>NC_066860.1:23854342-24188925 GCF_025177605.1 Cucumis melo | reverse complement strand
ACTCCGACAACGTTCATACTAACAATTCCGTCATAAGCTTCGCTAGTCAGACAGTAAAGGTTTAAACAACTAAATCCTCAATTGCTATATGCATATCCAATTCACACATCATCGTGACATTCTTTAGATCCAGTCAACTAGTCAAATCGGAATCGGACTCTTAATCCTTCCACGACATAACTCCATAACCAATATCTGGACAATAGACTGCCACATACCTAACATTCAGACTTTAAAGTCCACCGACATACAATTTCAGTTTACAACGTAGCCCACCAACACAACTACAATACACAGAACATCCGGGCATCGGTGTCTATCCGTAAACAACTCATTACACACGATGGCACACAAGCTACAACTAGCGGTCACGCTGCCTTTAATCAGACAAGAGCATATAAGCGATATGTAATAGTCAAACATGTGTCAATTCATTCAGTACAGTTACTAACGTATAATCCCCTGTGGATTACCACGTTTCCAGCCTCGATCCGAGGTCCAGTAGTAAGAAATCCCTTACCTGAAACTTGGTTATGCCCCTTGATCGAGTCCACGCTCAACGAATCCACCTAAACGAAATCACAAGGGTTTAAACGATGACACTAGTAAAAGTCATTTTTAAATGGTCCCAAGCAACATCCGTTGACTTACCCGAGTAAAGGAGAGCTATCTCCAATCAAGCCTGCCGCGGAACCCGAGAACTTGAGCGTCAACTCCTAATACCTTCAAGGAACGAAAGGTAGAACCATGTCTTACTCCAAAATCTAAACTTGAATTGGTTATAGCAACAATAGGAAACTCACCAAAATAATCCTTACCGAAGACTCACCGTGGCCCGAAGTGGAGGAAAGAAGGCTTAGATGGTTTGGTGAACAGGGAGCTCGGCTTGGCTTGGAGGTGATCGACTCGGCTTGGCTTGCGGCTTGGGTTGGTTAGTTCGTGGCTCAGCTCGGCTTGGATCAGCTTGTGGCTCGACTTGGATCGCAGCTCAACTCGGCTCGGTTTGGCGTAGCTCGCAGCTCGCGACTCAACACACGACTCGGCTTGGTTTGGATTCGCGACTCGGGTCGGCTTGGAGTCGCGGCTCGGGTACGGCTCTTTGCTCCATCCGACAACGGCTGAATGATGGACGTTGATGGCAGAAGTGAGCAGCTCCCCTCGGTGTTCTGGGCTGCGTCGGGAACACGGGATGAGGAGAGAGAAACCGTCGGAGGTGGCGGAGACGAAGAGGGAGGGAGAGGGCGTCGGCTGCGGACGGTCGGATGACCGATCAGGGATTCCGTCAGTGGCTGGTCGGACGCGGATGGAGAACAAGGACGGCTGCGATCGGCGACGTTGCGAGGCGAACAGCCACAGAGACGGAGACGAAGTCAGAGACGGGGACGACGACGGGACACGTGCTGAAGAGAAATGGATGGAGAGACGGCGGCGGCGGCTTCGTGAATTGCTGAAGACAATGAAGAAGAAGAAGAAGCGGAGGGGGGGCGCGCCGTTAGTGTTTTCTTTTTTAAAAAAAATAAAATCATACATATATATATATATTAAATAATAATAATAATAATAATAATAATAATAATAATAATAATAATGTAATTAATAATAATAATAATAATAATAATAATGTAATTAATAATAATAATAATACTGATAATAATAATAATAATAATATAGTTAATAATAATAACAACAACAACATAATAAATAATAATAATAATATAATTTAAATTATATTATTATTATATTAATTTACACCATAATAATAAGAAAATATTTCATACACTTCGATTTCTTTTTCTTCCCTCTTCAAAACCAACAAAAAGAATTAACATAAAAAATTTTAAATTCCCCAAATTAACATAAAATGACAAAAATTTTACCTCGAAAATTTGGGGCGTTACATGAACGATTCAAGATTATATCGTTTGTACTAACTATGGAGGGGGCCGCATCCATAGTGTTTTTTCCATAATAAGACGCCCAACCTTATTCATACACTATATACTATTTGGGCTATTAATTCGAACTTAATCCATGTTTATGTCTTTACATAAAGTTCAAGTGTATTGACAAACTTAGTAAAATAGCCTCAGGACCTTAATTTATTGGTTTTAAGATTATAGCATTCAATAACAAATTTTATTGAATCAAATAACAAAGTACGAGTTTTAGGACATAAATTCCAACAGTGCCATCGATGAGGCTAATCAGGTTAGCTTTATCTTAAAGTCTCTTTCGAAGAGGTTCATACCATTTCAGATAAATACTTCTCAAAACAAGATAGAGTTTAATCTACCAATCCTTCTGAACGAGCTCCAACGATTTCAAAACCTTACCAATCATATTTACTTTTTATTTCAAGAAACTAGTTCTTGAAAAACTTGTAGAAGACAAGATCATCCTCAAAGTTTGGAACAAAAGAGGTTGTCTCAGCTGAAGTAGTGGGAGATCTGAAGTTGTTTTAATAGATATATCATACTTAAAAATGTTTTGTATGCTTCTTAATAGTTGAGGAATTTAATATTTATTTCTTGTATTTAGAACATATATACAGAATAAATTTTGAAATCAATGAAGTATTCATTTTTTTCTAGAAAAGTACTCAATTTTTGTTCTGTTATACTTATAAACAACTTATATAAAGTTAAGACCAATTGGAGCAAAATTTGTCTTCAATACTGAAATGTTTAGCATAAAAGACAAAAGGTTTGTTCTAATACCTATATATGATACTTAAGATTCTATCACATAAATCTCAATGCGATTGAGAGATTGGTTAAGAGTAGACTTCTAAATTAGTTAGAAGGTAACTCTTTATCTTTATGTGAGTCTTGTTTTAAAAGGAATAATAACCAAGAGATCTTTTATCGAAAAAGGTCACAGAACCAAAATACCTCAAGAGCTCTAACATTCAAACTTGCGTAATGGATGTCAAAGTTCAAGGAGGGTATGAATATTTCATCAATTTTGTTGATGATTATTCAAGGATTGGTCATGTTTGCCTATTGCATCACAAGTCTGATTCTCTTGAAAAGTTCATAGAATATAAGACTGAAGTTGAGAATAAATTAGGTAAAACTATAAAGACACTTTCAATAGATCGAGGTGGAGAGTATGTGGACTTAAGATTCCAAGACAATTTGATAAAACAGAAATCCAGTCATAACTCTGTACATCTAGTATGCTTAAGCAGAACAACGTATCAAAAAGAAGAAACTGAGCCTTGTCGGACATGGTTCTCTTTATGATAAGCTTTGCTCTTTAATCTTCAAGAAAAATAAGGAATTTGTATTGACAAATGCCACATTCTTTGAGGAAAACCTTATAAGGAATCATAAAACCATGTAGTAAATTACTATTGAATAGGATTTCCAAAGACGTTATAGATAAACCTAATTTATCCACTAAAGTAGTTGATAAAACTTAGGAATCCGGTTAGTCACATTTTTGTCAAGAATTGAGAGTACCTCGAAGTAGTGGGAGGGGTCTTTATAGCTGACCATTACCTAGTTTTATCAAAAACCAAATCGTCATACTTCATGCTGATTTAGAGGATTCGTGGACTTATAAAAAGGCAATGAATGAATTAGATTATTTATTTGACGTCAAGAAATGGCTAGCCATGCAATTTCAAATAGGAGATTTGGAAATGCGCAATATGTTTTCAAGATTTAAATTGTTTGGAACTATAAGAACAAAATACTAGTAAGTCTCAAGCAATTTATATAGACAAAATGTTGTCTAGATATAAAATATAAAATTCCAAAATGGATGGATTGTCGTTAAGTATATTCTAAAATAATTTAAGAAATCAAAAGACTATGTGCTTGTGTCTAGTGCTTAGGATCTTATTCTTACTGTATACACTAATTCTGATTTGCAAAGATGCTAGAAAGTCTACATCAGAATCAATATTTACTCTATATGGAGGAACAATAGTGTGACGAAGCATAAAGTAAAATGTACTACCCTATCCGAGTAATTGTGCATCGTAGTGATGTTGTAGTAACCTCGATACTTGTTGAGCAAATCATGGTTGTTTGTTTACAAAGTCCTTCACGACTAAAGTGTTTGAACGTCACCTAAATAGTTTAGGTCTATAAAGTTTGTGCACTAGGACAAGTGGAAAGTATTTGAGTGTATGCCCTAGTTATTGTATTCATATGTTTATTGTACTCATATAAGTAATTCTCTCACGGTTAAATTCAACATTGTTTTCTCACACTAGGAGTTTTAGTCCAAGTGAGAGTTTGTTGGAATTTATGTCCTAAAAACTCGTAGCTTATAGTTTAAAATTATATTATATTCAATAAGTGGTTATTGAGAACTTATTAGTGAAAATAGAATACTATAACCTTGAATTCAATAAACTAAGGTCTCGAGGCTATCTAGTGTAGACTTAAGCTTTATGTAGAGACATAAACATGAATCAAGTTTGAGTATATAGCCCAAACGGTCTATATTGTATGAATAAGGTTGGACACCTTATTCTGAGAACACTATGGATACGGCCTGCCTTGTAGTTAGTACAAACGATGTGATCATGAATCGTTCATGTACAGAAATGGAAGTAGGGGTATCCTATGTAAAGAGTTTACATAAGATTGGAACCATCAAATAGTCACTTTTAAGTTGTAACACCGTTGGTTGTATAAAACTAACTATTTCAATTTTCGATGACCTAGGTAACTTAATCTTAATCCTAAGCTAACTAGGAACTTATGTTCACACAGAATTATTCTTAGATCAGCAAAGGTTAGGGCAGCTCATCAGCGCTGACCCAATAAGCCTCCCATTTCAGGGGTATGATCGGGTAGATGGTTAGGAACATAGGGTGCAAGACGAAATTCACTCCTACCCGTTTTAGGGTTAGTAGATAGATTGTTCTTGTAAGGAGTAAATCCTTGTCTTGAACAAGGGGTCCCACCCTCTCATTGGCCTGAGAAGAATTTGGTTTCTAGGTTGGACCTTAAACCAATTGTTCAATAGTAGATCAGTGGGCTTAAGGAACAAGATGTAATCTCGGGGGTCAAACAGTATTTTGACCTAGTCGAGATTACGAACAATCTGTGAAAGATTAACTTACTGATCATGGTTATATAAGATGGACAAAAATATATCTACAGTGAGGGAAATGCAACTACGGGACTTTAATGGAATGACCTGTCAGTTAACCAATGTTGATTAGCTCGGTCTAAAAGGGTTTAGCCAATTAATCTTTAATCATTGTAGTCTATGATCTATAGGTCTATTAGATTCTCCTACTAGCTCATATATAACTAACTAAGAATAATTTGTTGGAATAATTCAAATTGTTCGAATTAGGTAAAAAGAGAGAAACTAACGAATATATGTGATATAGTCGTCGGCTATTAATTTGAGATAGAGCTTTATGTTTAAATATGATTTAGATATTAAAAATATGAATATGGATTCATTCTCAACTTCAACCTTATATTCTTTGAACTTTTCAAGAGAATCAGACTTATGATGCATTAGGTAAACATGATCATACCTCGAATAATCATTAATGAAACAAATGAAATATTTATACCTTCACCTAGCTTTGACATTCATTGGTCCACAGAGGTCCAAATATTCAAGGTCGAATGTACGAGGTCTAAATGTATTTCTGTTCTGAGACCTTTTCCACTATAAGATCTGTAAACCCGGTATTTTCTTGGTTTAATTTCTTTAAATGTGGAAAAAAAAAGAAAAAAAATGGAAATTAAGTGTAAATATAAATATATATATTTATATATTAAATAGTTTTATTAAATTAATTAAAGAAAAGAAAGAAAAGAAAGGACAAAAAGAAGAAAAGGAGAAGAAAATTTCATTTTCTCTTTTCTTCTTCTTCTTCTCTTCCCTTCACCGCCAAGTTTGAAGACATCCAAGTTCCCTTTATTTTTTTTTCTTTTTCCTTCTTCAATTTGCAGAGAACTTCTAAGAGAGAGTTTGGAAGAAGAAGAGAAATTTTACTAGAATTTTTAGGTTGAAGAAGAGGAGGAGAACTCAAGCAAAGTGTATCAATGGCTGAATTTTAGTTCATTCTGCACATCACTGGTTTTTAATTCGGTTTGAACTCTTCAAAAGGAATTAAGAGGTGAGATTTACATTTACTGAAATTTAACTCATTTTTAAACAAACTTTATGAAGAACGTTGGAGCAAATTCGGATTTTCATTTGGTGCTTTTTGATGAAGATAACAGGGCAGTTGGTTTTCACTCGAAATCAGGAGGTCTCTGGTTTTTCTTGTATTTCAGAGTGTATCGGTGGAGTTAGAATTTCTATTTGGTATGGTTGGAAAGCTTATTCAATTTACTACAACTTTCATGAAGAAATTGTAAACCAAAAACGACTAAAAATTGGTTAAATCGTAGGAACAAGTTAAAGAGGTCGTGTGCGCGCGATTCTGGAAGTGGTTCTGTTTTGAGGGTTATATGTGTTTATGCACGGGGAATCAGATTTATATGTCTTCAGGTAAGTTTTAGAGGATCTCAAAATGAAGAGTTTGATATAAAGAACACTCATTTTGGTTAAGTATTGAGAAAGTTATAGTTCTTTGAAGTTTATGTTAGAAATCTGGAAATTTTAGAGAATTGTTGAAATAGGATTTTATTTCTTAAGCTTTGTTTTCGTGAGCGTCATCTTTGGTGCGACATGTTATGTATATCTTTAGGAAACCAGAATGTTTAAGGTTTTAATACTCGGTTGGGTTGTTGGCAGGCCGAGAAGAATTAAACCGAGCTTATAGACCAAGGATCTAGCCCAAGACTGTGAGTGACAAAACCAACTTTGAAATATTTTCCATAACTGTTATTATGATTGAATGCGATAAATGTTTATTTACGAAGCCATGAAAGGTATTTGAATTTCATGACTATTTTCAAGTATACATTTGGAGACTAGATTTCTTAAAGAAATTTATGCTAGCACATAGATATTAAATGTTTGGAAAGTATTTAAACCACAATATTTTAAGCAAAGCATGAATTAGTATGAAGTTTTGTTTTAAGAACTACAATTTTCCACGAAAGAGCTGAGTAAAGTTCGAGCTTTGTGTAAAATTTATAAGCAGGCATGTTTTAATATTTTATGATGATTTATGAAATTTTCATTAACTACATGACTGAGATCTTGAGCCTGAGGCTAGAGATTACCGTGTGCACATGGTTAGATTTCGTTGTTGACGTTGAGTGTACTCCGTAACAACGATGCTGTCGTGAGTGCTGGGCGGGCCCCACTACGACAAAGACGATGGGAGTGCTGGGCGGGCCCCACTACATCGTAATGCTTGTAAACGTTGTTGTACTAGGTGTACCCTACACAACGTAGATTCGTCATGTTAGTTAAAATGCTTCGATATACTTGATATGCCTTGCTAGATTTCAATGATGAACATGCTGAGTATTTAAGGAAGCTATTCTTACTATTACACATTTACATTTACGACTTGTATAAACAGATTTATATGTGTAAAGTTTTCACGTGCTCTTATCTTTAAATTCATAGTTTTAAACTGAGTCACTCACTGAGCTCCATAGCTCACCCTTTCCAAAATGTTTTACCCATTTTCCAGGTAGAGATCGACTTCCCGGTGCCTGATAGACTGCCTTAGTCTGCGGAAGCTTCATTATCGATTGCCAGTACGTGTTTTGAGTTGGGCATAAAGTCTGTTGTGTTGTGATGTATTCACACCCTTGTATGTTATAGATACTCCACAGTTTGTATAAGCTTTAGGAGCTGTAGTTGTGTAAATTTTGTTGGTTATATTTTGATTAAGGTGTCTTTAGGTTTACTCGTGAAATTGGTAAATTTTGAGGTACATTTCATGTATGTGTTTGACTAGCTGTGTTTGACTAGCCTAGGATCCGATGTGTTTTGTGGCATGTACAATAGTTTATATACTAGATTGGCAAGTTCATCACATGAAAATTTTAAGCAGAGTCGACAGATACAGGTACAGAATAACGTTGTTCGTCGGCTTCACGCCATCTTTCGGTCTAAGGTAGCAGGTAGTCCGGGAGGGGGTGTGACAAGATCTCTTGGTCATTTTTCCTTCAAGATAAGATTCACAAGGAGGTAAAGAGTTATCTTCTAACTGATTTATAAGTCCACTCTTAACTAATCTCACAATCCTATTGAGATTTATATGACCAGGTCTCAAGTGCCATAAATAGGCACTTGAAGAAAATTTTTGGCTTTTATTGTGAGTTTCGACTATTCTAAACATTTCAATATTTAAGACAAAATTTGCTTGTGTTAGTCTTAACTTATATAAATTGTTTTCAAGTATAGCATAACAAACTTGAATACCTTCATAGAAAATGAAGGCTTCTAATCATATATACTTCTAATAGAAAATGAAGGCTTCTAATCAAAAGATATTTCATACATTTGTTCCAAAATACAAAAGATAGATATTAAATTTCTTTTCATTTGTGATACATACAAGACATTCTTAAGTTGAAACCATCTCTCATGTTCCAACCTTGAGACTGATGTTGCCTTCTGAAAGCCTTTTCCAATAACTATTTTGAGAAGAAAATATGGTTAGTGGCTCCTGAATCTAGTATCCAGGTTGAGTTTTTATATTTCACTAAACATGTTTCAACAACTAGTAAATCATGTTTACTTTGTGTTTCCTTTCAATCTGCCTTTTTCTCTGCAAGGTACTTTGGGTAGTTCCTTAACCAGTGCCTGTTCTAGCCACAATGGTAACACTTACCTTTTTCTACAACTTTCTTTCCCTTGTTCTGCTTGGGAGTCTTCCGGCCCTTTCCCTTCATTTTTATTTGAGCATTAGGTTTTGAGGGTCCAACTTTGATTTTTGAGGACGATCCTCTTGAAAACTTCCTTTTTGTGGTAGCAACATTTGCTTCCACTTGCTTCCCCTTACCCATGGTAAGGTTCTTGAATTGTTGGAGCTCGTTCATAGAATTATCAGATTAAACTTTATCTTGTTAAGGAATCATTCGTCTGAAATTGTATGAAGCTCTTTGAAAGAGACTCAACGATAAAACTAACCTGATTAACCTTGTCGATGGTATCACCATTTACTTCGGTGATGTTGAACTGCATTATCATGTCCAAGACATGTTCTTTAACAGAGGTCCCACTCCTTCATACATACAATGTAAATATATTTGATTAGGGACCATTTTGGTTACCCAAACATTTCTCTTAATGAATCCATAATCTTTGCCAAAACATCAGACATGCTGGCAAGAATGTGGACACGAGCTTTTTAACTAGCCTTTACCCATCGATCATATGCTTCTCGACTAGTTTGGTTAGCATCAGAGGTAGGGGTTTGAGGACATTCCTCAGTTAAGACAAATCTTAAATCATCAACCACTAGTATCGTGTTAAGATTTAATTTCATGCCAGATAATTATCCCCATTAAGTTTTCCGGAAGCTAAAAGTTGAACTATTGAGCTAGTCGTGCTGTAAAAAACAAATATATTCTCTTAGTAAAAAAAACTACAATCCTTTATAAACCAATTTATTTTAGCAAATAGTAATAATGTACCCTTCATTATTATGTTTTGCAACGATATTTCAAAGGTTTAAAATAACCTCCATCGAAGGGTAGTCGATTATTCCTCCTTCGAACCAAGACAATCTTGACTAGATTCTAACTCTAGAATAACCTTTAATTCTTTATAGCACTTAGTCATCACTTCTTTGGTTGAGAATGTACTAACAACTTATTAATTCTTGTAAGTGTAACTTGCCATTTTTGGAACTTAGAGATCATAACCAATATGTTTTTGAAAGTAAAAAATCAATATGAAAACTGATCTAAGAAAACCTATCCATCTTTGGAGTTCACAGTGTTCTGAATCCTATAATAAAACCCTCCAAGGAAACGTCACTCTAGGGCAGACAAGCAAACACATTATAGGAATCTCACGGTGCGACCTAATGGAAGAGGCTGTGCGATATGTTGTTACATATCCCTCACCCACTTACTATGAACTACTTCCCGTATTCACCTTGATATTTATCCATGCAAACACTCTCCAAAGAGAGTCCGCTCCTATGCACGGCCCAAAACCCTACATGGACCTCACGATTTGAACTCTTAGGGACATTAGAGCTAAAAGTACACTACTTCTTTCTAGCTGAAGTGTTTTATAACGGTTTTAAAGGTTTTCTATTACTTCAAGATTACGTTTAGGCTAACTTAAACAAATTCTAAGTCCAGGTGAAACATCCGAGTATAACCATTATACCAGATTTTAACTCACGATGTCTAGGTGATAAACCTGTTTTATTACCTCATACCTTTCACACATGCTCATTAAACTAGGTTAACTAGGCTCAAGAACTAATTACAATCTTCAGGTAGCAGGTGTTTCGTAAACCGTCAACTTAAGAACTTCCAACCTTAGTCATCTTATCTAACTTGTTGACAAGATCGAATTAGGTGAGCCTTTTGTAACCAGTTTTACAATATATCGATCTATTTCTATGAAAAGTTTGGAAGATATTTGTTTAACCTAGGTGAGCATGCAACTTATCTTTGTTATAGATTTTAGAAACTGTTAGAATTAGTACTTTTGGAAAGAATAAAATATAAGATTCTATTTCCTAAATATTTCCTAAATCTTTTCCTTTCTTATTCCTATTGTACTCTATTTATTCTCCCTTTGTAACTATTGTATTTGGTTCATAAGAAAAATAATAAAAACTAAAGTATCGTGGTTTTTCTCCCGGTTCTCGGGTTTCCACGTAAGTCTCGGGTTGTTGTTAATTGCTTTCAATATGGTATCAGAGCAAAGCAATAACGAAACCCTAGAAAATAACCTAGGAGAAACCCAGATTGAAACTGACCCCGTCACCGCCGCCGTGGACGCCGCCGCCGCCGCCGCCGCCATGGAGAAACTGCTCCAGAACCTACAGAAAACGCCGATCTACCCAACGGGAGTGGTTCCGCAGCCGTACGCGCCGCCGTCTGACCAGAAGATGATTCACGCGCCGCTCGTGTCCGACGCGTGGGCCCACGCGCCGTCGTCATTTCACGTCACCGCCCATCCCATTCCCTTCTACGCGCCGTCGGATGTCCAACCGTCAAACCCTTCCAGCCATCCGCATCCTCACGCACCGTCTATGAGCTCCGGACAGCAACCCTCAACCGTAAATCTGTCAAATCAGTACAGTAAGCAGCAGCTGTACGCTGACTCTTTACAGCAACCGCTGTTTTCTGGTAACGAAATCGATCAACCCCAAAACAGATCGGACATTGAAGCGGGCGAATCTTCAACGCATTCCAAACCAACCGAGTTGCCGATGTATTCCAAGAACCCGGTAACTTCGTTCCCTAATTCACAGTCAAATTATATGGGTTCGTCTACAGGGAATTTTTCAGGCGAAAAATTAAATGGTCAAAATTATTTTTCTTGGTCCCAATCAATAAAGATGTTCCTCGAAGGTCGATACCAGTTCGGCTTCTTAACTGGAGAGACTGTACGTCCTCCACCAGGAGACGCCTTGGAACGACTCTGGAAAGGAGAGAACTCACTTATTCGGTCCATGCTGATTAATAGTATAGAACCACAGATCGGCAAGCCTCTACTATATGTAGCCACAGCAAAAGATTTGTGGGATACAACTCAGACCCTTTACTCGAAACGACAGAATGCCTCTCGGTTATATACAATGCGAAAACAGGTCCATAATTGCAAACAAGGGACCCTGGACGTAACTACCTATTTTAACAAGCTCTCTCTCCTCTGGCAAGAGATGGATTTGTGCAGAGAGACAGTTTGGGACACACCAAATGACAGTACACAATATGCTAAACTTGAAGAGGTTGACCGTGTTTATGACTTCCTTGCAGGACTTAATCCCAAATTTGATAATGTTTG
This sequence comes from Cucumis melo, assembly GCF_025177605.1. NCBI lineage: Eukaryota > Viridiplantae > Streptophyta > Magnoliopsida > Cucurbitales > Cucurbitaceae > Cucumis > Cucumis melo. The sequence continues at coordinate 24,177,051 of NC_066860.1, read as the reverse complement.
TGGTCGTATACTCGGACAAAGACCTCTTCCCTCCCTAATGGAAGTTTGTTTTGAAGTCCGCCTGGAAGAGGATCGCACTAATGTCATGGGTGTATTGACTACCCCTACCATTGACTCCGCTGCCTTTAGCGCTCGGTCCTCAAATCATGACAGTGACAAGAATAATGGGAAGTCAATTCCTGTGTGTGAGCACTGCAAGAAACAATGGCACACCAAGGATCAGTGTTGGAAACTCCACGGTCGTCCCCCAGGAGGTAAGAAACGGTCCTCCAACGAGAAACAGAACTCAGGACGTGCCTACATTAGTGAGACTACACCTGCTAGCACTTCTCAATCAACTGATCCTACTGCGAGCCAGACCAAGACTCCGACTCTGAGTGCCATTGCTCAGTCAGGTATGCCTCAGTCCCTTGGGCTTATTAGCGTTGATGGGAAGAATCCCTGGATCTTAGACTCGGGGGCTACAGATCACTTGACAGGTTCTTCGGAACACTTTATCTCATATGCCCCGTGTGCCGGTAATGAAAAAATCCGAATAGCCGATGGCTCTCTAGCTCCGATCGCTGGCAAAGGACAAATAGTTCCCTTTGACGGTTTTGCTCTCCAGAATGTTTTGCATGTCCCTAAACTGTCTTACAATTTGTTATCTATAAGCAAGATCACTCGTGAGTTGCATTGTAAAGCTATCTTCTTACCTGAATCGGTTTATTTTCAGGACATGAGCTCGGGGAGGACGATTGGCACTGCCCGGCATAGTAGGGGACTTTACATCCTTGATGATGATACCTCATGTAGTAGTTTGTCTAGGGTTAGTTTACTGTCATCCTACTTTAGCACTTCTGAACAAGACTGTATGTTGTGGCATTTTCGACTGGGCCACCCAAACTTTACATATATGCAATATTTATTTCCCCACCTTTTTTCTAAACTTGATGTCTCTTCTCTATCTTGTGATGTGTGTATCCGGGCTAAACAACATCGAGTCTCTTTTCCCTCACAACCATATAAACCTACACAATCGTTTAACCTCATCCATAATGACGTTTAGGGTCCTTCCAAGGTCACCACCTCCTCGGGAAAGCGGTGGTTTGTAACTTTCATTGATAACCATACCCGTCTTACCTGGGTCTACCTTCACCAACCCCTCGGGCTCAGGCCTATGTGTTTGTTGGGTATCCCCTTCACCAACGCGGTTATAAATGTTTTCACCCGCCGTCTAGGAAATATTTTGTCACTATGGACGTTACTTTCTGTGAAAACCGACCCTACTTTCCCATTAGCCATCTTCAGGGGGAGAATGTGAGTGAAGAGTCTAACAGCACCTTTGAATTTGTTGAACCTACTCCTATTACCGTGTCTGACATTGATCCTCATCCCATAATCTTACACACAAACCAAGTTCCCTGGAAAACATATTACAGGAGGAATCTCAGAAAGGAAGTTGGGTCCCCCACTAGTCAACCGCCGTCTCCAGTCCAAAATTTCGAACCTCCTCGAGACCAAGGTATGGAAAACCCTACAAAACCTTGTACTAATAATACAATGAGTGAGAATGACAAGTCTGATTTTGCTGTTCTTGAAAATATGGAAGAAAAGAACCGTGATGATGAGACTGAGGTTAGAATAGAAACCAGTAACGATGAAGCTGAACAGGGTCATACAAGAAAACTTGATGAGTATGATCTCTCTCTTGACATTCCAATTGCATTGAGAAAAGGTACCAGATCATGCACTAAACATCCCATTTGCAACTATGTTTCCTATGATAATCTTTCTCTACAGTTTAGAGCGTTTACAGCAAGCCTTGACTCTACCATAATACCAAAAAATATCTACACTGCTCTAGAGTGTCCTGAATGGAAGAATGCTGTTATGGAAGAGATGAAGGCTCTCGAAAAGAATAGAACTTGGGAGATCTGTGCTTTACCCAAGGGACATAAAACTGTAGGATGCAAATGGGTATTCTCTCTAAAATACAAAGCAGATGGTACACTTGATAGACACAAGGCAATGTTAATTGCAAGGGGTTCACTCAAACCTATGGTATTGACTATTCAGAAACTTTTTCTCCAGTTGCTAAATTGAATACTGTTAGAGTCCTACTATCTGTTGCTGTGAACAAAGAATTGCCTCTATACCAGCTGGATGTTAAGAATGCTTTTTTGAATGGAGACCTTGTAGAGGAAGTCTACATGAGCCCTCCACCAGGATTTGAAGCCCAATTTGGTTAGCAGGTGTGTAAACTCCAAAAATCTCTATATAGTCTGAAACAGTCTCCGAGAGCATGGTTTGACAGATTCACTACCTTTGTTAAGTCCCAAAGGTACAGTCAAGGGCACTCTGACCATACTTTATTTACAAAGGCTTCCAAGACAGGAAAGATTGCTATTCTAATAGTTCATGTGGATGACATTGTTTTGACTGGAGATGATCAAACAGAAATCAGTCAACTAAAGAAGAGAATGGGTGATGAATTTGAAATCAAAGACTTGGGAAATCTGAAATATTTCCTTGGAATGGAGGTGGCTAGATCAAAAGAAGGTATTTCCGTGTCTCAGAGAAAATACACCCTTGATTTGCTAACCGAGATAGGTATGTTGGGATGTCGTCCTGCTGATACTCCTATTGAATTCAACTGTAAACTAGGAAACTCTGATGATCAAGTTCCAGTTGATAAAGAACAATATCAGCGCCTTGTAGGTAAATTAATTTACTTATCCCATACTCGTCCTGATATTTCCTTTGCTGTGAGCGTTGTCAGCCAGTTTATGCAGGCTCCCTATGAGAAACATATGGAAGCTGTTAACAGAATCCTGAGATACTTGAAAAATACACCTGGTAAAGGGTTGATGTTTAGAAAAACAAATAGAAAGACCATTGAGGCGTATACTGACTCAAATTGGGCAGGATTTGTTATTTATAGAAAGTCTACCTCCGGTTATTGTACCTTTGTTTGAGGCAATCTTGTAACTTGGAGGAATAAGAAGCAAAGTGTTGTGGCTAGGAGCAGTGCTGAGGCTGAATACAGAGCTATGAGTCTGGGAATATGTGAGGAAATTTGGCTCCAGAAAGTGTTGTCAGATCTTCATCAGGAATGTGAGACACCATTGAAGCTTTTTTGTGATAATAAAGCCGCTATTAGTATTGCTAACAACCCAGTTCAACATGATAGAACTAAACATGTTGAGATTGATCGGCATTTCATCAAAGAAAGACTTGACAGTGGAAGCATATGCATTCCGTACATTCCTTCAAGCCAACAGATTGCTGATGTTCTTACCAAGGGGCTTCTCCGACCACACTTCGACCTTTGCGTTAGCAAGTTGGGACTCATTGATATTTACCTCCCAACTTGAGGGGGAGTGTTAGAATTAGTACTTTTGGAAAGAATAAAATATAAGATTTTATTTCCTAAATATTTCCTAAATCTTTTCCTTTCTTATTCCTATTGTACTCTATTTATTCTCCCTTTGTACCTATTGTATTTGGTTCATAAGAAAAATAATAAAAACTAAAGTATCATGGTTTTTCTCCCGGTTCTCGGGTTGTTGTTAATTGCTTTCAATAGAAACCTAATTGATTTTATAACTCTCATAAAACTTTAGACAATCCTATAACATTTATCTAACAACCATCGTATAACCATTTATAAAGAAATTAATTAATATAAATACTTAGTTATTTAACTTTTAATTAAATCATCTTTTATTAAATTAAATAAATTAATAATTAATTAATTTTATTAAATCATATTTAATCAAAATTAATTTAATTAGTTAAACAATTAATTCATCATATCAATTAATTAACATGAATACTATACATTATAACAATTATAACATATTTTTTAATGCATGAACATGTTAACCAATGGTGAGATTTTAAATCTATATGAGATACAATATGCACATACAAATTTTAAAATAATTAAAACATTTATCACATACATAATTTAATTATAAACACTCTAAAATGGACTGGTTTTAGCTCCAAAATTAAGCTAACAACTAAACTATTACAATAATAATTTTGCGTAGTACAAAGACCACTCCCGAACCACTCGAACTAACTAAAAACAATTAAATCTACATTAAACCGACCCAAAACCACCTTGAACTGGACTAAAAGGAACAAAATTGACCCGTAAATAACAGAATCGACCCAAACCTTATTGAATCAACCAAATCCACCTCTTTGCATGTGGGTCAACAACTGGGTCAAGGCGAATCGCATAGTCGCAGGCAGGAAACAAAGAAAACGTGGATGGGTTAGGGCATAGGGACGCGTGGGACAATCGAACCAGGTCGGGTGGACATGTAGGCGTGCGAGGAAGGAGCCTCGTGTCACACCTCGTCCCATAGGCTTGTCTTGCAAGATGCGGCGTAACTTGAGTATCTTGATGTGTTAAACGCAAAAACACTCGGTCTTGAGGTTCATAAGCTTTGCTTTATCGCCTAGCTTCTTTTCCTTAACTTAAACTACTGTCATACTTTAGGAAATAAAACAATTTATACAAGAGAAGTAAATCAAACCAAAACTTTTATTATATAAAAAAAAATAAGGCGTTCTACAACACTTAATACAAAATACAAAAGTACAACTCTTAAGCTTAGAAAGAAAACGCCTGGCATCTCTTCTCGCCTAGCAAGCCCTTTACTTCTTCTCGACTTGGCTTTAACGCCGATCACCTGGAAGTAAAACTTTAAAACATAAGTCTATAAGACTCAATGAGGTTTTATGAAATCCTTTTCGTGAAATACCTTTTGTAAACATCATTTCGCCAAACACTTCAAATCACATAAATTCATATCTTATGTAAACATATCATTTCATATATCACATCAATATACATTTCACATATCACACATTAGTCAAATTATTCCTTTCGGCAAGAATCCTGAATCATTCTCTATCTAAGGACTCATCATCCTGCATTTAGACTACTGAGATAGCCTTTTCATCATCAGCATTCAAGAACATCCCGATTCATTCTTCTTGCTTAGGCCACTAAACACAATGCAGTCTTTTTCTACATTGGCCAGCTTTGCTCCACCATGTAGTCCTTTTCTACTTGGTTGTCTTTACTCTTTATGTGCACATGATAGTTATCTCATTGATAGGAAATAGACTAATGGTTTAAACACCATTTCATAATTATTGAAATCGCATAAAACATGCTTTCAACATAACATAAACTTTTCATGGAAATCTCTTTAAAAATGCATATTTAAATAATTATTTCAAATTAGTGAATACTTCCTAAAGAAAGCTCAAAATCATTTAAATATTTTGAAGAAAACACTCACACTACTTAAACTTGGCTACTTAAACTTCAAAGCCTTATTTTCTTCTTCTTCTTACGTAGGCACTTTGGTAGCACTTCAACACTTAATCTTTTCTCTTCAAATTTTTAAAATAACCATGACTAATAATTTGGCCGAAGACCCTTATTTATACTAATCCTTAAACAAGTTTAGTCACCCTTAAGCTCTTGATAAGTCCCCACCTCCTGCTTCTTATCCACCTTCTACTTGACCGCAAAAATGCATGTGATTAGCTTAAGACAATTGGATTAACTTTTAATCGATTGCCATAAGTTTGCCATGTAGCTTGTCCAAAAAGCTTAGCCTTGTCAAAATGCCCAAATAACCTCTATAGTTCTCCTCACATAACCTTTCTTGCGGACTAACCAACCTCTTCTCGTGCAACATCCAAAATCTTATTTTAGGACACTTAGTAAATTGTTTTTTTTTTACTTCTTCTCTTTTACAAGTTTTAACTACTTGTCTTAACTACTTGTCTTAACTACGAGTGTTACACCACGTGTCAGAAGTTGGTGCGCGTGAAGAAATCGGTACCGAACTGGGTTTCGGGTTGGGTCTGGCAGTTTTTGGGTCTTGAAGCACACATTTGAGTCTGTCCTCTCGATTGAGCCAGTTATAGCCTAATCATAACTTCAAAGACTCTTAAAAAATTACAGACTCTTAAGCAAGTAATTAGGCCACAAAACTCAAGCCAATTATAATAATTAATAAATCAAAACACTTAATTAGGGCCAAAACCATGAACTATTCATTTTAGTTAAACCATAATTTATCTAATAAATTTGAACCTACTACATGCAATTAATTAAAATTAAAGCATGCTTTGATACCACATGATAGAAATAAAACATGCATGGTGGAAACCGGATCAAAATTCTACCATAATTACATTTAATTAACATGGAACCCTAAACCGAAAAAATTTTAAAATTAAGTTTTTTGAAAATACTTACATTCGAAGCTCCAATTATTGTTGGAACTACCACTAAGGTTGACCTGCTATCCTCCAGACTTTGAACTGAATTGTAGGACCCATCGGATGAAAGAACCAGAAGAGTGAAAAAGAGATGGAAATGGAGAGAAAATTAGGCTTTCTTTCCTTTTTGTTTTTAAATAATTGAGAATGAAAAAGAACTTTTAATTCCTAAGAGAGCCCAAGAAGTCCAACCCATCAAATGAGTTGGAAAGCCCTATTTATAAGATTTGTTTCATTCAAAATTGCATGTCTATGCAACCCTAAAGCCCAACAACTCAAAGTTCACTTTCTCTAGTGAAATTTTTGTCTTCATCAAATGACAACACCTAGCCCACTAGGGGTACTGGGATTATCCAACAAATTATTGGATTTTCCTACTAACTTTGGTCAAAGGGAAAAATGGTCATTAGGTCAAAAGTCAAGCTTTGACTTTTCAAAGCAAAAGTCAACATTTTGACTTTTTACCACTTTGTCTGTCTTGACTAATTTCAACCTCTCAATCATGAATCCGCATTCATTTTCTTAAAATTCAAATTATATTTGAATATATTGTTGGTCAAAGTTTAATTTTTCAAAGTAAAAAAGTTAACATTTTGACATTTTACAAATTTGATTATTTCCATTATTTTTGAGCTTCCAAGTATGAATACGCATTCATATTTTTAATATTAAAATCCCATTTAAACATAAAGCTTTATCTCTAATCTAAAATCCGATGACTATATCACATATACTTGTCGGTTTCTTTCTTCTCGCTCAATTGAAACAATTCGACTCATTCCATCATATTGTTCTAAGTTTATTTCATATGAGCTAGCAGAAAAACCTAATGGATCTATAGATCATGGACTCCAATGATCTAAGATTATCTGACTAAACCTTTTTAGATCGAGCTAATCAACATTTGTTAACTAACGGTCATTCCACTAAAGTCCCGTAGTTGCACTCTCCTCACTATAGCTATATTCGTGTCCATTTGATATAACTATGATCATCAAGTTAATCTTTCATAGGTTATTCATAAGCTCGGCTAGATTAAAATATTGTTTTACCCTCGAGACTACATCTTGCTCCTTAAGTCCCACTGATCCACATTGAACAATTGGTTTAATGTCCAACCTATAAACTGAATCCCTCTTGGGCCAATGAGAGGGTGGGGTCCCTTGTTCAAAACTTAGATTTATTCCTTAAGAGAACAACCTTATCTACTAACCCTAAAGCGTGTAGGAGTGAATTTTGTTTTACACCGTATGTCCTTAGCCATCCACCGGTCTTACCCTTTAAATGGGAGGCTTATTGAGCCAACGCTTTTAAGCTACCCTTACCTATGCAGATCTGAGGATAATTCTATTTGAACATAAGTTCATAGTTAACTCATAATTAAGATTAAGTTACCCAAGTCATCAATAATCGAAATAGTCAATTTTATACAGTCAATGGTGTTATAACTTAAAAGTGACTATTTCATGGTTCCAGTCTTACGTAAACTTTTTACGTAGGATGCCCCCACTTCCATGTCTCTACATGAACGATTTAGGATCACATCGATACTAACTACAAAGCGGGATGCATGCAGAGTGTTTCCAAAATAAGGCGCCCAACCTTATTCATACACTATAGACTGTTTAGGCTATATACTCGAACTTAATCCACGTTTATGTCTCTACATAAAGTTCAAGTTTACTCAAAATAGCCTCGAGACCTTAGTTTTTGGATTTAAGATTGTAGTTCACAATTTCTCAATAATAGCTTCGTTGAATATAATATGATTACAAACAATGAGTTTTAGGACATAAATTCCGACAGACTTCTACGTCCTCCAAAGAAACAAGAAAAAAGCAAGCTTCTATCAAATTTTTTGAGCCTTCTATTTCAATCTATGAAGGTTTTTAAGTCATAAGAGGGATAAAATAATGGGAATGCAGTTCAATAAGTGAATAAGAACTCCCCATTTTTTCTTAGCAACCTACTTACCGAAAGCGAAGCGACTGTTGAGGAGCGCAATCAATAAACAAGGGGTAGGAGCAGTCCTAATTGAATAAAAGGATAGGCTTGAATCTTTTTGGGGGATCCTACTTGATATATTATATATGCATAAGTCTCTATCGTGGATTTATCATGCTGGGCTCTAAGTGATCGACTATTAGGCGGCTAAATAGGGTTATGCATTAAAAGATGCATTTCTATTTATGTGTTACTAACTTTTTAAAGATATGCATGTCGTGCAAGTTTTCCTCTCTATCACACAAGTATAAGTGAAGAGAGGTTTCGTGGTAAGTCTAGGGTCAGACACAGGGAATTTAAGCTTCTAATTCTATTATCATGCAACTAAATCATGCAGTATAAACCACACAGTAAAGTTATGCATAATATAATTATATCTTACTTATTTACACTAAGGTGCTTGGCAGTGCAAGGTGAGCATGACGAGATGGTGGAAATGAAAATTAAACTCATGTCTAGGCATGGCGATGAAGGAACAATTTAATTATCTAATCACATTAATTTGTCCTTTAATACTTCAAGGCAATATAAAGCATATCTTAACTTCAAATTAGGGCGAGCGACCTTTCGGAGCCTTTGCGATACTTGCTTGCCTCTTGGGATCCAAATACACAAACTTAAGCTATGATTTATATATAATAATCTTGGGTGAATTATTAGTAATTTAACTTTAATTAAGGCATGCAACCTCTAGGTGCTTTCGCCACACACATTGGCCTCTCGGCAATGTATGCGAAGGATGAATTTGGTGATAAGATTGTATCGCTATAATCTTTTTGCCGCTCGCTTAGTTAATTACGTGTTCTCACTTGTTAGGTCATTACAATAAACATCATTATTCTTCTCTCGAATGTACAATGCTTTGATATTCACTTTTAACTCAACAAAACTCATAACGCAAACATCATGATTCTCAAGTTATTAAAAACACGATTCATTGCTCGTAAGTTAACCAAGCAGATTGAACATGGAAAGTAAAAGAAATATTGGAGTGAAAGAAGAAATGCATTGCTTTCATAAAAATAACTTTAGGTCCCTCGGCTATGATTTACATCTTATGAAACAATACAAGAAAAATATAAAATGGAATATAGGAGAAGGTATTACGTCGTAGAGTATGATTTCTGATACTTTTGGCTTTGATCTTTGCCTAATGGTGAGGGAAAAATGGAGGGGATGAACTCTCTCTTTCTCTCTCTCTCTTTTGCTCTATGCTCTCACCTAAAACTCAAGGAAAGGGAGAAGGTGGACGATGTTTGAGCTTGCTCTCCTGCCAAAATGTGCACGCACTGTTTTGAAGTGAAAGACTCTATTTATATGCGAGGACTGATGTTGACAGGGCATCCCACGCATCATTAATGCTTCAAGAAGCTGTATTAGCATTGCGTAAACGTCCTTTTTTCCTTTTCCTAACATTCACACCAACCAACTTTGTCTGCTAATGCTTCAGATCACCTAGCTTGCTTGCTTATCGCCACGTTGGCTAGACGCATTTCCTCGCGTAAACGTTATATCATCGAGCTTCACTTCTTTTACCTAAAATTCTGCGATAAGAACACTAAAATGAAATAAAACAAGGATGAGGTTCTTTTGTATAATGTTATTCACCGATTAATCAAACGTCTACTTTTTACCTTGTTTTCTTCTATTCTCATGCGATTAGAATTCATTATTTTACATAAAAAGCTACAAACTTGAATTTCTACACGTTATCAAATCTAAAAAAGGAAAGCCAAATACGAGCCCACTCAGTGGTTTGAATATAAAGGAATAAATCGAATATCAAAACCTACTATGCTACGTCTGAACAGAATCAAAAGATCATAATATCTATAGAAGGAAAGCCTACTGCGACAATCCAATTCCATGATCAGACTCCACTCTACTTCTTTACAGGGTTTGGCAGCTACTGTTGTTGGAGTTTCAGAGACTGCTTGACCAATAAAGGGAAGATCTTTAGCTGCGAGACGCCCACTCCGTGATTAGGCACCTGGGGTCTCTTTTTTCTTTTTAACTACTTATTTTTCTGTTTAAACTACTACTTTCAAAATCTTCAACTTGGTATAAGTCTTGACTTTGGAAGCAAGGCCCAGTTGTTCATGAAAGGCCAGACCTTGGTTCTCCTCCCACTACGCAGTATACCACCGGGAGCTATGGAGGTCACATAAGAAGTGGAATTCTGCCATTCAAGGAAGAAGATGGGAGTTAAGTTTAGAAGTGTTGGAGTCTCGCTGTGATCGCACATAGCTTTTTGTCTTGTTGGTTACGGGCTCTTTTATGACTCCACCTTGCCCCCAGAGGTCTACTCTCTTGAAAAGGATTAAACAAAATCTGATGAAAGACGAAAATCACTATGCAACCATTGGAATCTCCTAATAGTGGCTTTACAATTACATTTTCCTTTCGCGCCTAGTTCAAAGGTAAATCTTACTCTGTGAAAGCCTCCCTTGACTCTCACAAAACTGAGACACTACCCTCTGTGCTCAAGGTGTTTAAGAGTATAATCATTCTTTTCCACTCATCCTCCTTGATCGCTTAGCAATCCATCTTAAGGCAAAGGCTTAGTCCTCACATAAAACTATTTTGCAGCCCCCTTTAAGTATAATAACTTTGGAATATCTGAAAACGGATAACTTGATTAGCTCACATAACATGTCAAGCCCTCTCTCGAACTACCTACTAGCTTAGTCCAAAAGACGGTGTGAAATCGACTGATATCGCTTTCCTCTAACGATACCTGTCGACTATGCTAAACTCTTGAACCTGAGAAACATGCTAATCTAGTATATAAACTATTTTACATGCAACACAACATAGTGGAACCTAGACCAATCCTAGACATACATGAATCCAACCTTGAAATAACTGATTAGCAAATAAACCTGATGGAGACACGATAACCAAAACATATCCAACAAAGGTTTATACAACCGCAATACCTAGAGCTTACCCAAATTGTAAAGTATCTATATCTTACAAAGACATATACAACTAAACCAGTCCCAATGTACAACTTCAACCATGTACTGACAATTGGTCTAGGAGCTTTAGTAGACCAAGGACGGCTATCAGGCACCGGGAGCTCGATCTCTACCTGGAAAGTAAAAAAAGCATTTTGGAAGACTGAGCATTAAAATCTTATATAGTCTGGTATCTTTATACTAACTTTTGATGATGCACAAACGATGACATTCAACTATTCTAAACTTAGGCATAAAAGAGTATCTCCTATTTCCCCATAATTTTTCAGATTTAATAGCTTAACTTCAAATATTTATAACTTTCTCAATACTTCACCAAAATTAATGTACTTTATATGAAACTCTTTATTTTTAACTCCTATACAACTTACTTGAAGGAATTAAAATGAGATTCCTAATAGATTGTCACAGAAAATGTTCCGAAATAGAGAGAGTAAAAAATCGAGTCTTCTACTATCCCCTGACTTGCTCCTGAAATTAAGCTTACTTTCAGTCATTTGTAGCTCACGATTACTTCATAAAAGTTACAAGAAATTTCATAAGAATTTCAACCATACCTATTAGAGCTTTTAACTCCCTCTGTACGATCTAGAAAACTTGAAAAACTAGAGCATTCACGAATTCACACCCAAATTTATGTCCTGAATGAATCTTCGAAAAACACCAATCTAAAATCTGAATTTGCTTATGCTTTCTTCACAAACCTTGTTATAAATTGAATGAAATTTCCAAACAAAAACAAACCTTTCCTTTTAATTCTTTTTTAGGAGTTCAAACCGATACAAAAATTAAAAGATGTCTGTGAACACCAAACTTCTGCCATTACTGTCTATCTCTTCATGATTTTCTTCATCTCTTTCACCTTAATTCACAGCCCTTTCCTCTTCTCCTTCTTCCTCAAGTTATACCTCAACATCTCTCTGAATTTTTGGTGAAAAATTGATGAAGACATGGTTTGGCGGCAGAGAGAAAACAAAGAAAATGTTTGCACCGAACTTCTTCGCATCTCCTTCTCTTCCTCTTTCTTTATTCTTTGTTTTTATTAACTTTTTTCTTATTTTACATATATACACAATTCCACTTTTGTTTCCTTTTTCCTTTCTTTCCTTTCTTTTTTCTTTTTAATTTCAAATTGATTAACATAACTCGAACTAAAAACTTTGTCGTTTTCCTCAGCAACTTAAACTCCACTTCCTATATTATATGATGATAGCAAAGAATCAAAAGAGAATCTCGGGTTTACATAACAACTCATCTTAATCTTCTTTACTTGGCTTCAAGCCTAAACACCTAGGGAAGGAAAACTCAACACATAAGTCAAATACCTAGTGACTGAAGCTTTTAGAAAGCCTGTTGAGGAATACAATACAAACACATAAATTTATTTTTCATCATAAATACAAGCTCACCACACCTCTTTTCATAAATCACAAAAACCACATATTAGCTTCTTATTCATTTCTACCAAGAACACGAATCTTCCCCATGCCAAGACTACTGCAATTCACTCTCGCTAGCATCTTGCGTGTTGACTACTGTGATGTTCACTCCATCCATAACGTCTGAGAATTTCCCTGATTCTTCTTTCTCTTTGTATAGATCATCCACACGATGCCTTTACACATTATGTGCACTACATAAAAGCTACTAGTTGTTGTTAGTGAGTTGAGGTCATTATTTTTCCATAGCCAACATGTTTAAGTTTTTAGTACAAGTTACAAGTTGTGGGCTTCGTTAGTGAATTATTATAAAGTCTACGTTTCTGCTGATGTACCATTAAGGTTGGAGCTAGTAGTCCAACGTTGTTCACACATCATTTAGCTTGCGTTGTTTCTTTTTAAGCATGTGTCTGTGTTGTGATTCCTAGTTGAGTCAGATAGGTTAGATGGTTGGGTGAGTATTGTCAAAGTATGACGATACTTGTGCTACAAGAAGTAGGAAAACTCCCAACGCACAAAAACGTCGACGAAAGTGGTAAAGACGTCTAGAAAAGAATTCCCGACGTAGAAAGTGATGTCGAGACGATCGTCAGAAGAAACGCATCGGGAGATCGATTTCCAATGCATCACCAACAAGGCTTCGAGAATAACCTTCTCCCGACGTTTTCTTTATTGACGTCTTTGATGCATCGACAATAAGTAATCTCCAACGTCCCCAGTTCTGACGTCATCTGTGCGTCAGAAATAACGTGTTTACATCCGACGTCGTCCATGCGTCAAGAATAACTATCCCCGACTGTTGTGTGCAACATATTCTAGACGTTTGTATTGTGTTCGAAATTTTTTTTACATGTTTTTTATTTTTTTTCACGAAATATTTTTCTGTAACGTTTTTCAATCAAGTCTCTATTTTCTGAAATATTCACATTTATTTTGGATTAAAATAAAAAATTCAAATAAATTCATAAATTACGAAATACAAACATAAATTCAACAAAAAAATTTAATGTTTATAATACAAAGAAGTTAAAAAAATGTAATAGCGTTCTTCACACAAAAAATAAAATGTTCATAATACAAAAAAGCGCAAAGAAAGTCGTACGTCTCCTAATGAGCCTCGTACACCATTCTACACCGTGGGTCCTACAATGATACAAAAGTGGCTAAGTTTAGTACATGTATATCCATATCATCACTATATACTGTCATTTCAAAAACTTAAGAATAATGGAAACATATATACGTACCACAAAGCTAGGGATCATGTGGTGGTCCTTTCTGTGCCCAAGTCATGTCTTCTATCAGCTTTCGCATTTGTTCCACTTCTGAAACTAATGCTTTGTGATTTCTTATCAGCTCTTCAATCCGTTACAAAGCTTGATCAGGCTTAACCTGTAATTGAAGCTTTACGATGGACTACATACATGATGTCGTGGAACAGCTCACACTTGTCGTCTTACGAGCCTTCGGTTTGGATCCCTAACCAAGACCTTTTGAGTAGCTCGATCGTCTACCTAACACCGTCTCGCATATCTCAGCCCCAGAGAGTGGTTGACTACCCTTTGAGGTAGGCTGGGACTGAAGTTCCAACATTTGATTCTGTAACAAATTTAAAAACTAAGTAAGTCAAAAATATATTATCAAAGAGGACAAATAATGGCAAAAGTGTTGCTTGGATAACTTAAATGCGCATCCTCTACAGCTTGCGACACAAATGTCTCATCTCGAAAGTGTGTTTACCAGAACAACTCCACACGGTCGACCGACTCGCCTCTTTGCTCAGCAAGTTCATGCTGTCATTGTAGAAAGGACTTTGACCTGCTACTGTGATTATAAGGCTGCTTCTGTCTAGCAGCCTTGTTCGTCCGTGATTGCTCCTACATGAAAATAATTGTATTGTTTATTTCTTATACATATTAAAAGTTGATATCATAATTAACCATGACAAAGGGTTCAGTTGCTCACCTGGAATGCATAGCTCATGTTGTGGTCACAGAGAAAGTGTCAATCCTCATCACGTCCCACCAATAGGTTTGGGGGTTGGCATGAGCCTCCTCGGTGTCGCTTTGAAGTTCTTATGACAGTCGCCCTGAAACTCTTTAAAGGTCCTAAGCATCTGATGCTCAACGAACCTATTCATTGCTTGATCATTGAAATCAAGCACAAAAAACCACTACACATTACAAAAGCAACACATTAGCTTGGTTAACTGAAATATGTTTCAAATGGAATCATAAATGTGTAGTGGACTTACCTAGAGGTCGGTCTTGATGACCTTGATGTATTCTTTGCCTACGTCTGCCCACTTAAGGCAGCGAACAGGAAATGTCTTTCGTACACACACACTTATCGCTTGGTTGAAACAAACGACGTGTGAGGAAATAGGCTTCTTCGCGCCAGGGGCGATCGTCATTGGAATCTGCCCATTGGCTGCAACGTAGTGCTCAAACTCTAAGAGTCAAAACTGCACACGTCTCCTAGGAGTCGAAGTTGTAGATGGTTGAGAAGATGACCCTACTCAATAAATTATAAGAACATATAGTGTTAGAAAAAAACTTGAAATAATCCTAAGCTAAAATGTATACCACTATTAGACATACTTAAATTGTCGCCCACCCACGACAACCTTCCTGCAAGGTTATCTAAATCGTCTACAAACTCGAGCAACATAGCATCTGTCTCGAGGAAATTAGTGCATGGGAATGACGACATAGTGTCTGTGGATATAGAAAAGAAATATTCAATAAGTAAATACGAACACATCGCTAGATTTGAAATATATAAACTACATAAATATGTGGGTATGTGGTTAGTCACTATAATTTGTCGTCGTTACTTATTCCGCTTGCATGTGACAAGTGTTCATCTACATCGTCGATGAACTCTCAATGACATGACGCACAATCGGTCTTTCAATAATTGTGGGATCAATGTCAATCCTACACAGAGTGCCATCCTCGATGTGGTTATCCACTCGATGGCTGAAAACGATTTCTTGTACATTCTAGTGCTCATTCTCAACATCGTTCACTTCTTGCACGTCTCATATACGCTTATTTTGGACAACTTGCACAAGTTTCCAATTGCTACCATTTTGGGTCATCTAGGTAAGAAACTTGATGTGCTTGCATTGTAAGAATTACAGATTCCTCCACGAACAAAAAATGAGACGTGTTGAGAGATTTGTACCCTAATTCAACGTGTGTTCTTTGACTTTTGTTGACGTTCGTGTTATATCACTGACACTTAAATAGCTAGACATTTCTTCCCTACGGATATTGGACGTGCAATACTTCATCCAGAACACCCTAGATATTATTGTCGCCACTTCCACTTGCATCGCTTTCACCAATGACCATCAATCCACTGTTTTGTGTAGTGCGTTAGGAATTAAGTTCTGATGTGTGAAATCTCAACCTACCCACGATGAATCCATTGTAACAATCAACATCAAATGATGGTCTCGTCGCAAGTGAGATGAAATCGTGAGATAGATTTTCAAACGCACACAGTTCTAACACCTGAAATCAATGTGACAACGATTATAGACAATCACATGCTTAAATACGTTAGTGCATACATGTCACACAAAAACTTGCTATATACTTGTGCTCAAAATCATTCAGGAAATTCCCGTTGATGTCTTTTATACAAATCCATAGAATTTTGAGCATGTCAACGTATTAGCCTTAAATATTTCTTGACGGGGATGATTATGAGCTTAATTTGTGTAATAGCAATGTATAACAAATACTCAACAACTATACCAAAGAATTATGAAGCTAAGGAATGCTTACTTGCGATACTCCGATATTTTGTCTACATTGTTGAGTATGTAGCATTGAAATTGGCGTTTCTCTTCTTGTGATAGTACGAAGACTTGACGCACCTAAGGGTCATACTTTCTATTTGAAAATTTTAAACTCACCAATTACCTCATCCTCTACAATGGTATCATCATTTCCCTCATCTCTTGCGAATTGAATCTCTATACCACTTAGGTAACGCGAACAAAAGGTGCTCAATTCATTCATCACATATGCTTCTGACCGCTAGGACGTGCTTTGTTTCTAATATACTGTTTTAAAGTGTGTAGACTTCTTTCAATGGGATACATCTAATTGTAGAAACCGAACCAGTAACCTTGGTTTCGTATGGTAAGTGAATGGCTAGATGTACCATAACAGGAAAGAAGGCAGGTGGAAATATTCCTTCCAACTAATAAAGTATCATTATGATGTCATCTTGCAATCTTTCCAAATTACTTACTCTTGTCGTTCTGGCACACAAGTCACGAAAAAAATTAAATAATTCGGTAATAGCAGTATGCACGTTTTCGGTACGAATGCTCGAATACCAATAGGTAGCGGTCGATGTAATAAACTATGACAATCGTGCATTTTGAGTCTTGATATTTTCCCCTCTCTTTCATGCACACATCGGGATATATTGGAAACAAATCCATCGAAAAACATAATTGATTTCAGGAACTTGCAAAACTCAACTCATTCACTACTAGTCAACATGTAGCTCGCGTGTGGCTTGACCAATCGGTTACCAACTTCTATAAGGTGTAAATCCTTTCTTATCTTCAGATTTTGTAGGTCCAATCGATCATTTGTGGTATCCTTGGTTTTCCCTTCGATATTCAACAATGTACCAACCAAATTGTCACAAACATTCTTCTCAATGAGCGTCAAGTTTGTAACGTAATAGTAGTCTCGACCAGTAAGGAAGTTTGAAAAAAATACTTCTCTTCATTCAATTAAGAGCTCTCTTTCTTTTCTTACCCTTTATTGAAGGATGTTTACTCATAATTGGAAAGTCCAACTAATCTAGTTGTTCTACGATTTCGTGCCCATTCATCATCACTGAAGAAGCCCTACGCTCTTCCTTTCCATCGTATAACCTACTTGTATGCCACATGTGGTTCTCTAGAAGATAGCGTCTATGTCACATGAAAGATATTCTACCTCGTATCCCGAACGATGATCTATCACCCATGCATATAAGACATTCCCGATACCCCTTTGTACTCCACCCTGATAGGTCACCATACACTGGAAAGTCATTAATCGTCCACAACAAGGCTGTATATAGCTGAAAGAACTGATTTGTAAGAGAGTCATATGTACGCACCCCGAAAGTCGATAACTCTTTCAGTTCCTCAATCAATGGTTGGAGATACACATCGATTTCCTTACCAGGAGATCTAAAACTGGGTATGAGCAGTGACATGAAGGAATTTGTCTCTTTCATGCATTTTCATGGTGAAAAATTGTAAGAAGTAACACAATAGGCCACATACTGTACGAGGTACTCATTTGACCAAATAGGTTAAACCCATCTGAAGCTAACCCCAAACGCACGTTCCGTGTGTCATAAGCAAAATAAGAAAATTTAGATCAAAGTGCTTCCATCCCTTTGCATCACCTGGATGTCTCAACGATTCATTTGTTTCAACACATTTATCCCTATTCCATCTCATGTCAGCGAACCCTTCCTGTGATACAAACAAGCGTTGTAATCTCAGTACCAAAGGAAAGTGGTGCAATACCTTATGCTAAATGTTTTTCCTCTATTATGATTAACCTTGTACCGAGCCTCGCCACATGTAGGACAATGTTGCAAATCAGCAAACTCTTTTGAGTACAATACACAGTCGTACTAGCACGCATGAATAGTCTCGTATCCCAAGCTCAAGTCACAAAGTTCTCGTTTGGCTTCATAAAATGAACTAGGGAAAGTACTACTACACATTGGAAACACTGCTCTTAAGAGTTTAACAACATGTCGAACGACTTGTTACTCCAACCATTTAGAACCTTCACATGCATCAACTTAACCAAAAAAATTCAAGGACAAAAATTCAGAACAATCGGGGTACAACTTATTACGTGCTTCATTCAATAAGTCCTAAAATATGTTTGTTCTATTTTCATCTATATCTACCCCAATATTCCTCGACATTTCATCTACCAAACGACCTTCCTCCGTTTCCTCTTCTTTTTCAATTGGGGCTTGTAAATCATTCAGCATACCAAACGTATCATCTTCTTTATTAAACTACCTACTACTAGTTCCTTCATCAAAAGGGTTACTACTAGTTCATTCCTTAAAGTTTTCTATTCCTCTAAAGTTTATTGACTCTCCATGATACACCTATTCTATGTAGTAGAAGGATATTCCAATAGTCATTAGATGTCGTTTCATACCCTCTAGTGAGTTTCAATTTAAGTTCATACATCTTTTGCATGGACACCTTATTCGTTCGTAGGCATCAATGTAAAACTTGGAAAATTCTAAAAATTGGGTCACTCTCTCTCTATACTCAAGGAAAAACTTATTCCTAAGTTTCATCCAACCCTTGTCCTTTGTTTAAGTCCCTAAAACATAAATAGGTTTGATTAGAAACATATTCCTCTCCTCTCACATCCTAAACTTACTCCTCTAAATATACAATCTCTCAAAATTTTCACTAAAACTAACTTCAAACTATTGAGGATACCATAACTACAAGACAGTCAGCACAACCTAATTATTAACCACAAACAACTTCAATCTCTACATCCTACTCACCTCTTCCAACAACGTTACCTTACAAGCTATCCTACTACCACCCATTCAAACCCTCAGAAATACAAACAAATTTAAAACAAAAAAGGCTACCATAATTGCAAGATAGTCATCCCAAATCAACAACAAAGTTATTCAAAACTACTAAAAAATAAACTATTAGAATTAAACTAAAGGTTACTATAACTGCAGAATAGCCAAAACGAATCTTAACACATATTACAGAATTTTTAACATAATAATAGCCATTGCCCCCCCTCCCCCTCTAATTTTCAACCCTAATCCCTCAAATTTTCAATTCAAACCCCACACCTCTTCAAAATTTCTATTCAACCCCCTTCAAATTTTCAATTAAACCCCCCATTCAAATTTTCAATTCAACCCCCTTTAAATTCTCAATTCAACCCCCCTTCAAATTTTCAATTCAACCCCCCTCAAAATTTTCAATTCAACACTCCCTCAAAATTTCAATTCAACCCTTCCTCCCCTTCAAAATTGCAATTCAAGCCTCCCCTTTCAAAATTTCAATTCAACCCCCCTCAAAATTTCAATTCAACCTCACTCCCCTCTAATTTTCGACCCACCTCATTCAAATATTCAATTAAACCCCACTCCCAATCTTCAAATTAAACCCACACATTCAAAATTTTAATTCTCCAAATCAATTTCTCAAATACATTCAAAATTCTAAACTTACTTCTCATTTCAAAAACCAAAATCTATTCCTACATTATATCCTACAACTAATTCATCATTAAAATCCTAAAACTAATTTTAGAAAACAAAAACCTAAACTATTTAAATAAACCCAACCTAAACTAACATTTTTTTAAGATTAGGATTTTAAACTTACCTCAACTAGGAATATAACAGTAGAAAAGAGCGACAACAGGCTCATAGCGGCAAGGGCAATAGCGACGACGGCTGGGCGCTTCTGTTCTGTTCGATCACTGGCCTAATCGTTCTCGTGTATAGTCTCTCTTTCATTTCGGTTCTCTGTTCCACATAACTAAAACATCAAATTTATAGGAGAATTTTTGATGCAGCACAAAAACGTTGAGAGATCCTCTTACTCCCAACGCCGTTCCTGATGAATAACTAGTGGCATCAGAGATCACACGTTACTCCCAACGCTATTCTTGAGCACAAAAATAGCGTCGAAAGATCCCCTTACTCTCGATGAAGTCCCTGATGCCATATAAGATGCATCTGGAATATTTGTCTGACACAATTAATGTCCAATAATTTCTGACTTATAGTTCCCGACGCTTGCATGTCGCGATGAGATAAGTTATTATTCTCAACGTCTTTCCCAACATCTATATCACAACATCGGGAAAAGGACATTCACCCGACGTGTGAAAATTGGCATCGGGATAATGTGTCTTAGCCAATGTTTGTTCTTTTGACGCCTTTTTCTGCATCGGAAAAACCTCAATTTCTTGTAGATCTAGCCCTCAGACCACTTTTAAGGTCAAGAGAAGGGGCTTCAAGAGGGGGTGTGTGACGATGATAAACTATTATCAATGTCTATCAATGACAGTGTTCTATCATTATCATTGATAGTCTTTATCACTATCTATCATCGATAGTGTTCTATCATTGTCTATCACTGACAGATAGTCTCTCAATACAATAAGTTTAATTCAAATTAGTTGAAGAAGAAAAAGAAGAAGAAGATGATAATGATAATGTTGATAGAAGATGAAGATGAAGAAAATTTATAGACACCGGTAAGATGTTGATAGAAGTGTAACGCCCCAAAAATTTAGATAATTTTGAATTAATTATCTTAGTTTTTTTTAATTAGGTTTAATTTATTGGGCGTTATTTTGAATTCATTTAATGAGAGTTTTTTTGAGTTTGTGAAAATTGGAATTAATTAAAATTTGTTAGATGAATGTTTAATTAACCAGAGGTTCTGGCTTGTGGTGTTTGTTGAGATTTTGATTAAATTGTATGTTATGAGATTTTTAAGTAAAGTTGTGGATTTAAAGAAATTTTGAATGATTATATGTATTTATGTATGTAGGGTTAGTATGGAAAAAGTGAAAATAATAATATTGTAGAAAAAATATAATTATTTGGAAAAAGAATAATTATTTTGGGAAAAGATAAAAGTTGATTTGGATGGAGGAATTAAATGAGGAAAGAAAAAATTTGGATTTATGTGTTGGAAAAGGAAAAGGAAAAAGAAAAAAATAATAATAATACTAAGAATAATAAAGTATAAAAATTTGGATTTATGTGTTGGAAAAGGAAAAGGAAAAGGAAAAAAAGAAATATGATAATACTAAGAATAATAATAATAAAGTATCATCCTCCTCCTCCTCCTCCTCCTCCTCCTCATCATCATCATCATCATCATCCACATCATATCATCATCATCATCATCATCATCATCATCATCATCATCATCATCATCATCATCATCATCATCATCATCATCATCATCATCATCATCATCATCATCATCACCATTATTATTATTAATTTTTATAACTAAAAGTCTTGGCTTGCGTCACAAGAAAAAGTCTTCTTCTTCCTCTTCATTCATCCCTAGCAGTCGTCATCGTTGTCCATCGCTCTCCATCTGATCACCTCATGCTTAATTGTAGCGTCGTAGACAGTTATCAATGTTTGCCACTCTCTGCTCATTTTTCATCAAATCAATCGTTTCCTTCTATGACAGAGTCAAAACCATCACGAGTTGGTGCTTCCATTTTTGTTTCATTCAGCCGCGTCAGTCTCCTTTGTCTATTGTCACATCTTAGTTCACCTCACCGTCGGTCGCACAGTCAGTCAAAGACAAGACGTTGTGTGAGTCCCAGATCCAAAAAACGGAGTTCTGCTGAAGAAGAAAGGTGCCAAGTAATAGATTATCCTTCTAAAATTAAAGGAATGATTATTCTAAAGATAAAGTTCAAAAGGAAAGAAAAAAGTCACGTTTGAGAGAAGGCAATGGAGGGAGAGTTGTCATGGTAAAGGAGTTCTATCGCAAGAAAAGTTAGGCAATTTGGTGAAGTAACGCAGAGCGAAGTCAGAAAAGAAGTGGGCGGTTGTGGTCTATCACGAGAAAGAGAAGGCTAGGAAGAAGAAGGCGGGAAAAAGAATTCAATTTTCTGAGGAGGAAAAGGGAAAAAAAAAATTTAGCTTTCCAAGGAGATAAGGTTAGCGTCTCAAGGAATGTCTAATCTTGAGTAGACCATTGGCTTATGTGTCGAGCTTGGATTTGTCTGCATAGTGTGGCAAGCCAGTAAGGTGACACATGTAAAGTTGTAATTCAGAACCGACAGGTAAAGAAAGTAACTAGTCCAAAGGATTAGTATAAATAAGGGTAAAGGCCCTAAGAAAAGTGCTGTTATTTAGAGGTTTTGTTGAGAGAGTGCAAAGAGTTGAGTTGTTGTTGAGAGAGTACTAGGCGAGGAGAGGAGTTCAAGGAAGAAGAGGATTAGACATGTGCATGAGTGACCTTAAACTAAACCCTCCTACATGAGTGACTTTCTTAAGCTAAACACTCCTAGGTGGGTGCTTTGTAAACTAAATGTTTTGTAATGTTTTCTTAATAGATTCTTTTTTAATCTGAGTTATGCATAAAGCGTTTTGTATCTTTTTGTCTTATTATTAATGTTGTTGTTGTTTGAAAAGAGAAAACTACTACTGTAAACCCGATATTTTCTTGGTTTAATTTCTTTAAATGTGGAAAAAGGAAAGAAAAGAAAATAGAAATTAAGTGTGTATATATATATATATATATATATATATATTTGTATATTAAATGGTTTTATTATGTAAATTAAAGAAAAGAAAGAAAAGAAAGAAAAGAAAGGATAAAAAGAAAAAAGAAAAAGAGAAGAAAATTTCATTTTTTCTTTTCTTCTTCTTCTTCTCTTCCCTTCACCGCCAAACATTTTGAAGACATCCAACTTCCATTTTTATTCCTTCTTCAATTTGCAGAGAACATCTAAGAGAGAGTTTGGAAGAAGAAGAGGAATTTTACTAGAATTTTGAGGTTGAAGAAGAGAAGGAGAACTCAAGCAAAGTGTATCCATGGCTGAATTTTGGTTCATTATGCACATCACTGGTTTTTAATTCGGTTTGAACTCTTCAAAAGGAATTAAGAGGTAAGGTTTATATTTTAATGAAAGTTAACTCATTTTCAAACAAATTTTATGGATAAAGTTGGAGCAAATTCGGATATTCATTGGGTGCTTTTTGATGAAGAAAACAGGGAATTGGTTTTCACTCGAAATCAGAAGGTCTATGATTTTTCTTGTATTTCAGAGTGTACCGGTGGAGTTAGGATCTCTATTTCATATGGTTGGAAAGATTATTCAACTTACTACAACTTTGATGAAGAAATTGTGAACCAAAAATGACTAAAAATCAGTTAAATTGTATGGACAAGTTAAAGGGGTCGTGTGCGCACGATTCTGGAAGTTGTACTGTTTCGAGGGTTATCTGAGTTTATTCATAGGGAATCAGATTTACATGTCTTCAGGTAAGTTTGAGAGTATCTCAAAATGAAGATTTTGATATAAAGAACACTTATTTTGATTAAGTATTGAGAAAGTCATAGTCATTTGAAGTTTATGTTAGAAATCTGAAAATTTCAAAGAGTTGTTGAAATAGGATTTTATTTCTTAAGCTTCATTTTCGTGAGCGTCATCTTTGGTGCGACATGTTATGTATATCTTTAGAAAACCAGAATGTTTAGAGATCTAATACTCGGTTAGGTTGTTGGCAGGCCGAGAAGAATTAAACCGAGCTTATAGATCAAGGATCTAGCCCAAGACGGTGAGTGACAAAACCAACTTTGAAATATAATACATAACTGTTATTATGATTGAATGCGATAAATGTTTACTTACGAAGCTATGAAAGGTATTTGAATTTCATGACTATTTTCAAGTATACATTTGAAGACTAGATTTCTTAAAGAAATTTATGCTAGCACGTAGATATTAAATGTTTGGAAAGTATTTAAACCACAATGTTTTAAGCAAAGCATGAATTAGTAAGAAGTTTTGTTTTAAGAACTATAGTTTTTCACGAAAGAGTTGAGTAAAGTTCGAGCTTTGTGTAAGATTTATAAGCAGGCATTTTTTTAATATTTTTAGATGATTTATGAAATTTTCATTAACTACATGACTGAGTTCTTGAGCCTGAGGCTAGAGATTTTCGTGTGGACACTGGTTAGATTCTGTTGTTGACGTTGAGTGTACTTCGTAACAACGATGCTGTCGTGAGTGCTGGGTGGGTCCCACTACATCGTAGAGCTTGTAAACGTTGTTGTACTATGTGTACCCTACACAACGTAGATTTGTCATGTTAGTTAAAATTCTTCGATATACTTGATATGCCTTGCTAGATTTCAATGATGAACATGCTGAGTATTTAAGGAAGCTATTCTTACTACTACACGTTTACATTTACGACTTGTATAAAGAGATTTATATGTGTAAAGTTTTCACGTGCTCTTATCTTTAAATTCATAGTTTTAAACTGAGTCACTCACTAAGCTTCATAGCTCACCCTTTCCAAAATGTTTTACCCATTTTCCAAGTAGAGATCGAGTTCCCGGTGCCTGATAGACTGCCTTAGTCTGCTGAAGCTCCGTTATCGATTGTCAGTACGTGTTTTGAGTTAGGCATAGAGTCTATTGTGTTATGATGTATATACACCCTTGTATATTATAGATACTCCACAGTTTGTATAAGCTTTAGGAGCTGTAGTTGTGTAAATTTTTGTTGGTTATATTTTGATTAAGGTGTCTTTAGGTTTACCCGTGAAATCAGTAAATTTTGAGGTACACTTCATGTATGTGTTTGACTAGCCTAGGATTCGCTGTGTTTTGTTGCATGTATAACAGTTTATATACTAGATTGGCAAGTTCATCACATGAAAGTTTTAAGCAGAGTCGACAGATAGAGGTACAGAAAAGCGTTGTTCGTCGGCTTCACGCCATCTTTCGGTCTAAGGTAGCAGGTAGTCCGGGAGGGGGTGTGACAACTACTTTCTATGTGCTAATTGCGATGAATGTGTGCAAACCATTAACCTTGTTTCTATGAAGTGAGCAATAATTATATGGTGTTGCACATAATTTGAATTTCGTCGTGTGGATGATCGATGCAATAAGAAATGAATCAGAAAACTTTCCAGATGTTGTAGAGGAGTGAACATCACAGTAGCTCAATCACAAGATACTGGCGAGAGTGAACCGCAGTAGACTTGGCGAGGGGAATGATTCATGTTCTTGGTGGAAAGAAATAAGACAAGCTAATATGAGATTTCTATGATTTATAAAATGAAGCGCTCGAAGATGCAACTGAGAAATGAAAATGAATTTGTGCTTGACTTGTATTCCCAAAAAGGTTTCCTAAAATCTTTATTCACTAAGTATTTGACTTGTGTTCAAGTGTTGAGGCCAAGTAAGGAAAGGTGAGATGGCTTGTTTGGTGATCAAGGAGAAGGATAAGAAAGGGGTTCTTATACTCTTAAACACCTTGATGCGAAGAGTAGCATTCCAATGGATGAAGGAAGGCAAGGAGCTTATAGCTTAGGTTTTATTTTTGTGTCTTGTGAGAAAATAAATGTAATTGTAAAGTATTAGTTCAAGTAATAAAAATAGAGCTGTATTTTCTATTTTTCTATTCTGTTGGATTTGTGTATCTCTGTTTTGCTTATCGCTTAGTAGCTAAAGAGTTTAAATGTTGATGGTTACGAGATTAAGCTAAGTTGGTTGTTTAAGTGTTTTCCGCTGCATTGAGTTGTAAGGATCTCCTGAGTTCAAAGTTCGAACTCTCGCATTAGAGATTAGGTTAAGAAGTTCCACTTACTAGGTGTTCAACTCGTTATCTCATAGAGAGGTACGTTTTGGGTGTCTAGGAGGCACCCTCCTTCTGGTCGCATGAAGAGGCTAGTGGAGCAAGATATGACACGCAACCCGTCATTTTTTGTTTTAAATAATTTCATTTGTGGATTTAATTTGGAGTTTTCCCTTGAAGGTTGAATTGGCTAAAGTAATTGGAGTAGTAATGCATTTTCCCAATCAGGGTTGAATTGTTTTCAACCTCAACTTTAGGTAAATTTGATTTGGGAGAATTTTTTATGTAATAACCAACTAATATTATTAAATAAATTATTGATTAGGATCTGTTCATTGGAAAGTTTTGACTATCAGCTAGGGAATATTTGTTAGCTAATCTTTCAAGTAAGAGATTCTACTACTGGACCTTCAACATAAATTTAAGAGATTGCATGTGTTTATGGATTATGCATTGATAGTAGCTAAATGCATAGATTTTTGTAGATGTTGGTTGATGTTACATGATGATTAGACATGATTCATGGATTTCATATTTTATGGACTGTTATGACTGATAATTCATGTCATGTTTTTGTTAATTGTTACATGCTTTTGGACTATGGTGTGTCTATTTATACGGGATCATTGATAACTTGTAGATAACTTGTAGAAATACAAGTTATTGTAGTCTTTTAGGTAAAATAGTAGAATTAAAACGCAAGATAAAAGATCAAAACACGTAGCTTTTAGTGCAAATTTATAATGTTATGATGCTCTTAATCTTCTTCTCGGAGGCATCCTTTCCTTCGTTCACTCCATCTCCTTTCTTCTTATCACCCTGTGGGCGTTGAGTTCTTCCTAAGGCATGTCTGACAAGACGAAATATGTAGCAAAAATTATGCTCGATGAGGTCATTTTATGCTAAGAATTTGCAATTAAAGAAGATGAAAAGGTAGGGATTTCTTACTGTTTTCCTAAAAAATTATTTATATTTTTCCCTTCTTGATGTGATTTACCGTAGTATAGTGAGAAGGGGTTGAACCCAATGGAGTACTTTTATGTATAACTACTTTCATGTATGAAATCAAAATGATGAGGCAATATTTGATCCATAGTTAATTTTCTATTTTGTGTTCCACAACATGTTATTTTAATGCAAATTAACAAACTAGACTCCATTACAAAGCTATGGCAATGAAAATCAACAAAAACGGAGTTCGAACGAAGAAAAATAGGCAATTTGAAGAACGATGACAAATTGGTAAATAACCAAAAAGATTTGAAATAATCCTCGACACAATCCGCATCAAGATCATTGGTTCAAATCTTCAAAAACACGAAATATTTCTTCAGCATTAACTGGATTGCATTTTGATAAATAAGTTGAAAGTCTGCTCGAGACGTGTCCTTTTCCACTCTAACGTGCCACCTCCAAATCACACGTTTGCACCTCGCTTAACGCAAATAAATTCTAAATTTTCTAAATAATCCTCGTGCGCCTTTCTCTCGCTTCTACATATCAGATTGCGCCACGTGTCATCCTCTCCTCATGCACGCGCCTCAGATGTTCTAGCTACGAATCTTAGGATCTTCAAATTATTTTTTTAACCAATTTTCTGAATTGAAAACTTGTAAATATTATCCAACTTTCTGGAAAACCTCTTTATCCGTCATATTTCGCGAGCACACAAGCCTTTGGTCATGGTTTCAAATCCGTGTGGCAGTTACTTCAATTCTCTTCTTTAAATACTCAAATTTCTCCCCATTTCTTAATCAATTTCACAATTCACCACTTCATTACTTACAAAAAAGCCCTAGCATAAAATTTTCTCTCAATAAATTTCTCTCCATTTTTTTCTCAATTTAATTATGCAATTCTTTAATTTCGACAAGATTTTCATAATGAGGGGTAAGTCTTATTTGAGGTGAAGAGTTAGTGGGTTATGCATGTTTTGAGAAATTTACACTTATTTTTTGTCAAAATTATCATGTTGTTCTTTAACTTTCTTCAAGGAAACATGAATTTGATTCTGCAAACATTTGTTTACGAAATTAATACTGATTTCTTGAATGAATAAGCATGCAAGGTGTCTTCGATGTGCAAGGCATTGAATCTTTATTAGAAAATTAAAGTGGGTTCGTGAAGTTCTTGAATCGAGCCACATACGCAAACATCAAGCCGTTTGAGCCGCACATGCAAGCCACCCGAGCCGGTCCTTCCTTCACAAGCCGCGTGCAAGCCAAGTCCTTTACCAAGTTGTTTCTAAGCCGTTTCCAAGTCGCTCCTTGCTTAGTCGAGCAACCAACATCATTTTTCTCTTTTTCCACCTATTTTTAGCCCGTTGTGGTAAGTTTTGGTGAGTATTTGATTGGGTTTTACGTATGCCTAATAAATATTAATTTTGGTCCTAAATAAAGTTAATTTTGGATTAAGTTGAATTATGTTAAAGTTGGATTATTTTGCATGAAGTTTCGTTTGGCTAATTTTAATTTGAAAATTTGTGCTGTAGAATTTTCCTAATCAAGGTTGAATTGAGATGATTTGGTAGGACCTTTAGGCAACTGTTAAATTATTGAATTTAGTTATTTTTCTCCCTTAAAATTTAGGACCTATTCGATAGGAAGCTTGACTGTGACTGTTAGGAATAATTTTGGTTAAGCTAATCTCGAGGTAAGAGATTCTCCTACTAGACCTTCGAACTGAAGTTAAGAGCTTATATGCAATTTTTCCATTATGCATTGATGTAGCTAAGATGCATAATGTGTTGATGTTGATGACTGATTTCGATGACTGATATTATGTTGATGATGATGACTGATTTACATTGATGATAATGCATGATATATTAATCACATGATTAAGGACATTATGATTAATATTCATGTCATGCTTATGATGTTTATGATATGCTACATGCTATGGATGGGTGTTCTGTTAACTTTATCTATTAGAGTCATACTCATATGGATGTCTCTTAGGATCACCACCTTTTTATGACTGTTGTTTGACGGGACCATCAGTCTGTCATGATATGTTATGTATATGACTGGTTCGACCGGGTCACTTACAGCTTGATTGTCTTAAGTACTCCTTCGGGTTCACCGAAGACCAGTTTTATCTTAGGTATTCTTTTGGGTTCACCAAAGACCAGACAAAGATCTTTTTGACCTAATTTCACGTTCATTTAATATATATTAAAGATCTTATATATTGATAAATGATCTTTTACACGTATCGTTTACAAAAACGCACTTACATGTTAATGAATGTGATTCGACACTTTAAAAAAGCACACAAATTTACAATCTTTCCCATTTGGTAAAAACTAGCCAAATACGTACTATTCTCTTCGTTTTCACTCACTTCATTTCCAAAGCACTGTTTATTTCTCTTTTCCGCTCAAACGTTTCTAATTCTCTTAATCCTTTCCTCTCAAAAGTTCATTTTCCTCTACAACATCAAAGGTATGTTTCTGTAACTCTGATTTTTTTATTGCTCAACTATGTTATGACTGATGTACTATCATGTTACGCTTCATCTTTTTTATATTTCAAATCTTTACTGTTGTCATGGTTGGGTTACTGTTTGGATCAAGCCATCTGTTACATCAAGTAAACAATATTTTAACCTAGACTAAACGATCCTGTAGACTTGCCTGAATGATCATGCATATATTCTCCACGATCGTTTAGAGTTATCTAGACGACCAAGTACATAATCTAAATGATGGTTAGGGGTTTACAATTTACTTTTGTTGGAATTTATGTCCTAAAACTCATAGTTTGTAAATCATATTCTATTCAATAAAATCATTATTGAAAAATTGAATATTATAATCTTAAATCCAATAAACTAAGATCCCAAGGCTATTTTAAGTAAACTTGAACTTTATGTAGAGATATAAATATGGATTAAGTTTCAGTAAATAGCCTAAATAGTCTATAGTATATAAATAAAGGTTGGGCGCCTTATTCAGAGATACTATGGATGTGGCTCGCTTTGTAGTTAATACAAATGATGGAATCCTGAATCGTTCATGTAGAGACATGAAAGTTGGGGCATCCTATGTTAAGGGTTTACATAAGACAGAACCATAAAATAGTCACTTTTGCGTTATAACGTCGTTTACTGTTCAAAACTGGCTATCTTGATTATTGATGACCGAGGTAACTTAATCTTAATCATGAGCTAACTGTGAACTTCTGTTCTCACGAGAATATCCTTAGATCTGCATAGGTGAGGGCAACTCATTAGCGTTGGCCAAATAAGCTTCCCATTTTAGGGGTAAGATCGGATGGATAGATGGGAACATATGGTGCAAGACGGAATTCACTCCTACCCGCTTTAGGGTTAGTAGATAGGTTGTTCTCTTAAGGACTGAATCCAAGTCTTAAACAAAGGGGTCCCACCCTCTCATTGGTCCGAGAGGGATTCGGTTTATAGGTGAGACCTTAAACCAATTGTTCAATAGTGGATCAGTGGGACTTAAGGAGTAATATGTAGTCTTAGGGGTAAAACGATACTTTTCGAACAACCTGTGAAGGATTAACTTACTAATCAGGGTTATATCAAATGGACACAAATATATCTATAGTGAGGGGAGTGCAACTACGAGACTTTAATGGAATGATCCGTTAGTTAACGAATGTTGATTAGCTCGGTATAAAAGAGTTTAACCTGTTAATCTCAGATCGTTGGAGCCCATGATCTATAGGTCCATTAGGTTCCCCTGCTAGCTCATATGAAATAAACTTAGAATAGTATGATGAAATGAGTCGAATTGTTTAAACTAGGAGAGGAGAGAGAAACTGACAAGTATATGTGATATAGTCGTCGGTTTTAGATTACTAATAGAGCTTTATGCTTAAATGAAATTTAAATATTAAAGATATGAATGTGGATTCATACCCGAAAGCTCGAAAAAGATGGAAATAGTCAAAGTTGTAAAAAGTCAAACTTTGACTGACAATATATTCAAACGTGATTTGAATCTTGAGAAAATAAATGCGATTCATGCTCAAAAGGTCAAAATTAGTCAAGACGGACAAATTTGTAAAAAGTCAAAATGTGGACTTTTTGATTTGAAAAGTCAAAATGTGGACTTTTTGATCTGACAAGTCAAAGTTTGACTTTGACCAAATGACAATTTTACCCTTTGACTAAAGTTAGTGGGAAAATCCAACATTTTGTTGGATAAACCCACTAACTATAGGGGCTAGGTGTTAACAAACTATAAAGACATTAAGCCTACTAATGGTTAGTGGGTTATGTGTTGTTGGCCCATGTGTTTGTATGCATATGCAACCTTGCATGAAAAGCCTCTATAAATTGGGCTTTTAGGGCCTCAAGGAAAAGAGTTGGCTTATTTTCTAAATAACAAAATTGGGCTATTTTCTCTAAAAAAATCAAACCCAACCCATTTTCCATATTTTTTTTATCTTTTTTCTCTCTCTCGATTTCCTTCATCCAACGGGTCCCGCAACCCGGTTCAGAGTCCGGAGGACAGTATGTCAACCCTAGTGGTGGTTCAAGCATCAATCGAAGCTTTGAACGTAAGTTTTTTTTTGTTAATTAATTGCAATTAGGGTAAAATTTCGATTTTTTCTTTCGTCCTGCTCATTTAATCTCTATCAACTTTGAGGGTTTAGGGCTTAGTGTTTTCTAAATGATCATGTACAAAACTAAAATATACTATGATCATTCTTTTTAGGATGGCTGTGTCACACCCCCTTCCAGACTACCTGCTAGCTTAGACCGAAAGACGGCATGGAGTCGACTGACATCGCTTTCCTCTCCCGATGTCTATCGACTCCGCTGAATTCTTGAACATGATAAACTTGCTAGTCTAGAATATAAACTATTGTACATGCAACATAACACAGCGGAACCTAGACTAATCATATTAATACATGAAGTTTAGCCCAGAAATAACTAATTTCACAAGTAAACATGGAGACACCTTAACCAAAACATAACCAACAAAGGTTTACCGAACTGCAACTCCTAAAGCTTACGCAAACTGTAGAGTATCTATATCATACAAAGACATATACATCATAACAAAACAGACTCTATGTACAACTCTAACCATGTACTGGCAATCGATATTGGAGCTTCAGTAGATTAAGGCAGTCTATCAGGCACAAGGAAGTCGATCTCTACCTGGAAAGTGGGTAAAACATTTTGGAAGAGTAAGCTATAAAGCTCACTAAGTGACTCAGTTTAAAACTATAAATTTAAAGATAAGAGCACGTGAAAACTTTACACATATAAGTCTGTTTATACAAGTCATAAATATAAATGCATAATAGTAAGAATAGCTTTCTCAAATACTCAGCATGTACATCATTGAAATCTAGCAAGGCATATCAAGTATATAAAAAGATTTTAACTAACACGACAAATCTACATTGTGTAGGCATGCCTAATACAATTAACGTTTACAAGCACCATGATGTAGTGGGGTCTGCCCAGCACTCCCATCGTCTTTTTCGTATTGGGGCTCTCCCAGCACTCATGACAGCATCGTTGTTACGAAGTACACTCAACGTTAACAATGAAAAATAACCTGTGTGCACACGGTATTCTCTAGCCTCAGACTCAAGATCTCAGTCATGTAGTTAATGAAAATTTCATAAATCATCTAAAAATATTTACATGCCTGCTTATCATTATCTTACACAAAGCTCAATATTTACTCAACTCATTCATGAAAAACTTGCTAACCCATACTTTGCTTGAAACATTGTGGTTCAAATACTTTCCATAGATTCAATATTCACGTGCTAGCATAAATTTTCATTAAGAAATCTAGTCTCAAGACTTATACTTGAAAACAGTGTTATGGAATTCAAATAATTTTCATAGATTCGTTAATAAACATGTAACGCATTCAATCATAGATCACAATTATGGAAAATATTTTGAAAACTAGTTTTGTCACTAACAATCTTAGGCTAGGTCCTTAGTCTGTAAGCTCGGTTCAATTCTTCTCAGCCTATCAACAACCAAACTAAGTATTAGAATCCTAAATATTCTGGTTTGCTAAATATATACTTAACATGTCGCACTAAAGATGGTGCTCATGAAATTAAAAGTTAAGAAATAATATCCTATTTGAACAATCTCTGCATTTTCCAAATTTCTAACACAAAATTTAAATGACCATAACTCCCTCAATATTTAATCTAAATGAGTGTTCTTTATGTCAAAATCTTCATTTGGATGTCCTATATAATTTACCTGAAGGTATGTAACTTACATTCCTAGTTGAAAAGCTCAGAAACACTACGAAATAAAACCACTCCAAAATCACGCACTCTATAGACCTTCAACTTGTCCCTGTAATTTAACACATTTTCAGTCATAAATAGCTCTCAGCATCTTCATAAAAGTTATAGGAAATTGAATAATCTTTTCAACCATATCATTTTAAAGATTTTAACTCAACGTATCCACACCGAAAAACTAAAAAAAAAAACAGAAAATCTTTGATTTCACATGGAAAACACATGCTCTGTCTTCTCTGTCAAATATCACCCAGTTAACACCAAAATTGGCTCAAACATCCTTGACAAAAATTGTTAAAAAAATACATTAGCTTTTAGGAAATAAAAACCTCACCTCTTAGTTATTCTTGAGAAGCTCAAACCAAAATAAAAACCAGAAGTGTGCAGAGTGGGTCAAAATCTACCATGATTGAAACTTCTTTTAAGTTTTTCCCCTTCTTCTTCAACCTTATAGCTAAGAAATCTTCTTCATCTTCCTCTAATTACTCAAGATACAGATGAATATTTGAAGAAAATAGATAAGCAGTGGAGAGGAGGCTGCTCGAGAGAGAAGAAGAAGAAAGGAAAAAAAAAGGATCCCTTCCCACTCTTCTCTTTCTTTCCTTTTTATCTTTTATTGTCTTTTTCTTTTCTTTTTATTTTATTTTACAAAACTTTAAATTAACTATATCAAGTAAATAATATAATTAATTTCCATTTTTATTTTAATATATAAAAAGAAATAATAATGCAAAAAGAATCTCAAGTTTCCAACTTACCTCCCCCTTGGAAAATTTCATCCACAAAATTTAGATGTCATTACTAAAAAGTGTTGGGTATCTCTTATTCATCTGATTTTCTGGTTCCCAAGTTGCCTCCTCCACTCCGTGATGTCTCCACAAAACCTTTATGAATGGAGTCGTCTTGTTTCTCAAAACTTGTTCCTTTCTGTCGAGGATTTGAATTAGTTATTCATTATAACTCAAATCTTCTTTCTATTCAACTAGTTGCTCTCGCAACACATGTGATGGATCTAGTATATATTTCCTTAACATGGATATATGAAAAACATCATGTATTGAGGACTTATTAGTGAAAATAGAATACTATAATCTTGAATCTAAAAAATTAAGGTCCCGAGGCTATCTAGTGTAGACTTGAACTTTATGTAGAGACATAAACATGGATCAAGTTCAAGTATATAGCCCGAACGGTCTATAGTGTATGAATAAGGTTGAACGCCTTATTCTGGGGACACTATAGATGCAACCCACTTTGTAGTTAAGAACAAATGATGTGATTCTGAATCGTTCATGTAGAGATATGGAAGTGGAGACATCCAATGTAAAGAGTTTACATAAGACTGGAACCATGAAATAGTGACTTTTAAGTTATAACATCATTGACTATATAATACTAATTATTTTGGTTATTAATGACCTAGGTAACTTAATCTTAATCCTGAGTTAACTATGAACTTCTGTTCAAACGAAATTATCCTTAGATCTACATAGGTGAGGGCAGCTCATCAGTGCTGGCTCAATACTATTTGTCTATCTAGATAGACTTTGACATTTGTCTATCTAGATAGACTAATGAATTTAAATTTGATATATGAAACTGGTCATACATATGTTAGATTAAACCAATTTATGAAAGGAGATTGGAATCAATGTATACAATTCAACTGCATCACCTTTTAATATTTTTACTATGTGGTCTTTTGCCTTTCAAACTTTCTGATAACTTATATTAACTCCAAAATTTGTACGAGCCTTATGCACAATTGCCTTTGGAATGGAATGATCAGTCGACATGAACCTAAAATCATTTATCAAGCAACTGCCAATTACTGTTGAAGAAGCTTGCATGTGACAACTTTGGGTAGTATTCAATGAACAATCGTGGTAAGAAATGTATTTTCGTAACATCCACAACTCACTCTTCTTATAACGAGATGCCCTAACATACCATTTGCACCCTTCTTACAGACATCTAAATTCAAGAGACCTCAAATTCGATACTATAGTTCTCAATTGAAAGTTGTTCTTCACTGCTATTATGAAAAAACACTTTCAAAGCACTCATTTACTTCCAAATAAACTTTTTTTCCTTCAAATCACGATGATAAGAATGTCTCTTATAACTTCGTTATTTGAAATAGAAGAAGGAGAACCTATATTTAATGACATATCAACATTCTCCCGTACACAATTAGAAAAAGTAGACCTTCCCAAAGAATTAACACTTACATGGGCAACTATGGGATGTCTACTAGTTGCATCTTTAGCAAAAGCTAAATACCAAGCAACATCATTGTCTTTCTTTATTGACACCACAGTTTGAACATTGTTTTTGGTAGAATCAAGTAAAATAGATAATTCTACTAATCCATCCAAATTCAATCTATTCACATATTTAACCAACCAATGAATTAAAGCCGACTCGAATATTTACTAAAATTCCAGCAACTGAGTAATTCTCATAAACATTGCAGCCATTCCATTGACCTTCGTAAAAAAATAATAGGAATAGACATTGTAATCTGTAAAAAAATAAAAAAATAAAAAATAAAATACAATTAAGTATTTAATGATGATAGAAAGAAATAGATAAACATAGATAGACATTTATCACTGAATAAAAGAACATAATGTACAAAATGATAATAATAAACACAATGCAAGAACAAATAGACGATCATCCAAAAAGAAAATATACATTAAACGATCATGTGACAATGATAAACGATCATTTCTCATGCCATGTTTATGAGTGGTCCAACGGGATCACTTACAGCTCGATATCATGTGTGTTCCTTCGGATTCACCAATTGATGAGAGTGTTCCTATGAGATCACTAGATAATGTGTTCCATTAAACACATAATAGTTTTTGCTACCTCCTAATAGGATCCTAATGGGAAGTTAACAGACACCTAGTTGGACTAGCTAGTAGTGGGTCCCTTATTGAGTATATATTTATACTCACTATTTTCTATATTTAATATTTCAGGCAAAGGTAGAGGTAAAGGAAATGTTAAACCCGAGACATCCTTCTACTATTAGCTCATTCACATATTAATAGGGTGAATAAAAATTGAAGTTGGTTTTTATTAGTTTTGGATTTTAGTATTTAAAAAAATAAAGGAAATCATTGAAAGGAAAAAGGAAAAAAAAGGATAAAGGAAAAGGAAACAATCGGTGGGTTTTTTTTTTTTTCAAACCCACCACACTTTAAACTTTTCTTCTCCATTTTCCTCATCAATTCTCCATCATTTCTCCAGATTTTCTGAAGGGGAAGCTTAGCAAGGAAGAAGAAGAATTTTTCTGGGTTCTAAAGTTGATGAAGAAGGGAACAACTCAATGGAAGTTGCATCAATGGCAGATTTTAACACACACTGGACACTTTTGGTTTTCAATTCGGTTTAATCTACTCAATAAGAACTAAGAGCTGAGGTTTGGATTTTCTAAAAGCTAACTTATTTTTTTAACTATTTTTTTGCAAGAAGCTTGAGCCAATTCTATTGTTAATTAGGTGTTATTTGACAGAGAAGAATGAGCAGGTTCTTTTCACGTGAAATCAAACACATCTGATTTCTTTTTAATGTCCCGGTGTGTTCTTATTGAGTTAGAATCTCTATTTGATATGGTTGAAAAGCTTATTCAATTTCTTATAACTATTATGAAGATGATGAGAGCCAATTATAACTAAAAATTTGTTAAATTGTAGGGGCAAGTTAAGGGGTTGTAGAGTGCATGATTTTAGAATGGTTCTATTTCGAGGTGTTTTTGAGATTATTGACTAGGTATTTTGTCTTCCTGTAAATTATAGAGAATATCAAAATGAAGATTTTGACATAAAGAACACTTATTTTGGTTAAGTATTGAGGGAGTTATGGTCATTTGAAGTTTAAACTGAAAATCTGAAAAACTCAGAAAGTTATGTGGAATATGGTTCTATTTCTTAAACTTTGAATTCATGAACGTCATCTTTAGAGTGACATATTAAACCCATCTTTAGAAAACCAGAATATCTAGGGTTCTACTACTCGGTTTGATTGTTGACAGGCCGAGAAGAATTAAATCGAGTTTACAGACCAAGGATCTAGCTCAAGACTGTGAGTGACAAAACCAGTTTTGAAAATATTTTCCATAACTGTAATTTATGATTAAATGCTTTACATGTTTATTTATGAAGCTATAAAATTATTTGAATTTTATGACTATTTTATAAGTTTCGAGACTAGATTTCTTAATTAAAATTTATGCTACCATATGAATATTGAATCTCTGGAAAGTATTTGAACCATAGTGTTTCAAGCAAAGCATGAATTAGCAGCTTTTGTTTTAAGAACTACAGTTTTTCACGAACAAGCTGAGTAAATTTTGAACTTTATGCAAGATAAAGATAAGCAAGGATGTTTTAATATTTTAGATGATTTATGAAATTTTTCATTGACTACATGACTGAAATCTCGAGTCTGAGGCTAGAGGATACCATGTGCACACAGGTTATTTTCCGTTATTGACGTTGAGTATACTTCATGACAACGACGATGTTGTCATGAGTGCTGGACGAGCCCCACTACGACAAAGACGATGGGAGTGTTGGGTGGGCCCGACTATATCATAGAGTTAATAAACGTTGGTTATACTGGGCGTACCCTATATAGGATGTCATGTTAGTTATAAATGTCTTACTTGATTTTATAAATGTATATATTGAACATTTGAAGAAGTTGTTCTCATAAAATATTTATGATTAATGCTTTGCTTACATATTTATTTATTTGATGCCAATTTATCACGTGCTTAGATTTGTATAATAACGATTTTATAACCAATCGCTCACGGGGCTTAATAGCTCACCTTTAAAAACTTTTCTCAACTTTTCAAGTAGAGTTCGAGCTTCCGACGCCTGAAACTCTACTATGGTCTGCTACTAGTTTCACATTTACTTCTAGTACGTGGGCAGAGTTGTATATTGTTTCTATATAACTGTATATATGTCTGAAGTTGTCGAACTTTAAGTTAGGCATACTCATCAGTTTACTTTGTATGTTTGTATGTTCTGACTTTTAAATATTTTATTTAGGTAAATGTTTAAAAGTGGATGAGTTAGGGATATCGGTACTTATGTGTGCTTGCGAGTCTATTACCGTTTCGTTGTGTTTTGTGCATCGATAGCCTTTCATGTATGAAAATAGCCAGTTTATCAAGTCTAATAATTCAGCAAGGTCAATGGGTATTGTTAGAGGATAGCAATATCGGTTGACTTTACGCCATCTTTTGGGGCTAAGCTAGTAGGTAGTTCGGGAGAGGGTGTGATAGGAAAGCTGGTGAGTGACAGTGTAAGACCCACACCTAAGATGAAGGTCATTGTTGGTAAGTAGGAGTTTCGAAGAAGGTCTGTGAAGAAGTATTTTACTCAATGATCGTGTAAGAAAGTTAAATGACCATAAAGGAAGTTAAATGATCATGTAAAAAGAAGCTAAATGATTGTATAGGCAGTTAAATGATCGATTGAAAGCTAAATGATTGCATAAGAAGATAAACGATCATGTAGGACGTTGAACAATCGTATAGAAAGAAAAATGATCGTATAAGAGGTTGAATGATCATGTAGGAGAAAAAGAAAATTTTAAAGAAATCCCTAGAGGGTTATGTTGGTCGAAGTTTTGTAATTATAAAATTAGTGGAGTTGGAATCCAAGTGTCTTATACATATTGCATGTATTTTGTAGCTAAGCAGAAGCCGGTAAGATTATAAGAGTTTAAGTAGTGCTAATCTATTTTAGGATTTTTTTTAAAATGAAAAAGTAAGACGAAGGAAAGGAACTATTTTGATCAGATTTTACCAAAGAGAAGGAAATTTAGGGTTTTGCTGCCGAAGAAGTTGTTCAGGCAAGAGAAAGAACTTGAGAGGAGTTACGTTCTGAGAATAAAGGAGACTTAAGTTTGTGAGTGATTTTTCTAAAAGAAATTCTAGATTTCTAAAGTTTTCCTTCCTTAATCTCATGTCTTATGTGTCATGTATTATTATGCATGTTTATGTTTATGAAAAGCATGATTTACGAAGAAAACTTTAATGTTACGTTTCAAAGTTAAAGTTCATGTTTTTATTGTATTGTATGCTTTAATTGAGAGTAAATCATTAGTCATATTCCTATCAAAGAGCTAGTTATTATGTGTACATAATGAGTCTAGGTAACTATGGGGTGAAAGGACCATATGGCGGTGAGAAGCTGACTAATACGTTGAAAGGAGTGTATTGAGCTTAACGACCTAAGCAACGAGAAATCAACCAATGAAATTTCAAAAGACGTTGATGATTATGAAAGGACATCATAGTAGTCTGTGTATGGGATGGTTCATGTTCTTGGTGGAAAGGAATAGAGGAACACTAATGTGTATTTATGTGATTTGAAATGTGCTTATGAAGTAAAGTTGAGCCTTTATTATGAAATGAAAAAATGATTTATGAATTGTATTCCCAAAAAGTTTTCAAAATCTTTCACTCACTAAGTCATAGACTTACATTTTAAGTTTTTCCTTCCCCAAGTTGTAGGATTTAAGCGATCGAGTTAAAAAGGTAAGCGACCAAAGCTAAATGATCGTGTAGATAGCTAGGCGATTGGGTTGAATACTAAGCGATCGTGTAGACAGCTGGGTGATCAGGTAGAAAGCTAAGTGATTCTTTGAGGTTGAAGGTTGTGAAGGCGTTTTTTATTTCTGCATTAAGTTCTTGTATTAATTAGGATGTTTTAAACGTGTAATTTGTAGAAGGCATGTTGTTTAGTTACTCAAAGTGAAGTTGTGTTGTTTATTTCTGCTACATGATGTTTTGATTCTGTTATTTATCATTTAGTAGTGTTAAAGGACCTAAGCAAGTGTTTTGCCATTTCGTTTAGAGGTGTTTGGAATGCTTAAGTCACGTTTTGTTTCGCACGAAGAGGTTAAGGAAGTATGCAAGGCAGGGCGTGATGAACAGGAAGGGGTCGTGACTTGCCATATTGTGAGGCTCTAAATGCATTCTACCTTACACAATAGGAATGCATGTGACAAAGAACTAAATATGCGATGTAG
The DNA here is from genome assembly GCF_025177605.1 of Cucumis melo. Lineage (NCBI taxonomy): Eukaryota > Viridiplantae > Streptophyta > Magnoliopsida > Cucurbitales > Cucurbitaceae > Cucumis > Cucumis melo. Next base: position 24,136,588 of record NC_066860.1, on the reverse strand, counting down.
GCCATGCGAGGAACTGTTATGCATTTTGAGCTTAATTCACAAGGAAGTAGTGACGTCACCCTTGTGTAAAAAGTTGGCGATTGATTTGACTTCACCACCCAATCCAAATCAAGATAAGAAAATGGTAGTAACATGTGGCGTTTTGACATTGGCTGATTCTCACCACCGGGCAGAAGTCATCATTTCTACATGGAAACTGTCCCCGAAAAGGCTTATAAATAGCTGAAGTCGAGCCATTTTAAAGCTACTTTTACCTTGAGCATACTTAAGAAAGAATTGAGAGAATCTCTAAGATTTTCAAAAGATTTTCAGAGAGCTTAAATCCAGCAAGGAGTTGAAAGGAATGGTAAGAAAGTTCTCGGCTAAAGAGTTAGGCGGAGAAGCACATTGATTGTGGGTGGTTCTTCTTTGAAATGTTTCCTAAACAAAAAGGAATTCCAATGTGTTACTTCCTTAAAGATATTTTCACTAAAATCTTGAAATATATGATTTCTATTATGCTTTCCAAATGCATGTGACTTATAAATGCATAAGATTTGATATGAGTTGAAATAATGAAATGATGATCTCTTGTACCCTATACAATGAGAATGCCTCATACTTGCTGTGCGATCTGGTATGGGATGTTTTATTCCTGCTGTGTGATCTGAGATAAGATTCTCTATTCTTGTGAAACCCCAATTTTGTAGGACCTTTAGGACTTTTTTTAAGTTTTGGTAAAGGAAAGAAGAACCTTCAAAGATTTGGTTCCAAAGTTAAGTGTTGTTTGAAACTTAAGTTTAAAAGAGATTTAAAGTGTCGTTTAAGTATGTCTTGGTAAATGTGAAGGAAGAAGATTAAGGAAGGATGGAAAAGTTGAGGAAAAGTTGGTTGTTAGCCAAAGTAAGTGTTTTGGAAAAGGAATCTTGGGACAGAGGCCTTGGGACTCGATCATGTTCAACCGAGATAAGAGGCAGGGAAAAGACAAAAAACAAATCTCAGTGCTCTCGAGGTTGTAGCAATCCGAGGGGCAAAATAAAAAGGTTTTAGAGTTGGAACTCCGGAAAATCTCAATGCTTGTTCGGTCGAGATAAAGGATAGAAGCTTAAGAGTTTAAGATCTCTGGCAATCTCGGCTTCGTGTTCAACCGAGATTGGAAGTTTAGAGCGAAAAGTGAAGGAAACTTGGGCCATCTTATGGTTTTCTTCGCCCAGAATTGGAACAAAAGAAGAACATCTAAGGTTCTCAAGCAAGATCTCGATGCTTGCTCAATCGAGAAAGGAGCAAATCTCAATAGGTCTCGAGCCAATCTCGATAGAGATCTCTTATAGAACGTGTAATAAACATTTTTCTAAAAAATTTTGATGCGTAAATTTAGCGTTTTTCGGATGCAAGGGGTGTTTTTAAAGGCATTAGACCCTCTTTTCTCTCATTTTCAACTCAAGAGAGAAAAGTAGAGAGAAGTGTGGTGAGAGTAGTGTTTTTGAAAATTTGGAAGCATAGTAGAGAGTAATTCGACCAAGCATTCAGTTTGCGTGTTCAAGCAAGAGGCATCTTGGAAGTTGTTATTTTTGGCGAGTTAGAGCCAAAGAGGAAGGGTTAAGAGCCTAAGGTTTAGACCCAAGAGTTCATTAGAGCTAGAGCAAGTTTATAAGTTTCTGGTTGTTGATCTAGATTTTAAATCTGATTAAGAGTTCGTTAGACCTAAGGCAAGTTTGGTAGAAGTAGTTATAAGCAAACCAAGGTTGTCGAGACTTTAAAAGAGTTCAAGGTAAGTTAAAAAGGGGTTTCCTTGAGAAGAAAGAAGGGTAAAGAAAGATGTTAAAGAGATTATATCATGGTCAAAACCACGTTTTTAACTTGGGTTTCCTTGTTATTTTTCAGGGCAAGAAGAAATAGATCTCTAAGATAAGAACCTAGTTAAAAGTAGTGAGTGATAAAATGAATTTATTAAATGGTTTCAAAGCATGTTCTTGAAGTTAATATTTTTAAAGATTATGTTGAAGTAAATGTTTAAAAATGATGGTTGAGCTTTGTTTAAAGAAATGTTCGAGCTGAATGTTGAGTTATCTAATTTATGAATGATTTCTAAAGCATGAGTTGAGCTAAACTAAGTTTCTGAAATGTTATGATAAGTATATTTATGTTAAGTTCTCAAAGTGAAAGATGAAGAATAATTTCAACCTGTTTTAGACTATACCCACATTGATCTAAGATATATAGCCACCCTTTGAGGAATATTGCCTGTGCACAGAGGTTCCTTTGATGAGGGTATCAGTAAATACCTATGGATCCATCACTGGTACATGTTAATGAGATGAGGCTTTTACAAATGTCTATGTTCCACCCATGAAGGGTGAGGGCCTATATGAATGCTCATGGTTCCATCTCATCAATTATAACTACTACGAGTGAGGGCACTACTGATGCCTATGGGTCCGTATCATAAGTATCGTATAACAAGATGAGGGTCTACAAGAGCGCCCCAGACTCCATCCTTGTGATTCATGTGGTATAACATTTAAAAGAGGAAGAATTGTTTTAGAAAAGAAAGAAATACATAGAGATAAAAAAGTAAGGTTTTTTTTTTAAAAGCAAAAGGGTTACTTAAAGTTAGAAATAGTTATTTTAAAAGTAGAAAAAGTTTATTTTGAAAGAGGTTTAAAGATTTTATGTTTTATAATTATGTTTCATGATTTATTTATGTTTAAAAGATTTAAGTTTAAGATTTAATGTTTCAAAAGTATGTTTGCAAAAACTCATCACTCACAGAGCTATTTTAGCTCACACTCTTCAAAATATCTTCCACTTTCAAGGTATAGGTTGTGCTGCTTGGGATGTTAGACTTACTGCTGCCATACCAATTTAATCCTAACTTTTCAAGAGTTCAAGTTAAAGTTTGTTTCTTTGTAATTAAAGTTGTTAGAAGGAGTTGTTTAGGGTTATGTTTTCCCTAAAAGGAATTGTGTGAAATATTTATGTTTTCATTGTTAAAAGTTTATGTAAAGCTTATTTAAAGTTTGTTTGTATGAAAAGTGTTTGTTTAAATTGTGTTTTAAGTTTCGTGTTTTGGTGTCTCCTTTTTCAGTTAAAGGTAGAAGTAAGGGTCAACTGGTGTCGTTCAGGGGGGAGCGATATCAGTTGGCTTCATGACGTTGTCTCGGGCCTAGAGAGGAGATGCTCGGGACGAGGTGTGACAATTCTTGTTGTGATCTGGAATAGAATGCATCATACTTGTTGTGATCTAATATGGGATGCCCCTTGCTTGTTGTATGATCTTCTAGATGCGTTATGCGTAATGGAATTGATGAAACTTGCTAAATATGTTGTGACTACTCCGTACAACTGCAACTTGGCAAAAGAGTGTGGTAAACGCTTGAACTAAGAAAACGGTACAAAAATGTAATTAAATAAGCAGAATGATTCTGATGAATGTGTTTCTACATGATATAAGCCTTATGCTTGATTTAAAAAGGAAATGATTTTCCATGCAATTTGTAAATGTTTGATGATGAGTTTTGAACTGTGTTAATTAAAATGAAATTCTTTAAACTCCATATTTTACTATTGAAATACAAAGTATTTGTATCGCATAATTTAGAGAAGTGATTGTAATGTGATAATATAGAAACCAATTTATTAGAGGTATTGATAAAAGACCCCATTCACACTAGACATTCATCTAATCTTTCAAATGTTTTGTTTTATCCCCCCTCACATAGCGAAGGACATCCAACGTTGAACTTGTAGCCTTGATCGCCTATTGTGCCATTTGTGAACACATCACTTTGGTAGTGATCACTGTCAACTCGCATAGCATGTAGAAGCTAGGTGTGAAAAGTCTAAATGTCATTTTGAGTTGTATATAGTTCTTTTGAAGGGAACTCTATATTAAGTATCGAATGTAATCTGTTACTTAAAATACTTATGAACTCTTCTTATTTCATTTAAGTTCATATTCCGCATTTAAGCTTGTTGGTTGTATTTAATCCACTTACTAAGCGTTCTACATGTATCTCGTGGAAAGACTCACGTAGAATGTCTAGGCGGTCACGTCTCCACTTGGTCGTATAAAGTGACATTTGAAGTAGAGCATGATACACATGGACTTAGTTTTTGCTTCCGCCTTCTTTATATTTTTAGTATTTGACTTTAGGTATTTTGTTTTGATTTGTTAATTATTTCATGTTATTTTCTTTAAAATATAGAGAGGGTATAAACTAGGATTATGTTACATAGTATTTTTCTTGTTTATGCCAAATCATTATTTATGAACGTGTGTTTGAATTTATTTATGAAATATTATATTTAGTTTTTCCTCGTTTTCTTTCAAATGAAAAATGGTTAGTTATTTTAAAGTAATGACTTCAGCTTAGTATAAGGAGATGAGTCGTTAAAATTTTTTTTACTATCCTATCGTGTACCAATATCTAAATGATCATTTACCAAGATTTAAACGATCGTATACCAATATTTAAACGATCTTGGTACAAGATTATGTACCAATATCTAAACGATTTGGTACAAGATCGTGTACCAATATATAAAAGATTCAGTACAAGATCGTGTACCAAGATTGTCTAGATATTCGTACCAATACCTAAACGACCAGTCGTCTATCCCAGATAGACAGAGATAAACCACTATCATTGCCTAACCTATATAGATAAGTGATAGATTCAAATGATCATTTAACAATATCTAAATGATCTTTTAGATTATATTATACTATCATTTAAATTAGCTCTTTTCCGTGCATGTTTGATCGATTAATCACGAGGTGTTTTATACTGTGTAAATAATTTTGCATTTTGTTCTATTTGTTAAAAAGACCCCTTTATTTAAAGTTAATGTTTTATGTATTTTATAAAATATTATAATAATTTCAATCTACGTAATTTAAGGACCCCTTATTTAGAGAATTCTTAAATAAATGTAGTAAAATAATGGGACTATTTACGCATATAGGAAAAAAATAAAAAAACTAACACCCGCGATCTTCTAAGCAGACACATCAATATCATTTGAAAAATACCAAACTACCCTTTTCCATTGCAATTGCACAGGATTTTTTGGATCTGATTTCTTCTTCTTCCTTAGTTGTGATCATTGTCAATTTCTTCTTTTCTCCCTCAGATTATCTTCTTTACCAATGTTCCTCAATAGCTTCACCAACATCTTTCTTCATCTTCCTCCTAATCTTCTTCCTCTTCTTTTTTTAAGAACTTTCTTCCTCCTCTTGTTTTTCTTCTTCAATTGTTATGTTTTAAAAATGTGCTTACTAATTCATTAGTGTTTAGGGCTGAGAGATATTTTAAGATTCATGAATTGATGAATCTAAAGTACAATTATCTACCAACTATTATTGGTAGACAATGATAGTTGTGTATCATTGTCTATTTGTGAAAGACAGTGATAAAATATTGTCATCTTCTATCATTAATAGGCAATTATAGTTATCTATCAGTGTCATCACTAGTGATACTCAATTTTCAAACTATGCACTTTCTAGCTAACAAGAGCATTATCACTAGAAAAAATATGGATTGTAATGTCGGTTGGAAAAAATAAAAATGAATATTTAAAATTAGTTTTTAAAATAAAGTGAAAGGGTCCACCCTGAAGCCAAGGAGGTACTAACTAAGAGTTGAGTTCTCTCCGAACCACAGGAGATAGTTGCCCATCATACGCCTCTATGGAAGGCTCGCTCCAGGCACGTTACGAAGGAAGGGCTTAGTGGGTTAGGAACCTTTGAAATATGATGATTTTTCTATATTTGTTTGATGAGAAATGCGAGACGTAAAAGGAACTTTTCAACTGCCCTAATGAAAAAGAAAAAAACAAGGTGAGCTTTCTTCTTATTCCCATCTTCGATCTCTTCGATCTTTGCCTCGCTCTTTCTCACCTACGTTGAAGAAAGGTTTGGAATCTTGTAGAGAATGAAGAGTACTAAAAACAAAAAAGCAAGCTTTTCTCAAATTCTTTAAGCCTCTCAACAGTGCTTTTTGAGGCAACACTCTCCCCATAAGGCCCTGTTAGCTTAGGCGAAGATGGGGATAAGGAATAAGGATTGAAGCCCCCTTAGCTCTGTCAAGAACTCTGCCGGGTTTAGCTTTCTAAATGGGTAGAGCACTTCTAGACCCTTTTCCAGCTACAAGATGATTACAGTGCTTTAGGTACTTCTGACTCTCTGTCATCCATTATAGCGAAGCCCTTTCATGAGCGCGTGCGGGGGAGGGGGGTTAAGCGCAATTCTTTGAATCAAAGGTTGAATTCAATTTTTTTAGATATCAAAAGAGAAAGATCTTTTCCTTCAATTAGTCTTCCTCGTTGTGTAATATAATGCTATAAAAGTTTTTTCTATACCTCTTCTAGTTATAAAGACGTAATGAGGGAAAATGACATTTTTCAAACCATTTTTTTTTCTTTCTCCTATATTTAACTCTGGAAATTTGTCACCAAACAAAATTCTTCCAGACCAAATTCTGCTATATGTCCATTGAAGTTGAAAGCAAGGACATTGGCCAAAAGGGTTGTTCATCAAAACTTGAGAACAAATTGTTTGGTCTATTTTTGATTTGATCTGTTTCAATGTCTCTAAACTATAGTACATAATTTTTTTGTTCATCTTCCATAATAATGTTATTTGGATGGTGTTTAACCTGTTGAAAATATATAATAAGTAGTATGTTATAAACAAAAGACTAGTTCTAACATATTCACAAATACATGACGCTATTCATATTGATAATGATAAAAATAGAGCAATCAGACAGAGATACACAAATATAAACAAAGATAAAATATTATACAGACATATATTTACATTCTACTTTGTTCCCTTCATTTCTTTTTCTTTCTTAATTTTTCTTTCTTAATTTTTCTTTCTTATGCCTTTCCTTTAGACTTCATTGATTTACTACTTGATGCTTCTTGCTCACCATCTATTTATAGAAAAAAAAAAAAATTAGGGCTAAATTACATAGAATAAGAATGACTATTCAATTAAATATAAAAAATATAGATTAAGACCTCTTTGTATGGGAGATAGATTGAGATAGATAGAGATAGATGATAGAGATAGATCAAGATAGATGGAGATAGATTTAGTTGTGGAACCAAAATATTGAGCAACAACCAGAGTGCCAGATACTAATTTTTGAAGGTTGATGAGAAAGGAAGGTGAAGAACAAGATGAAGAAGAATTTCGGAAGTTATGTTGAAAAAGTTCCAACAAAATAAATGATTGACGAAGAAGATGTACGACAAAAATGATGTGAAGAAGACGAAAGACTGTAAAAAAGAGGAAAAGTCTGAACAAGTGCCTTCTCCTTTTTATTGCGCATTGATTTCGATGGTACTTTGTAATTATGAGTAATTGAGCTTGGTTTCTCTAAATGATTGTTTATAGTTACATACACGACCAGACGCACATATGCGACGATCGATGAATACAATCGTTTATATCTAAAGTTTTTCGCCATCGTTTAGCATTTAGTATCTGATCGTTTATATCTATGGTAATGTACAAGATAGTGTATCAATTATATTTTTGTTTACACGATCACGTATGATGGTCGTTTAGTAGAACATTACTAGCAAGCGCAGCCGATTAATAGAACGTTTATTGGGATATTTTTGGTATTTTACATTGTGGGTCTGTAAACCTTTTTTATTTTCAAAATTGTTCTATAGAATGTAAATATTTTACGGTTTTATTTTATTTTTGAAAAAGTCCGTAGATTAAACGAACATATTTCATTTTTTTTATTTTTGTGCAAATTATTAAAAGAACATATTTCATTTTTTTTCTTCTCTCCCTGGACTTGCCAGTTACGTAAACTGGCTTTGACATATACGTCCACTTGCACGCTGTAGAATTAGAATACAGAAAAGTACACTACAAAAATCTGTTGAATTTTTATTCATGTAAAATGTGTAATATTTCAACCTTTTCAATGGTTTATTGATCGATGGTGGGTTAAGACCCGATTGGACACGGGTCAAACGGGTCAAACCGAAATGCTCACCATTCACGTGATATTTGCGAACTATGCACTAAACTTCGGGTTCGTTTTATTAATTTTTAACTTTTATTTTTTTACGAACAATTATTAATGTATTTAATTTTCTGACATGTTTTTTTTTATATCAATCACATGAAAAGAAAAAAAAAAAGCTAAGGTAATTGGTGCGCTTCCAGCATAGGAAATAATAATAAATAAAAATTATTTATACACTCCAGCTTCTAGCAACAAATTGATGGAGAACGAGAAACCTAGATTCTATATCAGATAGCCGAAATTCCAATCCCTTGTTTTTCTTCTGATTTTTGAGCGAAATTGAGGCCACCCATCATAACAAATTCAGATCCGTCTTTAATTTCAGGTCAGTTTTTCAACCCTGTTCTTCGAGTATTCCTGGATTTTGGATTCATTTCGTCGCTTCCCTGCCTTCAGTTTCTGGCTCTGTATAACTTAATTTGGAGAGTTACTTGTTGTTTGATGAGGAATTGAAAAAGGGGTTTCCTCGAAATTCAATTCCATTGCGATTTTCTTTCCTTATTTGAGTAATTTAGACATTTTCTTGCTATGGGGAGGCGATTTTAGAATTAGAGAGGGATTGGATTGCGTTGGGTTTCTTTGTTCTGCTGATTTGATTTCTGGAAGATGGGTGAAAAATTTTGGGCTAGTGAAGAAAAGAGAGTTGTGGTGGAATCAATTGTTGGCAGTGAAGCTTGTGAGTTCTTGATTTCATTGGCATCTATCAATATCTTACCGCAAGATTCCTTGCAATTTTCTCTTGGTGATTCAAGTGTGAATCAAGGGTTAAGCCAAGTTTTGAATGGTTCAAGTTGGAATTATGCAATCTTTTGGCGTGTGGTTACCTTGAAATCTGGAGCTTTAGCTTTGATTTGGGGTGACGGGAACTGTAACGATTCAAAGATTGAGATTGGAATTTCTAGTGGGGATGCTCAAGGAGGGAAGAAAGAGGAATTGAAGAGGCAAGTGCTTCAAATGCTTCAATCCTCATTTGGTCGGTCTGATGAAGATGGATATGGAGCAAGGAGAGATGAAGCATCGGATATCGAGATGCTTTACTTAACTTCCAAGTACTACAAGTTTATGTGCGACTCTGGGAGCAGTCTTGGGGAGTCTTACAAATCCGGTAAGTCCATATGGGCTTCAGATGCAACGAGTTGTTTGCGTAATTACCAATCGAGAGGTTTTCTAGCTAAAGTGGCTGGTTTGCAGACATTGGTGTTTGTACCGGTGAAGTTGGGAGTTGTTGAACTTGGATCTATTAAATCAATTCCTGAAGATCAGGCTGTTCTAGAGTTGGTTAGAGCTGCCTTTGGGGGATCAAATACTGCCCAATTGAAGGCCTTCCCCAGGATCTTCGGACATGAACTAAGTTTAGGTGGAACAAAACCTCGATCGCTTAGTATTAATTTTTCACCGAAGTTGGAAGATGATACTAATTATTCATCAGAAGCTTATGAGCTGCAAGGTTTAGGTGGTAATCATATATTTGGGAACTCTTCAAACGGTTGCCGAGGCGATGATAATGATGCAAAGATGTTTCCACATGGAAACCAAGAAGTTGTGGGGGGTTTCAATGCTCAAACCAGGCTTTCGACTATGGAGTTCCCGAGGGATGAGTCGTCTCCTCAAGGAGATGACAGAAAACCTAGGAAGAGAGGGAGAAAACCTGCTAATGGGAGAGAAGAACCATTGAATCATGTGGAAGCCGAGCGACAGAGACGTGAGAAACTTAACCAACGATTCTATGCATTAAGGGCTGTTGTCCCAAATATCTCTAAGATGGACAAGGCTTCTCTTCTTGGCGATGCTATTACCTATATTACTGATCTCCAAATGAAAATCAAGGTTATGGAGACTGAAAAACAGATCGCTAGTGGCAGGGAGAAAAACACAGAGATCGATTTTCACGCAAGAGAAGAGGATGCTGTTGTGAGGGTAAGTTGTCCATTGGACTCGCACCCTGTTTCTAAAGTAATCAAAACATTTAGGGAACATCAAATTGAAGCTCAAGAATCGAACGTCAAGGCTAGCACTGACAATGACAAGGTTATTCACTCGTTCTTCATTAGAACTGAAGGTGGTGCTGCAGAACAATTGAAGGAGAAGCTGGTGGCTGCTTTATCAAAATAATATTATATGTAAAGTACCACTTCTATAAATATATAGAGCGAAGGCTTCAAGTGTTGATTTTAATGTCGTTCTATATAGCTAGTTTATGTACTTTGTTGTATTAAAATGTGGAAATTGCCTTTTAGTGAAGTTTGTAAAAGCCAAATTACATTCTTCCCCTGTTTGTTTATAATATCTAAATGTGCCATGTTCTGTATTGGATTGATAATTAATATAAGTTAAAAATATCAGTTATTAATTGAACTGTTTAAACTTTCACATTTCTTTGTTTCTTAGTGTCTTCGATGTGCTTTGATTAACCAGTGGACGATGATTTCCAGAACCCGTTTAGTTAATGACCAAGATTTCCTCTCCTTTAAATAAAACTATTGAAATTCTTCGTAGTCTTAATTCAAGCTTCATTTGAGCTCGATTTTGATTGATCCACAGTTGAAGAATATGTCAAGTACAACTAGAGTCTGTCTTTAACTTTAAAGTTCTGTCTGTTGAAGAATTAAAGTGGCTAGTAATGAAGGTTGAAAGTTGAATTCTTACCCATATTTGAGTGATTTCAACCTTGACTTTTAATTTCTCAAATTTAAATTTTATTGTTGAAATAGTGGTGCAATTTATACATTCATTGAACTAATTATTTATACGTTTTTATATTATTCGCCTGTTTATGGGTAATTTTTATAGTCAGTTGTGTGAAGTCATTAATTGCAACACTAGTTCAAGTTCTATGTTCAACATCAAGTTAGTTGAAATTGAAAGTCCCAAATTGTTTATTATTCTAATATGGATAAAAAATAATTCTTAAACTATAAACCGAATCTTTTTTTTTAATAATACGTTTTTTTAAAAGTTATGTCAAAAATAGTGTAGAAGAAAAGATATTGACAAAAATAAGATAGTTTAAGCGAAATCGGATACGGATATTCGATTTTGCTCTTCAATGAGATGGCACGTGGACCTCATACCTTTTCCTTTATATATATAAAATATTCAAATCTTCAAATTCTAATTTTAAAAAATATTTTTCTTATTAAACATCTTTTCAGATTTCAAATTTCAATCTCCAACTTAAAAAAAAATATATATATTAACAAAATACGATATTAAAAATTATATTAAACAAATATTTGTAATACACTGTATTAGCAAAACTATTTGTTGTCGTAACTCTTTTTATTTTGATTCTAAAAGAAAATTAAATATTATGGTCATACAATAAAATTATATATTTTGATTCTAAAAAAATTAGATCTTCTAACTTTCATATAATATAATTATTTTATCATAACTTTTTTCATTTTAATTCTAAAAAAATTAAATATTTTATTAATATCGATGGACTGCAAATATTTGTTTAATATATTTTTTTAATAACATATCTTGTTAAGGGAAACTTTTGTAAAAGAATACACCAAACTATTTACGGCCCTTATAACAAACCTCATAAAGTTAGTCATTTTTTTAAATATGTCATGTTTGCCCTTCCATCTTTCTTTTCTTTCTCGCAATTCGTCTTCCTCCTGCTATTTCTTTCATCGTCTTTCTCCTCCGATTTTGTCTTTCTTTTTTCCTCTTTTTTTTCTGCAATTTCTTTTCACCATTTTTTTAATTTTCAATTCTTTATTTACGTCGTTTAATCTTTACATTGTTTTTCTTCTTTTTCTCTTATTTTTTTTTCGCTTTTTCATCGTCTTTCTACTTTTCCTCTTCTTTTTTTTTTTGCTGCGATTTCTTTCTATCGTCTTTTTTTTTACGTCGTGTACAAAAAATAGCAAAATCTAAAAGATCGTGTATAAAGAATCTTGAAAAAGAATAATTTATATTGGAGTAGTCAAATGTAAACTATCCTGTAAAAAAAGTAAACAATTGTGTAAAAAAAAAAAAAGATCGTGTATAAAGAATCTTGAAAAGAAAATCATTTAGATTGGAGTAGCCAAATGTAAACCATCCTTAAAAAAAAAAAGTAAACAATCGTGTAAAAAAAATAATAGATCGTGTATAAAGAATTTTGAAAAAAAAATCGTTTGGATTGGAGTAGCCAAATATAAACTATCCTGTAAAGAAATCTAAACGATCGTATACCATAAGAATTAAAAAAATCTTGTACCAAATTTTGAAAAAAAAAATTATTTAGATTTGGGTTCCAAATCTAAACGATCGTGTAACCAAATTTAAATGTAACCAAATTAAACGATCGTGTAACAAAATTAAACGATGAAATTGGAAAGATAAATTGTAGCATATCTAAATGTAGACGTATAAATTGTAAGCATATCTAAACTATCGCGTATAAATTGTAGCCATATCGCATATAAATTGTAGTCATATCTAAATGATGATGTATCAAACAATAACCAAATCTAAACGACCGCAAATATATTATGCGCGTGTTGTTAATGGAGTGGTTGATGGAGGATTTTTGGTATTTTACTCAGCCTTTGGGCTTTTTAAATTTTTGGAATTGTTATATATAATGTAAATATTTTGTCGCTTTTTTTATATTTTTGAAAAGACCCCTTTTGTTAATATATCCCTTTTAAAAGAATTGGATATTAGAATTTGGAATTTGGAATTTGAAAAAATATTTATTTGAAAAAATATTTTAGGAGATTGAATTTGAAATTTGGAAATATATTTAAGAAGAAAATATATTTTTGGAAATTGGAAATTGAAATTTGGAAATATATAAGAAAAGATATTTTTGAAAATTGGAATTTGAGGATTTAAATACATACATATACATGCATATACATACATATACATACATATACATACATATACATACATATACATACATATACATACATACATACATATATATATATATATATATATATATATATATATATATATATATATATATATTAAATAACGAGAAAAGAAGTATGGGGTCCACGTATCATTTCATTGAAGTCGTAGATGCCATATTTCTAAACACACAACTTCGTCCAAACTACTTTATTTTTATCGATATTTTTCATTTTAGAAAAGGATTTCTAGAAATCACTTATTCATCGAAAATGGAAAATAGTAAATGAATGACGAAATTAGAGAAAAAAAAAAGTTAAAATTTACCTTTCTTTACGTGTATCACTATTACTTAATTATCACATTTCATTAATATTTTAAAGCTATTTTCCGAGTAGAAAGTCATTAGAATATTTTAGATAAAAATTGAGACGAACTAGAACGTTAAAAATCTAGCTATTTAGGCATTTCATAAAATGTTTCCAAATTTTAGAATATTTATGAAATGTAAAGTGTAAAATAAAAAATGAATATTATAAAAACAATGGATAAGTTTATGGGCACATATTTTATTGATTCGGAATTGCGTTTGTGGGAGTACAAAACACCATTTAGATCATTGCTAAAACTAATTATTTATTAATTTATCTACAATCAATTTTAAAATTGTTCCCAAGTTCAAAATCACCTTGGCATCGTCATTAGGTTTAGAATTTTTACTTTTAAGTAAAATAATTAGCTTAAACTTTTAACATTATCATCTTATAGTAAGTTTGATATAACATCAACAATTATTATTATTGATAGCATTCCTATTCGGTAAGTTATAATAAATTTTTATTAATTTTATCGATTAAATATACATTTTCATGTGAAATTAAAATTTACTAAATACTATTTTTATTTTACGTACAGTCAATTTTTTTTAGAAACATTATTATATATCTGCAATTAGTTTGAAAGTTAAAACGATCTCAACTTAGTTGCATAATGAATAATTATTAGGCACATTATAGGTTGCACTTTAATCCTAACGTCACCTGTATTTTATTTAAACGATAAAAAGAAAAACAATTCAATTAGTCTTCATGAAAAATTGTTTGCCACCTAGCATTGGTTTTTTTTTTCAACCCTCCAATTTTGGGTCAATTACACAGCTTTCCCAAACAAGAAAATAAAGTCACATCATAAGCTAAACATCAACTAGAAAATTAACTTAGAATTATTATTCTACTGAGTTGTTATAATTTCTTGGATCTCAAGTTTTTGATTAATTACTTAGGATTTTAATAATATATTTGGATGTTTTCGAACAGTAGTTTATACTAATGGTCCAACCTACGTGTTCTTTGATTCATTCTAATGTTGTTTTCAACTTTCAAACCACATTACTCCGTCAAATCAATAACTATTTCTTTTTTCCAATAAAACACTTCAAAAAAGTCTTTGGTCAATTTACATCAACAATACTATAAATATCAACCCAACTATCAATTTTTCTCATTCTCAGTTCTCTTTACATAAACTTCAACTACTTCTTCCTAAGCCAAAAAAAAAAAAAAAGAAAAAAAAAAAGAAAGCTAGAAAGAAAGAAAGAAAAAAAGAAAGAAAGAAGTTGGTATAGTTTGTATTGAAATTAAAAGATGGGCATCTCTCGAAAGAACGTGTTGGTAGTGTTCATTACTTTGGTAGCTTCTTCACAAGTTATGGTGGGAGCTAGGGTTATGAAAGGAGAGAAATGGATGAAGGATGAAAAGACTGACCATAGGAATTTTCTGTTACCTATCATTCAAGTCTTGCAACGTGCTCCAGTGCCTCCGTCCGGTCGCAATCCATGCACCGGCATTCCAGGCCAAAGCAGCGGTCGATGCACTCTTCAGACGATGAATGTTGCTGGACATCATTTCGTCCATGCACGACCGCCAGCTATTCCCGACTCTGGTCCCGACGTTGCCTCTACTGCTCAGAGCTCTTGATATTTTTTTGATGATGACGGTATAGAACCATGGAGAGGCAGCTGTGATCAATTACATGATAATCTGAAAATTCCATTTTTTTTTATTGTCTTCTATTATATTGTTTATTTTTTAACATATATATATATATATATATATATATATATATATATATATATATATATATATATATATATATATATATATTTGGCTTGGGGGGCATCAGAAAGGAAATGGTTGCGACCCATGTTCGTGTAGTAACAGTTTGTATACATAAAGTCCTTTCATCAACTGTGTTACTAAATAAAAAATAATAGTTTATTCGTTGAAGTTGAAATTGTAAGATTCTTAATTTCCTTCACTAATTTCAAATATAATAACATGTACAAAAAAGTACATCTAGAATCCAAAATCTTGGGTGCAGTCTGGAGTTGCGTCAACTTAATACAGCCGAGAAGAACCCGAAACAATTTTTGCTATGTGGTAAACTTTTTTTAAAATTTCTTTTATTACCATAATAAGGGAAATGAAGATGTATGAGATTGTTGATCTTCTAAAATTTTGGAGGTTTATATGTAATGTGTCGATCATGGAACTATGCTCGAAAAGATGTCAGTTTACTTTATTTAACCTTCAGAGACTTTTGGAGATACTTCATTTTATTAATTAAGTAATTAGGTTGCCAAACTGATCAAAAGTATTTTTACCTCTAACTTCAAAATATGATTTAATGCAAAAAGTTATGGAGTTAATTAATAGTTCTATTGAGCATATGCTAGTTGTTGCTCTATTCAATGACAAGGCCTTTATCAAAGGTTCCTCCTTTAGTTCTCGCATTTGAAATTTTGTTGCTCACGGTATGGCCTTACCATGGCCTTAATAATCTCTAGCTAGCGTTTGATTTGAAGCTCCTTCTCCTTGGATCCATCCCGCTGTGTCTTTGTGATTTATTTACTTTCATCAGTCCATTATTTTACATATGTGTTTTACTTAATAGATAATACTAATAAAAAACTCTAAAATATTGGCTTTAGTATTTCACAAGATTTGAAATTACAAATTTAATCGAGGTGCAAGCTTTGAGAGTTGACAGTTGTTGTGATCATGCAGAATATGGATAATTTCAATGCTTGGTAAATGGGGACATAATATAGTGAATTAGGTAGCCAAGCATGAAAAAATGCTAATCAAATGGTGGGGTGTATGTGCCCAATTGTCAATACATAACTTGTTTTCCAAAAGACCAAAATTAAAATCTGAATCCACAATCCTTGTTTGTTGAACTAAAAAAAACTCGTCAAAAATCATCGGTAGCATAGCTCTAGCTTTGGTAGATTAGAATGTTTGTTGTAATATATAGGGATGTAATGCTTGCTTGAATATGATATTTGACGCTTGAACAACTTATTGTCATATTTGTATTTATCATATTTACATTATTTACAATTTTTTACCAGTAAAGTTTTGAGAAAGTGTGGTATATTTTAATTAAACTCTCTCTAATTAACTTTTTATAGGAGATATACATTAGGAGATATTTCAAACACAATCCTCTCCCATTATTTAGGTATTTATTGTAAATTGATTTGATATTTCAAGATCCACAATCCTCTCCCATTATTTAGGCATTTATTGTAAATTGATTCTATTGTAATTTTACCATATTCACTCATTTGTAATTTGTATAAATAGGTACCTTATCATCAATAAAAAGCAAGGCAATACAAAATACATTCAAAATCTTTCATGGTATCAGAGCCTTCCTCAAAGTAATTTGCATACCTCACACATATTTCTTCAATGGCCACCCCTAGCTCCCAATCTGACCTTCCCGAAACCTCCGATCCCATTTCGGAATCCTCATCAAACCCATGTGTTCCCACCTCTACACTCTTTTTGTTATCCAACATTTGCAACCTCGTACCCATCCGACTATATTCTACAAATTACGTTCTCTGGAAATATCTCCTAATATCCTCCCTTAATTATAATGGTGAGGAAATTGTCATAGTGGGAAATGGTCAACCTTTAAATATTAAAAATACCGGCAGTGGTAAACTCTCAACTCTCTCTCATACCTTTAATCTTTCCAAAATACTCCATGCTCCTCAACTTGCTACAAATCTATTATCTGTTCACAAATTTTGTCTCGACAATAATTGTGTCTTTATTTTTAATACTGACTGGTTCCTCATTCTGGATAAAGTCACTGGCCGAACTCTCTATACCGGTGAAAGCATCAATGGTCTCTATCCTATTCCCAGTACTTCTACTCTATCCACATCCACCATGCATTTCAAATCTTTTAAAAAATTTGTTCCTCTCATTGAAAATCAAATATCTAAAAAAATTTAAAAATTTCGATCAGATGGTGGTGAATTTTGCAACACCACTTTACAATCCTTTTTTGATTCCAAAGGTATTTTTCACCAAAAATCATGTCCTTACACTCCTGAACAAAACGGTATAGTCGAACGTAAACATCGTCACATAGTTGAAACTACAATGTCTCTAATTTTCCATTCCTCTGTTCCTCTTGAATTTTGGCCTTACGCCTTCTCCACTGTAGTCTTTCTTATTAATCGAATGCCCTCTTCCTCACTTAAAATGTTATCACCATTTGAAATACTTTTTGGTTATACTCCTGATTTGCATCATTTAAAAGTTTTTGGATGTGCATGTTACCCCCTTCTCAAGCCTTACACCAAACACAAACTTGAACCAAAAACCACCTAACATGTATTTTTAGGCTATCCTCATAACTTCAAAGGCTATATTTGTTACAACCCATTAACTAAACAAACCATAGTTTCACGACATGCTATCTTTCATGAAACAATCTTTCCCTATGCATATTCCACCAACTCTTCTCCATCTCAATCCCTATCCATCTCTGATCCTATACTACTCACCTTACTAAACATTCCACAACATACACCCTTAAATTCTGTTCTCATTCCCAATATCCAATCCGCACCTATTCACCCTCCCACTGTTGACATTACTTACTCATCTTTTATGGATACTAATGCCACTTGTCAGTCTTTGAATGTTTCATCTACAGTCGATACAGGAAATGAGATAAATGCTACCACAATTAACTTACCTGACCCACCTCCTCCTCAGAATACTCATGCTATGCAAACTCGAGCAAAATCAGGTATTTTTAAGCCAAAGGCCTTTCACATTACAACTGCTCTCCCAACTCCCACATCATATACAGAAGCCTTCAACTATCCAGAATGGTGAACTGCGATGCATGAGGAATTCAATGCTCTTCAAGCACAAGGTACCTGGTCCCTAGTACCTCGACTTCCATCTATGAATGTTGTTGGTTGTAAATGGGTTTTCGAATAAAATATAATCCCGATGGCACTATTGCTCGTCACAAAGCGCGACTGGTTGCTAAAGGTTATCATTAGGTACAAGGTTTTGATTTTGATGAAACATTTAGTCCTGTTGTTAAGAAACCTACCATACGCATCATTCTTGCTCTTGCTGCTCAATACAATTGGTCCTTAACCCAGTTAGATGTCAAAAATGTCTTTCTTCATGGTATTCTTCAGGAAACAGTTTACATGGCTCAACCTATTGGCTTCCAAGACAAAACATGTCCAATCATGTGTGTCTCCTCCACAAGAGTCTTTATGGTCTCAAACAGGCCCCTCGCGCTTGATTTGAACGCTTTACATCTTATTTATTCACTTTGGGTTTTGTTGCGTCTACAGCTAATCCCTCATTATTCATTCGATCAGTCGGATCCTCTCTCACTTACTTACTTTTGTATGTAGATGACATCATTGTCATTGGACCTGACTATTTATACATTTTTGTTCTTAAAAACCAATTGGCCCTGGAATTCAAAATATCCGACCTTGGTCCTTCAAAGTACTTTCTTGGTCTCAAAATCCAATCCTCCATTGGTGGCATATCTGTTAACCAAGCTAAATATCTCATTGATCTCCTCCACACATCGGGAATGACCTCTGCCAAATCTTGTATCACACCAATGTCTACTTCTCTTGATCTTTATACAATTGCACCACCATTTAATGATCCATCACTTTATCGCAGACTAGTTGGTTCCTTGCAATATCTTACCTTCACTCGTCCTGATATTGCATTCTCTGTAAATCGTGTTAGTCAGTTCATGCATAAACCAACTGTCATTCACTTTTCAGCTGTCAAACGCATCCTCAGATATCTCCGTGGTACTCCAACCCTTGGAATAAAATTTCGAAAAGGTTCGTTTTCTCTACAAACCTTTTGTGATTCTGATTGGGCAGGTGATACATCTGATCGACGTTCCACCTCCGACTTTATCACCTTTCTCGGTCCTAATCCAATATCTTGGTCTTCTAAAAAGCAATCTACCGTCTCTCGTTCCTCCATAGAAGTAGAATATTGTTCCCTTGCCACTACTACTGTCGATCTTTACTGGATCCGATAGCTTCTATGTGATCTCCATGTTCCCCTTAATTCATCACCAACATTATGGTGTGACAATGTTTTCGCTATATCTTTGGCTCATAATCTAGTTTTTCATGCTCGCGCCAAACACATTGAAATTGATTATCACTTTGTTCGGGAAAAAGTTCTTCGCAAAGACATCTCCATCCGTTACATCTCTTCAACCAACCAACTTGCTGATATTCTTACAAAGCCACTCCTATCTCCTACATTCATTCACCTTTGAGACAAACTCCTGACTCAACCTGAGTCATCCGTTTGAGGGAGGATATTAGGAGATATTTCAAACACAATCCTCTCCCATTATTTAGGTGTTTATTGTAAATTGATTTGATATTTCAAGATCCACAATTCTCTCCCATTATTTAGGCATTTATTGTAAATTGATTCTATTGTAATTTTACCATATTCACTCATTTGTAATTTGTATAAATAGGTACCTTTATCATCAATAAAAAGCAAGGTAATACAAAATACATTCAAAATCTTTCAATATATACATGTGATTTGTAATTTGAATTATCTTTTCTAATAATAATTGTTTTTCTCTATTTACTCATTGATCAAACAAATTTTGTCACCTAAATCCATATCAAGTAATTTTCTACTCAATCATACACCAAAAACTAGTTTTAGCGGCAAGTTTAGGTCAAACAAAGAGAGCACGTGAATCTCTACTAAATAGTTTTCAACACGAAAGTAATAGATGGAGGGTTATATTAGTTTCAATTTCGAAAAATGTAAATTTGCAAGGAAAGAAAATTTGGATGGATTCAATAATTAAACGAGTCTAAATTGGGTTATTCCGAAGTTCTCCGATTCAAAACATTTGATCATCGAATTGTCATTACCAGTAATTGTCGATTGCTTCCTCCTAAACAAATTAACAAGAGCTAAATTAATTTGTCCTTATTAACAAATTAGTTTAATGCAAAAATATGAGAAGCATGTAATTTCAAATTATTGTAACTGCTTTGAGATCAAAGGAATGTTAGGGGGAGCAGTTAGCTTATCTATTTGTTAAGTTCAATGCTAGGTTGGTTGGATCAATATACTAATCATTAACGAGCTTACCTCACATTATTGCCTTCATTTGATTAAAGTATGGTCGGGTCTCTTACCTTAAAGGTGTCGCGGTTCTATAATTTGAACTTTTCTCTGTCGGTAAATTTTTTTTCTCAGTGTTCGTTAGTGAATGCCATGTAAATCTTTGTGTTGATTTTTTACCATTTACCTTTTTTTTTGTTTTTAATCTTTATTTGTCAATTTCATAAAATTTCTCTAGTAAATCTATATTTAAATAATGGGTCATTTTCAAATATAGCAAAAGTTTGAAACTATTTTCAAAAATAGCAAAACCTATCAAATTCTTTTTAGCCACACATTTCAACTTTGTGCTATATTTTGTAAATGGTTTCAATTTTGACAAAATATTTACAACATATAGCAAAATTTTAGATTAATTCTATCAATAATAAACGTTGATAGACTGATAAAAATCTATCTATTTCTATTGATAGAATTCAAAATTTTGCTGTAGTTGGTAAATATTTTAATTTATTTTGCTATTTTTAAAATTTCTCCATTTTTAAATGATATATAAGCACGCATACACAGTAAATATGAGATTGTTTATTACCATTATTTTTGAGTGTTTATATGAGACAAAAAATGAAAATCTTATAAAATCTACCTAAAAAACTACTTAAATAAAAACAAAATGTGTCTACAAACTTTTTTTTTTCTAAGAGTATTTTTATTGTAAAATTTTGTTTATTTTATTATATATTAAAGGTATTTTAATTTCATTAATTTCAAACTAGAAATAGAAGAATTTGTTCATGGAAGTGATGGCTGGAGTTGGCCGACAATCATTGGGAGTAGGGGTGAGCATCGGGCGGCCGGGGTCAATTTTCCGACCAAACCGCCCTCGAACCGACACCTTGTCGGCACAGAAGTTGGAAAACCGGCCTCAGCCGCCGGTTCCAAGAAAACCGGCCGGTCCAACCGTCGGTCGGTTCGGTAGGGTTTTTTTTTTCTTTTTCCTTCCTTCCTTCCTTCCTTCCTTCCTTCCTTCCTTCCTTCCTTCCTTTATGTGTTTCTTGCTTTCTTTGATAAACGATTTTTAAAATTAAAAATGACATTATTATGTTTTATTTCCTTTTTTAATTTCAATAGAAAAATCTATGTCTCCACTCTCTAGTCTCTATGATATATATATTTTATATTGTCTTAAAATCTAGTTCTATTTATTTCAATTCTTAGTTCACAATTGTTACACAAATCAATAAAATAAACAACATAAAAATAAGAATGTAAACTAACATACTACCAAAGTGAAATAAAAAATACAATCAAGAGTTACAAATACAACCTAGTTCAATTTACTTCACCACATTACTATTAAGAGTCACAAATAGTCAAACATAAACAAACACTATGATAGTCTAGTTGATAGAAATATTACAAGTCTTGAATCAAAATTAGTTAGTAATCGCCTAGTTGGTAATTGACAATTTATCAAAATCTGGAAGGTCTTCAAGTTCCTTTTCATTCTCCAATACCACCCGGAATCCTACATAATCAATATCAAGAATTTATTAAATAATTTAAGATTTCACTAAAGTTACACATTACAAAAGATATCATGTAAAGATTTGAATAATACCTTCTTCAAATTTTGAAGCCTCTTCCAATTCATGCTGAATTTGAAGATCTATTGGATCAGAATTTAGCCAATTTTGAGTACATATGAGAGCATCCACTCATTTAGGAGCCAATGAGCAGCGTGATGAGTCAACAACACGCCCTCCAGTATTAAAAGCTGACTCAGACGCTACAGTAGAAACTGAAATAGACAAAATATCTCTAGCCATACGACCAAGAACCTCAAATCGATCACTGTTCATCTTCCACCACCGTAGTATGTCAAAATCACCTTCGGTCCTAACATTGGCTTCCAACAAATAGATATCAATCTCCAAAGACCCCTGTTCGAAAGGTGTAGTAGCATCATCTTCAAATTCCTCAACAATCGTGTCGTAGACAAAATCTTTACCCGCGTTTTCATTTGAATCAAAATCAATATTAGCATCCAAGCATGAAACAGTTTTTGTACTAGTTGTACTAGTACTACTACATCCTTGTCTACTCCCACTTTGAGTAATACTATACTCGTGAAAGAGACGTCTACAACATTGTTCTACTACATTTCCCATGGATTCAGCAACCTCGGCACCAAAAAAAAATTTCAAACAAAAAGATACAAATCTTAATTTCTTTCGAGGATCCAACATAATAGCAACATACAACAACAAATTATTCTTTTCATTGTTCCCCCAATATTTCTCAAATTTTGCCTTCATGTTATTAGTCATTCCAACTAATAATGCATTTAAACTACCTGCATTCAAACGTATACAATTCTGAACCACTGTAATTTGATGGAAAACCAAGTTTGAAGTAGTATACAAAGAGCCCAAAATCTTCAATGTCACATCATAAAATACTTTTAGAAATCGTATTGACATCCTTGCATTTGTCCAATCTTCCTTCTTTGGTGACATATCATGTCTATAAGAGGCATCTTCATCTTTTAATCTACCAAAAACCTTTTCAAACTTAACGGCAGCTTCAATCATCATATATTTGGAGTTTCATCTTGTGGGAACATCAAGACACACATAACTTTTACAAGCTATTTTTCAAGTTCAATGCACTTTTTAAATTTCAAAAAACGAGCAGGAGAAGACCTTATAAATCGCACGACATATCGAATCCTGTTAATACAATCATTATGTTCCTTAAAAGCATCAGTTACTATAAGAATATATGAGCACAACAACGAACATGCAAAAATTCCCCACCAAACAATAATCCTTTATTGAATCTCTTTAAAAGATAAGCAACAGCAGTGTCATTCGAACTTGCATTATCAACCGTCAAAGTCATTACCCTCTCAATGCCCGAATCCTTCAAATTCTTTTTAATGGTTTTACCGATAGTATCACCTTTATGATTCTCAATTGGACAAAAACTGAGTATTCTCTTATGTAATTTCCAATAAGAATCAATGAAATGGACAATTAGGACCATGTAATTAATATTTTTGTCCTGATGTCCAACAATCAGTGGTGAAAGAAACTCTATACTTATTTTTTACAAACATGTCCCTAAAACGATTCTTCTCATTAACATACAACTTAAGCACATCTGTAGCAACATTAAATCGAGATGGAACGACAAATCTAGTATGATTTCCATATGTTAATTTATCCACAAACTTCTTAAACCTCTTACCGTCCACAAACTTAAAGGGTAATTCATCAACTATTGTCATCTCAACCAAAGCTTCCCGACAACCCTCTAAACTAAATGACTCACATACAAGTTGTGAAGAATTATCGCCAACTTTATCTTTAGGTTTAAAAGCTAATGTCATTTGAGTTTGGTCTCTCTTTTTTTTATAAGGGTACTTTTTGCAATTTTCTAAATGATGCTTCATAGTTCCAGTACCATTACGTTTAGAATGACATACATAAACAACTCTAAAATATTTACATTTAGCATGAGGGTCATTAGGATCACCTTTAAGCCTCTCAAAGTGGTCCCAAACCATTGATTGTTTGACATTCTTCCTTATTTTTGAGCGATTTGGAACATCTTCTCTCTCATATGAATCAACATCAATGGTTTTACGTTTGGCATCCGTATCTTCGTCCCTTACAGTTTTTGAAGTTTCACAGCTCCCATCACACTCTAACTCCATTCTGTTGAATCCATTTGATTCAACTATAATGAGAGTAAAAAAATATATTCCATTTTAGTCTGTATAGGAAGAATAAAAGAAACCCAAAGGAAAGATTCCATTAAAAAAAGAGAATAAAATCTATAAGAACTAAATGATTAAAAGTGTAACTTATTAGTTTATTACATCCAAACAACTAAGTTTCAAACATGAATCCAATGCCCACTCACAAAGATCGCATAACCTTTACCTATTTCATGACTTTGCTTACAAAACTATATATCTAAAACATTTGATTTTATTAATGTTGAATTGAATTTGAGGAGAATAAATATTGAGTTTAAGAAAGAAAATTGAGTCCAAAGGTAAATAAAGAGTACCCATCAGTCAATGACTAATTTACAGCACCTAAATCTAATCTGAAAGGGCCTCTAAGTAGAGCTATAAGTCAGAAACTCACCAAGACAAACTTGGCTCCTTGCTGCAAAGTATCCAACCGATGAAGAGACAACAGAGTCGGCCAATGAATTTGTGTGAGTGAGAGGGATTCATCGTGAGGCCGACCGATGAACTTGCGTGAGTGAGGGGGAGTCGTCGTGAGGCCGGTCGATGAACTTGGCGAGATCTGCGACGGTGAAGGAGGGGAGTCGAAATCTTCAGCGAGTGAGTGAGCGATGATGAACTTGTGCAACATGAGTGAGCGACGAAATTGCACAAAAAAAAAAACTAGTTTTGTAAATATTATATATATATATATATATATATATATATATATATATATATATATATTTTAGAAAAGAGGAATCGGTTCGGTCGGTTTATCAGACCGACCGACACTTGAAAGGAAATCGACCGAACCACATTCGGTTTTTCATTTCTAATACCCGAACCCGACACCCATAGTATATTTTCGACCGCCCAACATAGGTTCGTTCAGTTTTGGTCGTTCGTGTCAGTTTTTCGACCCACCATGCTCACCCTTAATTGGGAGATGGTAGTGAGAGGTGACCAACAACGATGGTCAGTATAGATTGTCGACGAAGGTATGCCGGTGGGAAGTCATGGAAATTAAATTGGTGGCCAGAGGTTGGTTGCAGCAGCTACCAAAGGTAGTAGTCGGAGTTTTTCATACAAATTAAGGAAACCATTAAACAGTGAAAAACTATTTTTCTAAAAAAATTGGTTTCAAGTGTTTATCCTACACAAACTTATTTTATAAACTCTTTTTTTCTCAAAATCAATGTTTGGTGTTTAATAATAGGGAAACTTACATAAATGTAACAAAATACTAAACTATTTACGGCCCGTGTAACAAAACCCATAAAATTAGCCATTTTTTAAATATTCCAGGTTTGTTCTTCTCTTCCTTGCGATTTCTCTGCGATTTCTTTCATCATCTTCATCTTCGATTTCTTTCATCGTCTTTCTTTTTTTCCTCTTCTTTTTTTCTGCGATTTTTTTTCCATCATCTTTCTTATTTTTCAATTGTTTTTTTACGTCGTTAAATCTTTCTATCGTATTTCTTCTTCTTTTTTCTCACAACAATTTCTTTCCATTGTATTTCTTCTTTTCTGATTTTGCAATTTCTTTCAACCGTCTTTCTTCTTTTTTGATTCTTTTTTTACATCGTTTAATATTTACATCTTCTTTTTTTCTGATTCTTTCTTACGTCGTTTAATCTTTTCATCGTCTTTTTTTTTTTCGCATTTACATTTGGGTAACCAAATGTAAACGACTGTGTAAAAGATTGTGTACAACAAAATAGCAAAATCTGTATAAAGAATCTTGAAAAAGAATCATTTAGATTGGAGTAGCCAAATATAAACGATCGTGTAAAAACAAATAAAAGATTGTGTATAAAGAATCTTGAAAAAAAAATCATTTAGATTGGAGTAGCCAAATGTAAACGATCATGTAAAAAAATAAAAAATTGTATATAAAAAATCTTGAAAAAAATTCATTAGGATTGGAGTAGCCAAATGTAAACGATTGTGTAAAAAAAGTAAACGATTGTGTAAATAAATCTAAATGATCGTGTAAAGAAATCTAAAAGATCATATACCAATTTTTTTTTTAAAAAAATCATTTAGATTTGAGTCCCTAAATCTAAACGATCGTGTAACAAAATTAAACGATGGAGTTGAAAAGATAAATTGTAGCCATATCTAAACGATCGCGTATATATTGAACCATATCTAAATGATCGCGTATTAATTGAACCATATCTAAACGATCGCGTATATATTGAACCGTATCTAAACGATCGCGTATGTATTGAACCATATTTAAACGATCGCGTATAAATTATCGCCACATATAAACGATCGCGTATATATTGAACCATATCTAAACGATTGTAAATATATTACGTGCATGTTATTGACGGCGTAGTTGACGAGACATTTTTGGTATTTTACACGATGGGCCTATGGGCTTTTTCCGTTTTCAGAATTGTTCTATAAAGTGTAAATATTTTGCGGCTTTGTTCTATTTTTGAAAAGACCCCTTAATAATAACTTACTTTTAATTTAATCATTTTTAAATGTATATTCCAATCTCAAACACACTCTTAGTTGAACACAAACGTAGAGACCATCTTTTCTAAATAATTTAATATTTTTAAATGATTTTTTAAGTTATTTTATATAAATATTAATGTGTTAAAGAATCATTCCATGCAATTTAATTGTAAAATCCTATATTGGTTATTAATTGAATTTTTATCAATTAAATGTTTGAAATATATTTGAAGTATATTAGACTTTGAAACTAAAATGACAAAGACAAAGGCAATAGTTGAAAGGGTAAAAGTATTTGTTTTCTTCTTTCAAATTACAACTTGAAGCAACAGGTATTGAGAATAATTAGCAAAAACAACAAACCCTTGAAAATCTCTTTTCATGCCTTTGACATTGACTACGATTTTTTTATTTTTATTTTTCTTGCTTTGCTTGATAGAGACCAATTCAACTCTAACTTTTAACAACTTCACAAACCATTTCACATTTTATTACTAATATGCTACTCGGTTTACTATAATTAATCATTAAAAATATATAAAATTAGTTTGTATTTAACTTTTGTTTTTAGGACACAAGTCTCACACACAAAATTTATTTTTTATTTTATGTGTTAAAATTACATGGGCACAATGCCATGTCTTTGTATTTTATATATAATGAGCTTGTGGAAAAGAAAAAGAAAAATAAAGCTCCAGAGTAGTAAAATATAACACAACGTAATATACTTCATTTCTAGAAATAGCAAAACTTTCGGTAGGTTATCACGATTTATAAGTAATAAAATATTACTATAAAATTTTATAAACAATAAATTTTATCACGAATATGAGTCTACCTACTAGAGATAGAGTCTACCATCGGTAGATTTCGTTATCCTTGCAACATTTAAACATGTTGTTATAGTACAGTTAGGTCAACATTTAATAACTATTTTGTATTTTTGTTCGCCTTTTCAAAAATTAAGTATATTTTCTACAATTTTCTTATAATTTGCATATTTATTAAGAATAAGAGTTCAAATTCCATAGAAAAAAAGGAAGAAAAAAAGAACAAAGGATAAAGAAAGATAAAAAAATTTACCAAAGACATCTGAATAAAAATAAAACTACTTATTTTAGTTTTTCAAATTTTATTTGTTTTTTAATACGTTAATAAAAGTAGACAGCAAAACAAAAGTGTTTTTTTATAAACTTTCTTTTCAAAATAATAAAAATACAAAAAATCAAATGCTTACAAACATGATCTTAATTATTAACCAGAACATTATTTTTCATTGCTTATGCAAAGAAACGTATTCGGGTGTCTCATAGGCTTACACTCATTATTTATTGACCTTATCTAATTGTTTAATTATAATGTGTCACATTATAATTTTTTTTAAAAAAACTTAATTTTTAATTTAGTTTTATATTTAGAGGGAGATGCAAGTATATATATTTCAAGTATTATTTGAAAAATATAATATAGGTTTTTCAAAATATCTCAAACCTTTTTTTCCTGTCAAACAATTTAAATCCCTTTTATATATTCCAACAATAACACAGCCTTTTCAACTTTCAAACAAAGGCTTTTTCGTCAAACACATATTTCATAATTCTTAGTACAAACAAAACCCATTAAAATTCCCAGTCAAATTCATCCAAATCAAATACTTTATTTTCTTAGTACTAGTAATTTTGAATTGATAAACACATAGATAACAAAATAATAATTGTTCTTTGAAAAAATATAACAAAACGATAAAATATTTACACTGTATAAAATAATTTTGAAAACAAAAAAAATTCACAAGTCCACAATGAAAAATACAAAAAAATGTCCCCATGGTTAATTGGCACCTAGACGATTGACTATTATTTGATACACGTTTAAATTTAGGTAGCTAAATCTAAACGACTTTTTTTCAAGACTTTTTGGTACACGATCGTTTAGATTTGTTACACGGTCGTTTAGTTTTGATCATTTAAATTTGGGTAGCCAAATATAAACGATATTTTTTCAAGATTTTTTGATACACGATCGTTTAGATTTGGTACATTATCGTTTAGATTTGATCGTTTAAATTTGGGTTAGCCAAATCTAAACAATTTTTTTCAAGATTTGTTTGGTACACGATCGTTTAGATTTGATAGTTTAAATTTAGCCAAATTTAAACTATATTTTTCACGATTCTTTAATACACATTTAGATTTGGTTATTCTTTAGTACACGATTGTTCAGATTTGATCATTTAAATTTTGGTAGCCAAATCTAAACAATTTTTTAAAGATTATTTGGTAGACGATTGTTTAGATTTGACTATCTAATATCCCGACAATTTTTTCACGATCTTTTATATTTGACACGCGATCTTAAACAACCAAAACAACAATTTAATACACAATATTGAACCAAATAACAGTTTGAAAAAAAATAAATGAAAAATTGTAGAAGAATAAGAGAAAAAGGCGATGGAAAGGAAAATAAAATTGTAGAAGAAAGAAGATGGAAAGGAAGGTCAAACTTGGAATATTTAAAAAAATATTGATGGGTTTTTTGGTTTTGTTATACGGGCCGTAAATATTTTGGTGTTTTGTTATATTTATGAAAAATTTCCAAATAATAACATACTATATTTATAGGGGCTTTTGCAAATTTAGCAAAATTAGTTTGATTAATTAGGTTCATAGAACACCACTTTTAAATTTGCAAAAATGACAAAATTCAAGTCCAGCCCACATTTGACAAATGAAAATTACAAATCTACCCACTAGAATTATCAACATTTTCACGCATCACTTGATGTGTTGTTGATACACTCGATGTGTGGTTGATACACTTGATGTATTGTTGATACATTTGTTATGCTTTGCTGGTACACTCGATGAATTAAATAACACTTGATACACATCATTGGTTTGATACACTTGATATGTTGTTGATACATTTGTTAAACTTTGAAAATACACTTAATCAACTAAGGACACTTGATGCACTAAGCATGATACATTACATTATCGATACACTTGATTAGGTAATACACTTAATAAGTTTGATACGCTTAATACACTACTGATAAACATTTTATACTTTCACCAATACACTCGACAAATTTAATACACTTGATACAGTTTATATGTTTGATACCCTTGATGTAATGTTGGTATATTTTTTATATATACCAATACACTCGATTGATTAAAATACACTTGATACACTTGAGATTCTGATGATACATTTAATATACTTCACCAGTACATTTTGATACATATTATATGTTTGCTACACTAAGTTACATCATTCATATACTTAATAATACTACATTGAATTGCATAAAATTTGAAAAAAAATGAAAATCATGTAGTAAGTATATCAACCAACTAATACATATAATATAAGTACATCACAACACTAATATACAAAACTGATACAAAGTAGGAGAAAAAATAATGATTGAGACTTTAAAAAGTGGGAGATGAAATATGAGATGATTACGGGAGAAGAAATAAGTTATTGAATGGTAGTTTGAGAATAATAAAATATTTAAGATGAAATATATTTTAAAAAGTGAGAATGCTGTCGTATTTGAAAGCAACCATTTGAAAGAAGTTTGAAGAAAGAACTTAGATTAAAAAAAAAATGATGATCGAAAATCTGGATAAAAAATGGTAGAAAATAAAACAGAAAAAGGAGATAAAGATGCCAAAAATGGAGATTGAACGAACAATAGTTTTTTTCTATTGTTTTATTATTTTTTAGAGAACCTATAGAAAACCAACTGAAAAATAGTGTTTGAGAAAAACAAAATTTTTTTATTATTAGATTAATTTTTTTATTATGAATACAAATATGATATAGAGGTTTACAAAAAAAAAAAAAAAAAAAAAAAGAGCAAGTGGAAGATGAAGCATCAAAGGGAGATGATCAATAAAGAAAGAAGAATGTATAGGGAGCAGTTTGGGAATAATAAAAATTTTAAAGTAGAAAATATTTGCAAAATATTTTAGAGATTAAAATTTCTCATATTTGAAAAATTTAAAAAGTATGTGCCATAATTGCTAAAACTTATTCTCATAGTGCTATCCAATACAATTTCTCATATTTATATAGGTTAATTTACATATATAGAACAAAACTAAAAATATTTACGGTATCTGTAAAAAGTAAAAATCCATTAAGCCACCATTGTATTTTCATAAATTATATATTTTTCCGTGTGGTTTTGAATTTATTGTTGAATGCTTGCACATCTTTTTCATATTATTACTTCTCCTTCTTCATATTCTCGATTCTCCTTACTTGCTATATTTTCATCTCCTCGTCCAGAGTTTTTAGATTATGTCAAAATGATATTTGACTAATCTTGATATTCTCGAATATGAAGAAAATGAAGTAGCTTCATAAAATCATGTCGAAAATGGGGAAGATGAAATTGGAGGTTTAAATAGAAAAACAAGTCATTTAGAAATAGAAGAAAGAAAATCTAAAAGAGGAGATGAAGAAATTTGGAAGAGAAGATGAATAAATCACAAGAAAAATAGATAGTAGTGACAAATCGTCCGCAATACTCAAGGGTCAATCTAGAAATTATGAAAATATTTTACTCGCTTCATAGGCTTTTGTTTTTCGTTACACAAGTCATAAACATTTTTGGGTTTTGTTACATTTATGTAAATGTAACGACCCAACCTCTTATAATAAGCTGAGGTCATTACTACGAAAGTAAATAACAATTTTTTTTTCAGATTTAAGAAAGAGAGAAAAACTAAATATTTAATAAATAAATGCTAAATACTCGTTCATAAATCATTGTTTGGTAAAACAGAAATAAATGGATGTTGGAATTTATGTTCTAAAACTCGTACTTTGTTATTTGATTCAATAAAATTATTGAATACTATAGTCTTAAAACCAATAAATTAAGGTCCCAAGGCTATTTTACTATGTTTGTCAATACACTTGAACTTTATATAGAGACATAAACATGGATTAAGTTCGAGTTAATAGCCCAAATAGTCTATAGTATATGAATAAAGTTGGGCACCTTATTCTGGAAAAACACTATGGATGCGGCCTGCTCCGTAGTTAGTACAAATGATGTAATCCTGAATCGTTCATGTAGAGACATGGGAGTGAGGGTGTCCTATGTAAATGGTTTGCATAAGACTGGAACCCCGAAATAGTCACTTTTAGTTATAACACCGTAAACTATAAACTGACCATTTCAAATATAATGACCTAGCTAACTTGATCTTAATCTTGAGCTAACTATGAACTTCTTTTCATTTGGTAGTATCCTTAGATCTGCATAGGTGAGGGCATCTCATCATCGCTGGCCCAATAAGCCTCCGATTTCAAGGATAAGACTGAGTGGATATAGCTAGGGACATAGGGTGCAAGATAGAATTCACTCCTACCCACTTCTGGGATAGTAGGTAGGTTGTTCCCTTAAGAACTGACACCAAGTCTTGAACAAGGGACCCCACCTTCTGATTGGCCCGAGAAGGACTCAGGTTTATAGGTTGGACCTTAAACCAATTGTTCAATAGTGAATTAGTCGGTCTTAAGGAGCAAGATGTAATCTCGGGGGTAAAACGGTATTTTGACCCAGCCAAGATTACGAACAACGTGTGGAGGATCAACTTACTCATCATGGTTATATCAGGTGGACAGAAATATATCTATAGTGAGGGGAGTGCAACTAAGAGTCTTTAGTGGAATGACTCTTTAGTTAACGAATGTTGATTAAGCTTGGTCTAAAAGTGTTTAGCCAGTTAATCTCGAATCGTTGGAGTCCATGATCTATAGGTCCATTAGGTTCCCCTACTAGCTCATATGGATTCAACTAAGAACAATATGTTGAAGTAACTCGATTTGTTCGAATTAGGAAAGAGAGAGAAACCGACAAATATATAAGATATAAGTCGGTAGATATAAACTTTAAGCTTTGTGTTTAAATATGATTTAAATAAATATGAATATAGATTCATATTTAGAAGCTAGGAAATTTTTGAAACGGTCAAAGTTGTAAAAATCAACATGTTGACTTTTGACTTTGAAAAACAAAACTTTGACTGGAATTTATATTTAAATATGATTTGAATTTTAGAAAAATGAATGCAGATTCATACTTGGGAGGTTAGAATTAGTCAAGACGGGTAAAATAGCAAAAAGTCAAAAAGTTGACTTTTGACTAAGAAAAGTCAAAGTTTGACTTTGACTTAATTGATCAAATGACCAAATTGCCCTTTGTCTAATTTCCTTATTAACTAAATGTTAGTGAGAAATGTGGCAGCTTATAATGAATTAGAAGCCACTAATTCCATTAATAGTTAATGGATTAATTAGGTGTTGGGATTATATGGAATAAATTGCATGCATTTTGCATGTAATTTTTCTATATAAACCTCTCATTTCAGAATGTGAAGATAATGATGATTTCTCATGAAATTATCTAAACGATACACCTACCTCCATCCTTCTCTCTAAAAGATTTACTTCACAAAAACGAGTCCCACAACTTGGTTCTTGGTCCTGAGATTAGTAGGTCAACATAGTGGTTGTCATATGCTCGTGATCTACAGGCAGAGAAGTTTTTTTGGAATGAAGAAGAAGTTGAGAACTACAAAGGTAAGCTCATCGTTTACATTTTATATTCTTCGTTTAGGTCTATCATTTAGTAGTTGGATGTTAATTTCTAAATCGTTTAGATGCATATAGAGTAAAGCATGATCCTTTTCTTCCGCTGCTGCATGCTCTTTGTTGTTTTTCCCATCATGTGGTATCAGAGCATGCTTAGTTTTACTCATATGCATATAGTGGGTTCTTACAATTTATATAATAAGTTGCTTTGGTTGAACTAAAATGGATTAGTTTTGGATTTACCTCTAAATTAAGTTGTTTATTTGCATTAATTATTGTAATTAGCCCTGTTGGTGGCTTAATTTACTTTTTGCAAAGAGTCTGTAATTTGTTGGAGTCATTTGAGTTGATTTTAGGTTGTAATTGCTTCATTCAGAAAGAAGAAGTGTTGTTTTGAAGCTGAGACTCGAGAAGGAGTTGTTTCAGACTTATTGTTCACCCTCTCTACGATCGTGTATGGTACGGGAATCGCTTGTGCCAGTGAACGTCGCTCTTACCAGCTACACAATCGCGTATGGTACGCGTATCGTTTGAATAAAACCCCATCGTTTACTTGCTAAACGATCGCTTATGGTATGCGTATCGTTTGCATAACAATTGATCGCTTACCAGCTCAGCGATCGCGTATGGTATGCGTATTGCTAGCGCTTGAACGATCGTTTACCAGCTCGGTGATTGCATAAGGTACGCGTAACGCTAGCACTTGAACGATCGTTTACATGCTCAGCGATCGCGTATGGTACGCGTATCGCTGGCACCTATAAACGGTCGCTCATCCGCTCCGCGATCGTGTATGGTACGCGTATCGCTTATGCTCATGGATACTAACTACCTGCTCAGTGATCGTGTAAGGATTATTAAGCAGTTTTCTAGCCGGTTCGAAGTGCTCGAGAGCGGTTCATGTACTCCATCAAAATATTATTGTAATAATCTAGTTTTAACTTAATTTAGAGAGCCAAAACCAATCCATTTTAGGGTGTTTTAATTAATCTTACATGTGATGTATGTTTTAATTATTACTAAAATTGTATGTGCATATTGTATGACATATAGTTTTAAAATCCCACCGTAGGTTAACATGTTCATGCATATTTAGTATGCATGTTGAGTAATTAATATGGAAATTAATTAATATGATTAATTAGTTGTTAAAATTTAAATTAATATGATTAATTTAAAGATTATTTGAATTATATTAAATATGATTTAATGAAATTAATCATATTTAATGAAATTAATCAATTATTGATTTATTTAAAAGTTAAATAAATCAAAATACCAAATTAGTTATTGCTTTCCTAGATGAATGTTATAGGTTTATCTAAGAGTTTTATAATTTTTATAAAATAAGTTAGATTTTAAAATCTATAATAAAGATAAGATGCATGCTCACCTAGGTTAATACCATATCTTTCAAAATTAGATTTAGGTCGATATCTTGTAAAACTAGGTTACAAGAGGCACACCTGATTCGATCTTGTCAACAAATCATATAAGATGACTAAGAAGTTGAGGTTTTTAAGTTGACGGTTTACGAAACACCTCCTACCTGGAGATCGTAATCAGTTCTTGAGCCTAGTTAACCTGGTTTTATGAGCATGCATGAGAGATGTAAGGTAATAAAATTGGTTTATCACCTAGACATCGTAGGTTAAATCTAGTATAAAAGTTATGCTTGGATGTTTTACCTAGATTTAGGATTTTTTTAAGTTAGCCTAAATAAAATCCTGAATAATTTACCCAAAAATCCTTTTAGAACACTTCAGCTAGAGAAAAGTACTGTACTTTTAGCTCTATCGTCCCCAAGAGTTCACACAGTGAGGTTCATGTAGGGCTTTTGGCCGTGCGTAGGAGCAGACTCCATTCGAAGAGTGTTTGCATGGGCTATGAACAAGGTGAATGGGGGAAGTAGTTCATAGTAAGTGGGTGAAGGATATATGACAATACATCCCACGATCTCTTCCATTGGGTCGCACTGTGAGATTCCTATAATGCGCTTGCTTGTCTGTCTTGGAGCGACGTGCCATTCGGAGGGCTGTATTATAGAATTCGGAACATCGCGAACTCCATTTTTGGATATGGCCTCTTAGATAAATTTTCATATTGTCTTTACACTTTCGGGAGCATAATGATTCTCATCTATGAGGACAAAAAATGGAGGGTTACACTTACAAGAATTACTAAAATAGTTAGTATACTCTTGACCGAAGTAACGGTAACTAAATGCTAAGTAAATATAAGATATTTGTGAGTTAGCATTTGGTCAAGATTGTCTTGATTCAAAGGATGAGTAATCGGCTACTCCTCGGTAGAGGTTATTCTGAACCTTTGAAATATCGTTGCAAAAACATAATAAAGGGTATATTATTAAAAGTTTTGCTAAAAGGATTGGTTTATTAGGATTATGGTTTCTAAACAAAGTATGTTTGTTTTTCAGCATGAATAGCTCGATAGTTCAATTGTTAGCTTTCGAAAAACTTAACGGCGATAATTATGCGGCATGAAAATCAAATCTTAACACAATACTAGTGGTTAATGATTTAAGATTTGTCTTGACTGAGGAATGTCCTCAAACCCCTACCTCAAATGCAAACCAAACTAGTCGAGAAGCATACGATCGATGGATAAAAGCAAATGAGAAAGCCCGTGTCTACATCCTTGCTAGCATGTCTGATGTTTTAGCAAAGAAACATGAATCCTTAGCCACGACTAAAGAAATAATAGATTCATTAAAAGGAATGTTTGGGCAACCAGAATGGTCCCTGAGACATGAGTAAATTAAATACATTTAGACTAAGTTAATGAAGGAGGGGACATCTGTTAGAGAACATGTCCTGGACATGATAATGCACTTCAATATTGCTGAAGTAAATGGTGGAGCCATCGATGAGGCTAACCAGGTTAGCTTTATCTTAGAGTCTCTTCCGAAGAGCTTTATATCATTTCGAACAAATGTGTCCCTGAACAAGATAGAGTTTAATCTAACAAACCTTCTAAATGAGCTCCAGCATTTCCAGAATCTTACCATGGGTAAGGGAAAAGGAGTAGAAGAAAATGTTGCTACTACAAAAAGAAAATTCTCAAGAGGATCGTCCTCTAAATCTAAAGTTGGACCCTCAAAACCTAATCGTAAGATAGAAAAGAAGGGAAAAGGGAAGACTCCCAAACGGAACAAAGTTAAGAAGACTTTAGAAAAAGGTAAGTGTTACCACTGTGGTAAAAATGGGCATTGGTTAAGAAACTGCCCAAAATACCTTGCTCAGAGAAAAGCAGAGAAGGAAACACAAGCTAAGTATGATTTACTTGTCCTTGAAACATGTTTAGTGGAAAATGAAAATTCTATCTGGATATTAGATTCAGAAGTCACTAATCATATTTGCTTCTCATTTCTGGAAAATAGTTCTTGGAAAAGGCTTTCTGAGGGCGAGATCACTCTCAAAGTTGGAACTGGAGAAATGGTCTCAGCTAAAGCAGTGGGAGACTTGAAGTTGTTTTTTAATGATAGATATATCATGCTCAAGAATGTCGTATATGCTCCTCAAATGAAGAGAAATTTAATATCTATCTCTTGTATGTTAGAACATATGTACAAAATATCTTTTGAAATTAATGAAACATTCATTTTCCGAAAAGATATTCATGTTTGTTCTGCTATACTTGAAAACAACTTATATAAGTTAAGACCAACATGAGCAAGCTTTGTCCTAAATACTGAAATGTTTAAAACAGCTAAAACTCAGACTAAAAGACAAAAAGTTTCTTCCAATGCCTTCTTATGGTACTAAGACTTGGACACATAAATCTCAATCACTACTACAAAATCTACTTTACTTGACACTAGGCACTTTTACATACTTGACGCTTTTGTTAAAAAAACGTCAAGTATTGACAATTTTAAAGGAAAAACGTGAAGTATAGTCTAAAAAAAGCGGAGCTTTCACGAAGTTTTTCGGATAATTTTACGTTAACCTTTACTTGACGTTTTTTTCACGTCAAGTATAAATGACATTTTACTTGACATTGTATTCGTGTCAAGTATTGCAAAACTTTACTTGACGTGAAAACAACGTCAAGTATAGTTTAAAGAAGACAAAATTTTCACCAAAATTTTCGAATAATTTTTACTTGACGTTTTGTGTCGCGTCAAGTATAGAGGAGATTGTACTTGACGGTTTTTTAGCGTCAAGTATAGTGCGGATTTTACCTGACGTTTATTGTGCGTCAAGTATATTTGACATTTACTTGACGTGGAAATAACGTCAAGTATAGTTAAAAATTTTATTTGATACTTTGAAAATTAATATTTTAAGAATGTCAAATATAAAAATATAAAAATATAAAAATATAAAATATAAAAATATAAAATATAAAAATATAAAATATAAAAATATAAAATATAAAAATATAAAATATAAAAATATAAAATATAAAAATATAAAAATATAAAATATAAAAATATAAAATATAAAAATATAAAATATAAAAATATAAAAATTTTATTTGCCATGTGTTCTCTCACTACAACAAATATACTTTTTAATAACACCCAACCACAACATTTTTAATAATATGCTATAAAAAGTAAAAGAAAAAAAAGTGGAAGAAGAAAATTGTGTATAAGTGGGAAAATTTGTTTAATTTTTAGGGCAACCCGCGTAGCTTCCCCCAAATGCCTCTTTTCATTTTTATCACATTTTTATTTTCACATTCCCACCCCTCACCCTCCATTCGTGTATCTTGAGTCTTGGGAGATCGGCTTCCGGAAGACGCACTGCTTAAACGGTGTCTGATTAGCAATTGCTTAGACGGAGAAGAGAATGACGCAGACGGAGCTTTGCCGGAGAAGAGCGACTTGCGTGACACCCGAATGGTTCGAACAAAATAGACAGGCTTCACGATGGAGATTTAAGATATGGACGGAAGAAATGCTGACGTTTCAGCTACACGGTGATAGGCGAATAGAGAGTTGAAGATGACAAGCAGCAAAGGAGGTAGTGCGCGTCGGAGAGGTGTGACGGTGATCGAAAGATGGGTGGTGACTAGGGTTTGGTGTGGGATAAAGTTGGGGATTCGAAGAGCTGATTCCTTCATACTTCTAATAATGATATAGAGATGAAAACCCAACTGATTCCTTCTACGACCCTGTTCGTATCCGATAATTATTTTCTCTCACTAGTAGAAAAATGGCCTACGATGACAGTTAAATGCTGTCATAAAAAGATTTCGTAACAGTTTTTTGCAGTCATTGATGCGGCAGGCATGGAAAGTATTTTATGACAGTTCTACAAAACTGTCATGAAACGTGTTTTTCATGACAAAGAATAAATGTCACGAATTCTTTATTTTATGACAGATTATAAATGTCATTATTTAGATTTTATGACAAATAATAATTGTCATTGCTTATATTTTATGACTGAGAATAACTGTCATTGTTTATATTTTATGACAGAGAATAACTGTCATTGTTAATCTTGATTGACAGATATTAAATGTCATTATTTATCATTTATGACTTTTATTAATTGTCATCATTTCACCTACCATTCTTGCCTTATTTTTAATTGAATTCCGTTTTTCTTTCTTGCCGCCTTGCCATTACACACATCAATTCAATCACAAAGTAATATACAACACACCCATATGGAAAGAAATGGTGAACACTTCAATATATATGCTTTAATATATGTACAATTATTCGTAAAGTGTTTGTACAAGTTCCACCACATTGAGACCCTTAAAACTAACCAAAAACAAGTTAAACAAATTGACAGTACCTTTTATTCATACAACCATCCCCTGTTAAGCTTACTCAAAGAGAAACCGAGTATAATTACATCTCTCGAAAACCAAAAGAGAAAGCTAACCAACTCCTCTTCCAATTGCTGCAAAGTTCCCTAATGCACTCAATGTGGGATCTTTTCTTGTTGGTTTAAGGATAATACTCATTCCCATTATCAATCCTGTAAAAGCAAAGTTACAGCATAATCATGGAAGGAAATAAAGAAACGACCTTGGGATATAGAAAACAATTAACACGAGCAAATGCATTAACAAGCAATTAAATTCTTTTCCGTTTTGCTGATGCCTAAATGCAGGAACAATTAAGTAATTCAATACAAGTGCTTATGATGAGAGGAATCACAGTTGTCCTAGTTAATAGTAATGTAGGATAAATTTAAACATAGGACAAACAGAGATAGAGAAAGTGGAAAAGTGATTGAGAACCCAATGGATTTTTCTAAAATCCTTACGTAGCAAAACAACAAATTGTTGCATTAAAAATTGTCATGACCATTATCCTTCTCCTCCAAGTTCACAAGAAGGCCCAAAATTGCAACAAGAAAATCAAGCTCTAAATCAGTTAGATGTTTTTCGTTCTGAAACTCAAATTCGAGACTCAATGTATGCACTTTTAATCCATTTATGGTAGATGAAGTGGAGTAGAATGAAGGCAAATAATATTAGTAAACCTTGATAGAAGTAGGAAGGCAGTCAGCTACAAGATCAAATACCTCCTCGTTAAAAGATGTCAACCTTGAAGTTTCGTTGATCATTTTGCAGACTATCCACCATGTTGTCCAACCACAATTTGGCATGTTATAAATCTCCTTCTGTCAAAAAATTAAGGTACAGTTGTATTAAACAAAACAAAACATATTACAAGCAACACATAAATACAAAATGTCTGCAAGCAACACATGCATGATCTATAAACGCCTACTATGTTATGATTCTAGTAAGTATAATTCGGTATAAAATACCAGTGTTGATGATATTAAAATTCTTCAATATCTGATAACCCGATGCATCCACATAAGCAAAAATGTAATACTGCCACATAAAAACAATAAAAGTGCTTTAAAAAGGGCAAAAACAAACATGGAGCAAATTCTGAACAAGGTAAAGTGCTGCAAGAATAGGATACACAATAACCTCATCATATGTTGTGCTCAACCTTGTCAAATTTGAAGAACAAATGAGAAGAAAAATGTAGAATGCTCACTATGTCAGTAAATAAATAGTAATATAAACGGGACAATTGGTCATAACCATCCCGACTAAGATCTAACTTGAGATCAGTTAAATTGAGAATTATTCCACCACCTCTCTACTCACATTTCTTATCTAGCCCATCAAACCACAAAAGTAAAGAATACTGAACAATAAGG
Organism: Cucumis melo; assembly: GCF_025177605.1. Classification (NCBI taxonomy): domain Eukaryota; kingdom Viridiplantae; phylum Streptophyta; class Magnoliopsida; order Cucurbitales; family Cucurbitaceae; genus Cucumis; species Cucumis melo. The sequence continues at coordinate 24,096,205 of NC_066860.1, read as the reverse complement.
TGTACAACCAAGATCCCTTCATATGGTATACAAAAGATGTTTCCTTTCATAAAAGACCTTAATAACCAAGAGTTTCTCTTGGTATTACTCTATCAGTCATTTTCTCAAACAGTTTGCAGCATAAGAACACACAACAAAAACTAAACACAAAGACCCACGTCAAACACGTTCGAATCCATCAGAAGAATTCCCTTGAAAATGAAATATCCTTCCAAATGTATCTAACTCCGATAAAATACATTATTGGTTAATACAAAACTAAAAAAAAGTGGTGGAGAAAGGAAACCTTATCTTGTTCAAGTTTTTGCATAACTTTTTCCCTAGCTCTTTTCTCCTGCACTTTCTCAAGATGCGTAGAATTAATATTGCCTTCTTCTTCAAACCACCTAGAGGAGCTTTCAGCTTGAAGGGCCATAAGAAATTGTTTGCCTCCTTAAAATGAGGTCCCACTGTCATAATCTCATGGATGTATCCCATGCTCCTAAAGATACAAGGACAAAATGAATAAGAGCAAATTCGAACATAAAACATCAGCAATAGACCTTTTGCACATGTAAAACACCACACTGAAAACTATGAATGACCATCTTATGAAGAAATGTGAGAAGGAGATCACATGCTAGGTTCTTTGTTGCCTAGAATAATTTAATTATGATATTACACAATAAGAGCATTGCTAAGGAAACCAAAGCTTTCAACTAAATATTTTAATGAAATATACGCTAAAAACAATTTTAGCTTAGAAAAATAAACAAAAAAATTTACAAAACAACCAAACACACAAACTTAACTTAATAGTGTTTATAAATGGAATCTGACAGGAATAGATAAGGAATAAGAATCAATAAGCATAAGCCATTACTAACAATCGTGAAATTATTTGTTCTTTTGTGAAAAATTCCGTTTGACATAATATACATTCACATAAACACTAACGCATACAATCATATATACTAAAAGATTACACGGTTAAGGTAAACCAATCCCAAATTCAGGACACAAAAGATCAAGAAAATCTAAATTAAATATAGAATAACAAACAAGAAAAGTCATAAATTTTACTAAAATTCTGTCTTGGTATTTTTCTCTAATATGGGCTGCCTCAACATTTCTCTTTTTTGAAGAAAAAAAAAACAAAAAACATATATAATTTTGATTTGAAAAATAGATTCCAAAGAAAGCTCAAGAATATACCAAAACCATGCTCTTGCTTGAACGAGCTCGTAAATATTAGTCACAAAAAAACTGATAAAAAAGTTATTGAACCAACAATTAGTTGTAATCAATATAACATTAATCACAAAACCAATAAAAGATGATTCAGCTCAATCAAAGTAAACCCAGTCAAAATCTACCATCCGTATCATAACTAAAAAGGAAATCATAAATTTTAAGACAATAATCAATATGATAAACCACTATTTTCGAAATTCAAGCATAGAACATAAATAAAAAAAAAACACAATATATCTCCAAAAAGTAATCGAACAAGGCAATAATCCACAAATTTAGTCCAGTTGGATAAGAAGAAAAGAAAAGTGCAATCAATTGAGATCAAAGATGAATTTGGATCATCGGCAAGGAAATACAAACCTGAGAGTCGTCGACGAGGAAAGAGGAGATCAGTAGTGAACTTCAGGCGATGAAACCAAAAAAGAAAGCAAAAAATTGGGAGAAAAGTTAGAATAGTACCTCAAGAAGTGAAAGCGACTGCAAGCTCGTTCAAGCACTTGCCAATTAGACATTGTTCAAGTAGTGCGTCTTCCGCAAGCCGATCTCCCAAAACTCAAGAGGCACGAATGGAGGGTGGGGGGCGTGAGCGTAAAAACAAAAATGTGATAAAAATGAAAAGAGACATTTGGGGGAAGCTAGGACGAGTTGTCGATGAGAAGTGTGGCCAGTCGGAAGAGGTGGAGATGAAGAGGATTGAGATTGGGGTTTTTGGAGCCCTTTCGTGGAGATGCAGAGAGAAAGGAGATAAGAAAATATATAATTAATAATATATTTTATTATTTATATTTAATAACAGTTAAAATTTGTCATAGATTTATGACAGTTTTTAACTGTCATAAATTCTTCAAATCCGAAAAATTCCGCCTTTTCCTGCCAAAAACGCGCATTTTAACCTTTTATGACAGTTTTTTCTAATTTCCTTTTCATTTTGGATAAATGAACTGTCATAGTAGACCCAATTTCTTGTAGTGTCTATTCTCTTCGATTCTTCGCCTTGAACCATATATATTCAAGAAATCCAAAAGGTAATGTTTTTTTTTAAGTTGTGCAACTTCGGGTTTGGGCATTTGTTCTCATTTCTATTTTCTCATCGTTATATGTACTGCCCCGCCATATTTCTGGTGTCTAGTGTTCTGTCAAGCCGAAGAATGAATCTCGCATAATTATTAGATCCCAAAGCATATTATTACCCTTTAAATAAGGGATCCAAACCCAAATGATGTGAGTTTTCTTTATGCTCATTTGATTTGAAATAATGTATGAATCAGGCTACCATTTTTTAATTGATGAGGCAGGAGTAAGGTTTCACTTTTTTAATTAACAAGGTTTTTGTCAACAGCTTTGTTTATCATTTTTGAATTGAAACAATGTATGAATCAGGCTACAGTTCTTGACAACTACAATGATATCATGAAATCTTGTAATGCTCTAGACTACCACGACTTAATAAGCTGTTCCTTGAAGATGCTTACTGATTTTTCTGAAGGTTCAATACTAGCTTATCAGTTTTACATATTATTTGAAGTGTTACGCATGTTTTGACCCATTTGCAGGATTAATGGAAAGCAATTATTGTTGATGAGTTTCATGATACAAGTTCCATGCAGTATAAGCTTGTTCAGGTTCTTGCATCCCAGATAGCTATAGTTTGTGATGACGATCTGTTTAGACTATTAGTTCTCTTCAAAATTGATGAGTGAATTATGAAATCGGAGTACTAAAAATCATCTGAAATATGTAAGAAGATGTTATAAACTATCTTCTCTTAAATTGATCAGATCATATGATCACAAAAAATTATGTTCAATTACAATTACAAAAGAAAAAAACCATGCAAACTTTATCTATTTGTAATTTTCTTTTGAAATACTAGACTCTCATCCTAAAAGTTTCTTTGGTGTTTGTGTTTCTTTCTGTTCTTTTAGGAATTTAGTTATTTATTTAAACAAGCCACTTGATTGATTCTTTATGCGACCCTCTAATTCTCTTAAATTGTAACAGGATGATTGAGAACGAACTTTTAAAGCAAGATTGGAGGTTCAGAAGAAAAATTGAGATATTTTAGTATATCATCCTCAAATGGGTGTTGTGCCTTTGCATTGGTTTAATTACAGGGCTTTTTGGCTTCTTCAACAACATAGCTATTGAGAATATTGCTGGTCACAAACTTCTGATAACAAATAATCTCATGCTCAAGGAAATGTAAGCTTTGAATGATAGGCAGTTTAAGAAGTATTCAATTCACATGGCACGAAAGAACTTTAGAAGCCTATTTAAGTTTCGAAATAGAATATCATTAAGTGTATAGTATTAGAATTGACATTGTTAAGTAAAATTCTTTCATAATAATGCTAAGAGGGATATAAGCGAACAAATTAATTTTGATATAGAAAATTATATTAGGATTAATGTAGTTCTAATATGAGAAACTTTAAGTTCGAGTTATGAATCAATGTGCCCTTCTCTTCTAAATTAGTAGTCTACATTTTATGTCTTCTTAATCAAGTTGTAGTCTAAGTTTGTGACAAGGTGTTAAAAGTAAATGTAAATTAATCCTGATAAGTTTGTACTTATTAAGAACAGGTAATTGAGCTTTTCGTCTGCTTTTAATGTCAAGAAGTTTGAGGATTCAATTAATTTTTCTATCATTCTTTTATTTATCACACTTTGTAGTCTACGTTGTGTTATTCTTGTTCTGTAATTGTTCTGGATGATCTCAAAATCTTACCTCACTGCAAAATTCGTCATATGGCTTCTATGATTTTTCTTTCTGTGTTTCTTTTTTTGTATGCTATGTCTATCTGAAATTTATGTCATTCATACAGATCTTATATAATCACCAACTGTGACATGAACATTATCTTCTTGACAAGTTTTTTCAGGCATTTGTAGTATACGTTGATATGTGATTTTTTTTAACAAAATGTCTACTTGACTTTTTATGTTCTACAGATTGATACGAGAAACTCATACTCTCAGCTTGAATTGGATAAAGTACGAGTGGAGTGGGCTGAACTTTTAGCTTGGTACATATGATAGACACCTAGATATGATCTTAATTTTGTAAATGGTTAAAATATGAGAATGCCCATAATCTTTTTTGTGTAAATATTGTTTTGTACATGTTGGTTATATTTGGATTGGAATTCTGTAATTGTTGATGACATTGTCGAGAAGAATAAAATTATTATTGGTTTACTGGTTTATTTGTCATTTTTTTTTGTTGTGTAACTACTGGTTAGAAAGGAATGTACCTAATGTAGAAAACAGAAAATAGAAAATTAGTATATTTAATATATTAATAAACAATATACATAATGTTAAATACATGACCGTTTTTTATTGTCAATTATACAATTTTACTTAACATGTAAATAGTGTCAAGTATGTGATCTTACTTGAATCAAATATAATATTTTACTTGACGGTTTTTTAGTGTCAACTATACAATTTTACTTGACGTGTAAATAGTGTCAAGTATGCGATCTTGACGGTAGATTACTTGACGTTAATACAGTGTCAAGTAAACGTATATTCGACGCTTTATTAGTGTCAAGTAAAGGTATACTTGACGTGTTTTGAATGTCAAGTAAAGGTATATTTGACGGGTTTTTAGTGTCAAGTAATCTGACTATACTTGACAGTCGATTACTTGACGCTTTTTAAAAACGTCAAGTAAATGTTTACTTGACACTGTATTAATGTCAAGTAATCCAATTTCTGTAGTAGTGAATAGGATTGGGAGATTGGTTAAGAGTGGACTTCTAAGTCAGTTAGAAGACAACTCTTTACCTCCATGTGATTCTTGTCTTGAAGGAAAAATGACCAAAAGATCTTTTACTGGAAAAGGTCTTAGAGCCAAAACATCTTTAGAACTTGTACATTCGGACCTTTGTGGACCAATGAATGTCAAAGCTCGGGGAGGATATGAATATTTCATTAGTTTTATTGATGATTATTCAAGGTATGATCATGTTTACCTAATTCAGAACAAGTCTGATTCTTTTGAAAAGTTCAAAGAATATAAGGTTGAAGTTGAAAATGAATCAGATAAAACAATAAAGACACTTCGATCAGATCGAGGTGGAGAGTATATGGACTTGCAATTCCAAGACTATTTAATAGAACATGGAATTCAATCACAACTCTCTGTACCTAGTATGCCTCAGCAGAACGGTGTATCAGAAAGAAGAAACCGAACTTTATTAGACATGGTTCACTCTATGATGAGTTTTTCTCAGTTGCCAGATTCTTTTTGGGGATATGCTTTAGAAACAACTATCTATATTTTAAAGAATGTTCCCTCTAAAAGTGTTTCTGAAACACCTTTTGAGCTATGGAAAGGGCGTAAAGGTAGTTTGCGTCACTTTAGGATTTGGGGATGTCCAGCACACGTGTTGGTGCAAAATCCTAAAAAGTTGGAACGTCGTTCAAAGTTATGCCTATTTATAGGTTATCCAAAAGAATCTAAAGGTGGTTTGTTTTATGACCCTCAAGAAAATAAAGTATTTGTGTCGACAAATGCTACGTTCTTAGAGGAAGACCACATAAGAAATCATCAAACTCACAGTAAACTAGTATTAGAAGAAATTTCCAAAAATACTACAGATAGACCTAGTTCATCCACTAAAGTAGTTGATAAAACTAGGAATATTGGTCAAACACATCCTGCTCAAGAGTTGGGAGAACCTCGATGTAGTGGGAGGATTTTACGACAGCCTGATCGCTATTTGGGTTTAAGTGAAGCTCAAATCGTCATACCTGATGATGGGATAGAGGATCCATTGACCTATAAACAGGTAATGAATGATGTCAACTGTGACAAATGGATCAAAGCCATGGACCTCGAAATGGAATCTATGTATTCCAATTCTTTCTGGACTCTAGTAGATCAACCAAATGATGTAAAACCTATTGGTTGTAAATGGATCTACAAGAGAAAACGAGACCAAGCTGGTAAAGTACAAACTTTCAAAGCTCGACTAGTGGCAAAAGGTTATATACAAAAGGAGGGAATAGATTATGAAGAAACTTTCTCTCCTGTTGCCATGCTAAAGTCGATTAGAATACTCTTATCCATCGACACTTTTTATGATTATGAAATTTGGCAGATGGATGTCAAGACAGCCTTTTTGAATGGAAATCTTGAGGAGAGTATCTATATGGTCCAACCAGAGGGGTTTATACAAAAGGGTTAAGAACAAAAGGTTTGTAAGCTTCAAAAATCCATATATGGATTAAAACAAGCATCTAGATCCTGAAATATAAGGTTTGATACTGCGATCAAATCTTATGGTTTTGAATAAAATGTTGATGAACCTTGTGTTTACAAAAGGATCATCAATTCCGCTGTGACATTTTTAGTTCTATATGTAGATGACATTCTACTCATTAGGAATGATGTAGGTCATCTAACTGATATTAAGAAATGGCTAACTACGCAATTCCAAATGAAAGATTTGGGAAATGCTCAATACGTTCTTGGTATCCAAATAGTTCGGAACCAGAAGAATAAAACACAAACCATGTCTCAAACATCTTATATAGACAAAATGTTGTCAAGATATAAGATGCAGAGTTCCAAAAAGGGTCTGTTGTTGTACATATATGAAATTCATTTATCAAAAGAACAATGTCCAAAGACACCTCAAGAAGTTGAGGATATGAGTAACATTCTCTATGCTTCTGCTGTTGGGAGCCTGATGTATGTAATGTTATGTACTAGACCTGACATTTCCTATTTAGTAGGGATGGTTAGTAGATATCAATCCAATCTGGACGTGATCATTGGACAGCCGTTAAGAATATTTTAAAATGTCTTAAAAGAACAAAAGACTACATGCTCATGTATGGTTCTAAGGATCTGATCCTTCTTGGATACACCGACTCTGATTTTCAATCTGATAAAGATGCTAGAAAGTCTACATCAGAATCAATTTTCACTCTGAATGGAGGAGCGGTAGTATGGAGAAGCATAAAACAATCATGTATTGCCGACTCCACTATGGAAGCTGAATATATAGCAGCTTGTGTAGCAGCTTATGAAGCAGTATGGCTTAAAAAGTTCTTAACAGATTTGGAAATTGTTCCAAATATGCATCTACCAATCACCTTATACTGTGACAATAGTGGTGCAGTTGCAAATTCAAGAGAGCCTAGAAGTCATAAACGAGGAAAGCACATTGAACGAAAGTACCATCGTATCAGGGAAATCGTACATCGGGGAGATGTTACAGTAACAAAAATCTCCTCCGAGCAAAACATGGCTGATCCGTTTATAAAAGCTCTCATGGCTAAAGTGTTTGAGAGCTATCTACATGGTCTAGGTCTATATTGTTTGTAAACTAGGACACGTGGGAGACTTATTGGGAATATGCCCTAGTTTAATATATATGTTTATTGTACTCATATATATTCTTCTCTCATTGTTAAAATTCTAACTTTGTATATCATATTTTGAGTTTTAGTCCAAGTGGGAGTTTGTTGGAATTATGTCCTAAAACTCGTACTTTGTTATTCGATTCAATAAAATTATTGAATACTATAATCTTAAACCAATAAATTAAGGTCCCGAGGCTATTTTACTATGTTTGTCAATACACTTGAACTTTATGTAGAGACATAAACATGGATTAAGTTCGAGTTAATAGCCCAAATAGTCTATAGTGTATGAATAAGGTTAGGCACTTTATTTTGGAAAAACACTATGGATGCGGCCTGCTCCGTAGTTAGTACAAACGATGTAATCCTGAATCGTTCATGTAGAGACATGGGAGTGAGGGTGTCCGATGTAAATGGTTTGCATAAGACTGGAACCCCAAAATAGTCACTTTTAGTTATAACACCGTAAATTATAAACTAGCTATTTCAAATATGAACTTCTGTTCATTCGGTAGTATCCTTAGATCTGCATAGGTGAGGGCAGCTCATCATCGCTGGCCCAATAAGCCTCCCTTTTCAGGGATAAGATCGAGTGGATAACGAGGGACATAGGGTGTAAGATGAAATTCACTCCTACCCACTTCTGAGATAGTAGATAGGTTGTTCCCTTAAGGACTGAATCCAAGTCTTGAACAAGGGGCCCCACCTTCTCATTGGCCTGAGAAGGACTCAGGTTTATAGGTTGGACCTTAAACAAATTGTTCAATAGTGGATCAATGGGTCTTAAGGAGCAAGATGTAATGTCACATCCCCTCCCAGACTACCTACTACCTTAGACCGAAAGATGGCGTGAAGCCGACAAACAACGCTTTTCTGTACCTATATCCGTTGACTCTGCTTAAAACTTTCATGTGATGAACTTGCCAATCTAGTATATAAACTATTATACATGCAACAAAACACAGCGGATCCTAGGTTAGTCAAACACATACATGAAGTGTTCCTCAAAATTTACTGATTTCACGAGTAAACCTAAATACATCTTAATCAAAATATAACCAACAAAAATTTACACAACTGCAGCTCCTAAAACTTATACAAATTGTGGAGTATCTATAACATACAATGGTGTATATACATCATAACATAACAGACTCTATGCCCAACTCAAAACACGTACTTGCAATCGATAACGGAGCTTCAACAGACTAAGGCAGTTTATCAGGCACCAGGAACTCGATCTCTACCTGAAAAATGGGTAAAACATTTTGGAAAGGGTGAGCTATGAAGCTCAGTGAGTGACTCAGTTTAAAACTATGAATTTAAAGATAAGAGCACATGAAAACTTTACACATATAAATCTGTTTATACAAGTCGTAAATGTAAACGTGTAGTAGTAAGAATAGCTTCCTCAAATACTCAGCATGTTCGTCATTGAATTCTAGTAAGGCATATCAAGTATATCGAAGCGTTTTAACTAACATGACAAATCTACGTTGTGTAGGGTACACCTAGTACAACAACGTTTACAAGCTATACGATGTAGTGGGGCCCGCCCAAAACTCACGACAACATCGTTGTTAGGAGTACACTCAACGTCAACAATGAAATCTAACCATTGTGCATACGGCAATCTCTAGCCTCAGGCTCAAGATCTTAGTCATGTAGTTAATGAAAATTTCATAAATCATCTAAAAATATTAAAACATGCCTGCTTATAAATTTTACACAAAGCTCGAACTTTACTCAACTCTTTTGTGGAAAGCTGTAGTTCTTAAAGCAAAACTTCTTACTAATTCATGCTTTGCTTAAAACATTGTGGTTTAAATACTTTCCAACTACGTGCTAGCATAAATTTCTTTAAGAAATCTAGTCTCCAAATGTATACTTGAAAATAGTCATGAAATTCAAATACCTTTCATGGCTTCGTAAATAAACATTTATCGCATTCAATCATAAATAACAGTTATGGAAAATATTTCAAAATTAGTTTTGTCACTCACCGTCTTGGGCTAGATCCTTGGTCTATAAGCTCGGTTTAATTTTTCTCGGCCTGCCAACAACCCAACCGAGTATTAGAACTCTAAACATTCTGGTTTTCTAAAGATATACATAACATGTCGCACTAAAGATGCCGCTCACGAAAACAAAACTTAAGAAATAAAATCCTATTTCAACAACTCTCTGAAATTCCAGATTTGTAACATAAATTTCAAATGACTATAACTTCCTCAATACTTAACCAAAATGAGTGTTCTTTATATCAAAATCTTTATTTTAAGATCCTCTAAAACTTACCTGAAGACATGTAAATCTGATTCCCTGTGAATAAACTCAGATAATCCTCGAAATAGAAAAACTTCAAGAATCGCACGCACACAACCTCTTTAACTTATCCCTACAATTTAACTAATTTTTAGTCGTTTTTGGTTCACGATTTCTTCATGAAAGTTGTAGTAAATTGAATAAGCTTTCCAACCATACCAAATAAAGATCCTAAATCCACCGGTACAATCTGAAATATAAGAAAAACCAGAGACCTCCTGATTTCTAGTGAAAACCAACTGCCCTGTTTTCTTCATCAAAAAGCACCCAATGAATATCCGAATTTGCTCCAACTTTCTTCATACATTTTGTTTGAAAATGAGTTACCTTTCAGTAAATGTAAACCTCACCTCTTAATTTCTTTTGAAGAGTTCAAAGCGAATTAAAAACCAGTGATGTGTAGAGTGAACCAAGATTCAGCCATGGATACACTTTGCTTGAGTTCTTCTCTTCTTCAACCTCAAAATTCTAGTAAAATTTCTCTTCTTCTTCCAAACTCTCTCTTAAATGTTCTCTGCAAATTGAATATGGAAAAAAATGGAAGATGGATGAGAACTATTCTTTAAAAAAATGTTTGGCGGTGAAGGGAAAAGAAGAAGAAAAGAAAAAGTGAAATTTTCTTCTTATTTTTTTTCCTTTTATTCTTTCTTTTCTTTCTTTTATTTATTTTACTTAAAAAATCATTAAATATATATATATATTTACACTTAATTTCCATTTTATTTTCCACATTTAAAGAAATTAAATCCCCAAGAAACACTCTCTTATGTCTTAAAAATTAAACATAGAAAATAGTGAGTATAAACATATACTAGTAAGAGACAAGCTACTAGTCTTGCTAGTTGTGCGTTGACTTTCCATTAGGATCCCATGAGGAGGTACCCAAAACTATCGTGTGTTTGATGGAACACACGCAATCTAGTAATCCCCAAGAAACACTCTCATATGTCGGTAAACCTGAAGGAACACCTATGATATCAAAATGTAAGTGATCCCGTCGGACATCTCATAAAAATGACATGACAGACTGGTGATATCGTCGAACGCATATAGTCATAAATCCGTGAAAAGGTGGTGATCATGAGGGACATCGAACATGTTATAGGTACAACCCTAATAGCAAAAGTTAACAAAACACCACAGTCCATAACATGTAGCATATCATAAACATCATAATCATGGTAGTAATATAAATTGAAAAGTCCTTAATCATGTGATTAATATGTCATGCATAAACATCATCGTAAATGTATATCAATCATCAACTGTAGCACATCATGCATCTAGCTACATCAATGCATAAATAAAATCCATGCAAGTTCTAAATTTCATTAACATTTAAGGTTTAGTAGTAGAGTCTTTTACGTCGAGATTTGCTAAAATCTTTGACAGTCAAAACTCAAATAAACAAATCCTAAACATAAACAAAATTAAATCAATAATTTTGTCAACCATAACCATCAAATTATTTATTTAGGCTTCCAACCTTACTCAAAGCAAAGGTTGAGACCAAACTATTCACAAGAGGCTTGATCAATACCATTTGAATGATTCTAGCATGCAAATTCTAAAACACAAAAAATTGCGCTCTCAACAAAGCTAAAGAAAATACTTAATTCATTAACTTATCAAATCTATCCACTATGGAAGAAAAAGAGGCCTTTATATAGCCTTGATACCATAAACCTAAAGACACAAATTTAAATAGTTGATTTATGAAGACTTAAGTAACCTAGACGAGTTACAATTCTCCACCTTCTCCTAAAAAAGAAAAACAAGGTTTATATAAACAAATAACAAAGTAATAAAAACATAAATTATTTGTAGCATCCATGAAGTAATTTGAGCTTGAATTTTGCTAATGAAAAAGTAGTTTATTAGCATCTAATGCTTGCATATGAGTGATCATAGAAACTTGTAGCTTCTTGGCTTTTGATTTTGTAATGGGACCTTGAGACATGATAATTGATGTGGCTTGGTTCATATGACTCGGTGTAATGGAGTATGTCTGGTAATAAGTGCTGCTGAATGTGATACCTTTCTATTAAGAGTATCAGCTACCACATTCGCGTTACTTGGGTGGTACAAAATCTCATAGTCATAATCCTTTACTAACTCAAGCCATCCTCGTTGTCTCATGTTTAACTTCTTCTGAGTGAAGAAGTATTTCAAGCTCTTATGGTTTGTAAAGATTTGTATATTCTCACCATACAAGTAGTGCCTTCAAATCTTTAATGCAAAAACCACTGCTACCAACTCTAAATCATGTGTATGATAGTTATGCTCATGACTCTTTAATTGACAAGGGGCATAAGAATCCACCTTACCTTGCTGCATCAAGACACAACACATCTTAGAGGCATCACTGTAAATCATAAAATTCTTAGATCCATCTGGCATCGTAAGGTCTAGTGTAGTAACAAGCTTGTACTTAAGATCATGAAAATTCCTCTCACATGCTTGGCTCTAAACATACCTTTAAACCTTTGCTTTATTGAAACAAGGTTCACATGTGTATGATGGGTGCAGCGGGGTCGATAACGCTTACGCAACAGGCTGACCTTCTGGTTGATTATGCCTTGCTCCTCTACCTCCTCGACCACCTCTATGTGGTGACCTTTTTCCTAAATTCCATCACAAAAAATCCTTCATAAATAAGTCATAACATTCGATGTATTCTACTTTAACACAAGCAAAGTCACATAAACTTATATCTTAAAACATACCTGGCGAGTGACGAAGGATTGTAATAGCAATAAGAAAAAATTAAAGACTCACATCATAAGTCATTCTATAGAACCTAAAAACTTAATTAGGCTATGATACCAACTATAATGACCTAACTTCTTATACTAAGCTAAGGCCATTACTATTAATGTAAATAACAATTTTTTTTCAGATGAAAGAAAAAGAGAAAAACTATATACTTAATACTTAAATTCAAAATACTCGTTCATAAATCATAGTTTGGTAAAATAGAAATAAATGCTTATAAACATAGTCCTAGATTGAGCCCTATCTAACTTCTAAAGAAAATAACATAAAAATATTGAGTTATGATAAATTCCAATAAAAATACTAAAATCAAAATAGTGAGACATGAAAGGCGGAAGCAACATAATTTTTCTATGTCAAATCTCGAACCCTTTTTTATCATTCGCCAACTTTCCTCTACCTCTACCTTGACCTGAAAAATTAATCATAGGAAAGAGTGAGTGTAAATATACTCACTACTAGTCCCACTAGGTGTTTGTTAACTTCACATTAGGATCCCATGAGAAGGTACCTAAAACTATCGTGTGCCTAATGGATCACATAAAATCTAGTGATCTTGAAGGAACACTTTAATCTATCGGTGAACAAGAAGTAACACCTATGATAACAAGCTGTAAGTGATCTTGTCGAACCACTCATAAACATGACATGACAAACTGGTTGTCCCATTGAATGCACACAGTCATAAATCTATGAAAAGGTGGTGATCCCAAGGGACACCGAACATGTAGGTACAATTCTAATGGCCAAAGTTAACAGAATACCACAATCCATAGCATGTAGCATATCATAAACATCATAATCATGACATGAATATCAATCATAAAGTCTTTAATCATGTGATTAATATATCACGCATAAACATCATCATAAATGTATATCAGTCATCAATTGTAGCACATAAACATAAACAAAATTAAATTACTAATTTTTTCAACCATAATCATCAAATTGTTTATTTAGGCTTCCAAACTTACTTATAGCTGAGGTTGAGACCAAATCAACCTTAGTCGGAAACATTCCACAATTTGCTCCAAAATCAGCCAACAACCTTCAAAGAAAATGATCCACTTAAATCCAAAAATTAAATTGTTGAGGACCACAATTAATATTTGATGGACATACATAGAACCTAATCAAATACTCATTAAAATCCCAAAGTGGCTCCACCTCGCTCAATTGTAGACCTGGCTAAACAAGAGGAAGGAAAGAAAGGGGCGCGTGGCTCGAAATGGCTCAGTAAGGGGAAGGAAATGCTCAACTCAACTTGGCTGGATGGAACAATTTGCATAGCTCGGATTTGGAATTTGGGTATGGTCTAACACTCAGACAGAGAAGAAACTTACACAAAGAGTATCGGCTTGGGGTAGAATGCACATGGCTCAGACTCGAAAAGTGCTCTCCAAATGGAAACAGGTTGGCTTGGACTTTGACGGAACGAAAATGCTAGCTCGTTTCAATGAAACGTGAATGAAAAGGTGGCTCAGACCTAAATGACTCGAACATGGCTCCTTCAACGTGAACGAAAAGGTTGGCTTGGAGACATTGAGTAGTAAAGGTCTTTTGACGACGAACATAGAGATGCTCAGCTCGTTGGCTGGTTGGCTAGCGACGGGAGGTGGCTCGGCTTCGTTTGAATGTGTGGCTGACGACGAGACAAACAGAAATGCTTGCTAGAGTGCTACACACGACGGAGAGGGATTGACGGTGATGGCTAGGATTTTTGTGTGAGAAAGAAGAAGATGAATAGTTAAGAGTTTTCTTTGATGCACACAACACGAGGCTATAAATAATATTTATAAGAATAATTATAATAATATTATTATGATTAATATTAATCCTTTTCCTTATTGATTCAAATAAATCAAACTTTTCTCTTCCTTCATTAAATTCCATCAAATCGACTTTTTATCTTTTCCTCAAAAGTAAGTATCTTTTTACTAATAATAATTATCTTTTTTTTTCCCATAATAATTATATATATATAACCACATATACATATAATTATCAATACTCTAAAAAAACTTCCATTCTTTAATTTAATTAAATAAACACCCAAAAATTATTTAGTTAAATTCAATTTCTACTGTGCCAAGAAAATAAATCCAAATCTAATAATTAATTAAATATTCAACCACAAATAATTAATTAATTCTGATTCCACAAAACCATAAATTCTAAATCAAATATCTCTAAATAATACCTAACAATTTTAACATAATTAAATAAAAGAAAAATTGCATTACATGACAAACAATTTAGAAAAAACTGCCTATAACATCTCTTTTTTGCATATTGCAAATATGACAAGTGATTAGATATATCAGATGGCTATCAAAGGGCTATCAGATGACTATTAGAAGGCTATCAGTGATATCTGTTTTTAACTTTGTTACTTTTGCAATTTAGAAAATGTAATAACATGGGTCCTATTATCATAAACTTTTGCTATTTTTGCAAACGCTCCTATATAAAAATAAGATAATTAAATTTAAAATTACCTTAATTTTTCGAGCGTTACTGTGAATTATCAAAAAAAAAAAAAAAAACACTTAAATCTTTAAGTATAACTATCTAAACGAAGCTCAAGTAGTGAAAACATTAATTACAACTTTAATAGAATAAAAAAGTTGGACATTTTTAAAACAGTTAGAATAACATTTAACATTTTGAAAAAACACTTTAATCATTCAAACTAACTTTGTTGATAAGAAAACAAATTTAAAAGTGTAAAAAAAGAATTATACTAGTTAAAGTTATATTTTGGAGTGATTTTGAATTGGAAAGAAAATGCATCAAGTGAAATGCTTATGGTTGATAATTATCTTAGTAAAAAAGAAAAAAAAAGTCTTTTGATACATACATACATACATACATACATACATACATACATACATACATACATACATACATACATACATACATACATACATACATACATACATACATACATACATACATACATACATACATACATACATGCATGCATGGTTTAATAAAAGAGAAATATAAAAGAGAAATATAGTTCTTTTAGTTAGGAGTTGTTTACTTGGAGGAGGGTATGTTTCAAAACAAACAAAATATATTAAAGTCTTGAGCTAATAGGATAAATAGAAAAATAAAACATTTCATTTTGAAAAATATATTTAGAAAATTAAATTAGAAAATGGCCAAGTGCTTTTTAGAGTTATAAATTATGAATTGAGGTCTTTTAAAAAATATAACAAATCGGTAAAATATTTACACCACATAGAACAATTTCGAAAACGAAAAAAAAATCATAGACCTTCAACGAAAAAATACAAAAAATGTCCCGTCAACCACGTCGTTAACAACGCACGTAATATATTTGGTACACGATCGTTTAGATTTGGTCGCTTCGATTTGGATAGCCAAATCTAAACGATTTTTTTTTCTAACATTGAATTTGGTTATACGATCGTTTAGATTTGGTTACGGGATCGTTTAAATTTGGGTATACGATCGTTTAGATTGGCTACAACAAATCTAAACGATTTTTTTTCAAAATTTGGTACACGATCGTTTAGATTTGTTTACATGTTTATTTTTTCAAGATTCTTTGGTACACGATAGTTTAGATTTGGCTAAATGATTTTTTTTTAAATTCTTTTGGTATGTTTATTTTTTTTACACGATCGTTTAGGTTTGACTACTTCAATCTAAACGATTTTTTTCAAGATTCTTTATACACAATCTTTTAGATTTCGTTATCCTAATCTAAATGATGTAAAAAATAGGATGAAAAGAAGAAAGACGATGGAAAGAAATTGTAGCGAAAAAAAAAGGAAGAGAAAAAGAAGAAAGACGATAGAAAGAAATCAGATTTGGTTACCAAAATCTAAATGACCTAAAAAAAACAAGTGGAAAAAAACAAAGACAATGAAAGAAATCGCAACGGAAAAAAGAATAGAAAATGAAGAAAGATGATAGAAAGAAATCACAAGAGAGGAGAGAAGAAAAACGAAAGGGCAGATTTGAAATATTTAAAAAATGACAAACTTTATGGGTTTTGTTACCCGAACAATAAATATTTTAGTAGTTTGTTATATTTATAAAAATTTATCTTATGTATTAGTAACTTACCAGAATATCCCTACTTCTAATCCTAACAACTAAAATTTCTTTGTAATTAAAAACTAGATACTTCTATCCTATTAAAATAGTGGCTAATTCAAAAAATCTAAAATTCAAATCCTAACTATCAAGTCTTGACTATATCCCTAAACAATTATTATTAAAAAAATCTTAAACTATGGAAAAACATAGTATTTTAAAAAAAACTTAAATTACGTTTTTTAAAAAATATATGAACCATAACATTTAAAATAACTATTAGCTCCCATTCTATAGATACAGTGTCCTACTACAAATACAATGTCTTAAAAAACGTGTATCGTCAAATATGATTTCATAGAAATTGGACAACCAATTTTCAATATTGTATTTACGATAAAAATAACTGTTATTTAAAGACCCATAAATACTGTAAAACATAAACCTAACCTGTCTTAAGAATTCCTAAGTTAGAAGGAAAGCCAAGATTAATGAAAGTTGAAGTTGTTATTGTTTTGTTGTACAGGTTGTCTAGTTGAAGGAAAAGTTGAAGCTAGTTTTGCCTAAGTGTTGAAGGTTTGAAGGGTAGGCAACAAGGCAAGCCTTTGTAAGCTTATGTTGCGGCTTTGTAAAGTGTTTGAAGAGCTATGCACGTTCAGAACGTCCATGTGCCAAAACTAAGCATAATTATGGCAAGCCAAGTGAGGAGCTACGAGTAATGAGCTATGTGGCCAAGAGCAAGACAACCTTGTGAGGTTAGTTATGCGACAAGAGGCTCCAAGGCATGTGAAAAGGCTTTATTGAGAGGCTTTGTGAGGTAAGTAAGGAGGCTAGGCAACCATGGAAGGCTCTTAGATATTCAAGGTAGTCGGCGGACTGAAGAACAAGTGTCTACAACATTCAAGACTCAAGATTTTGGCAAGTACAAGGTGGTCAACCATGCAAGAGCTCTATAAATAGGTTATTTTCAAGTGAAGAGTGCTCTTAAGCCCCTTGTGCGTGTTCTCTCAAATTTGTCTTAAAAGAATCCTAAAAGAGTGTAGTTTTTCAAGTAGGACTGCCGAACAAAGGGGATGCTGAGGAAGGTGTTCTTCAAGTGGAAGGAAGCAAGAAAAGATATTCTTGACGAATTTATGAGCAATGTGGACTTCTTGAAGGCTAGAAAATACATCACTCCAAATTTGAAGCTAAAATTTGGAGATAAGCTAGTTAAGACATTAGCTAGCTTGAAGAATGAACTATTTCAATTTAATGGATTGATTAAATGTAATAATCTTTGGAAATTGATTGAAGTTTCTAGACTCAAACAAGTTTTTGGGCAAAGGTTGAAGGTTGACTGAGTATAAGAACACGGGGTTTTGGGTGTGCGCGCATTTTGAAGGTAAAAGAGGTTTTATGAGCTTGTTAACATGCAAGCAGCATGCCTAACGCACAACCAGGCGACTTCGGGCTCGTGCCTAGGCCATGCAACAGGTCATGTGCACGTAGGGCACCAGAAGCATCATGAAGGGGATGACCATGAGGGGTGTGACATGATGAGTGTGAGGCTAGCATGTAGCTAGGCACCCGGAGGGGCCTGTTCCCGTGCGTGTGCTTCCTATCTCCCATGCTCATCGATTAGACATGCCATGACACCATTTTTTTTAGTTGTTTTTGTGTTTTTTTTTTTGGAATTTTGAGTTAAGTTTAGATATTTTCTTATTTTAGAGGAATAAATTGGACTTAGTTCTCTAGTTTTAGAGTAAGAAGAGATTGGGTAAATTTATAGGCCAAGGAATTAGCTCCCACCTGTGAGTGACTAAAATGAGTTTCAACATAATTTCTAAACTTGTTTTAGTAGATTATGTTTAAAGCATGTTTTGAATATAAGTATTTGAGTTATACTTAATTTATATAATTGATTTCCAAAGCATGAGTTTGAAGTTTAGAAAGTGTTTGAAAAGCTTAAGAATATTGATGTGTTTACTTATGAGATTTATAAAGCAAGAATGATTCTCTTGAGTTTGTAAAGTACATGTGTTTAAGAATGTTTTAGCAATTCAAGATTTACAAAGGTGATAATTTGCTTACTCAAATAGTATTTAAACATGCTGAGATTGAGATTGAAAAGCATATTATTTGAAAGTATGAGATTTATTAACATGTTTTTGTCTATACTTGAAATATCTTGAGATATATATTAACATTACGAGGCAGATTTTTCTGTGCACTTTGTGGGTTTTATGTCCTAAAACTTATAGATAGTAAATGTAATTCATTGACTGTTATTAATAAAGTGTTATTATTATAATTTCAATAAAACATTATTGATTATATTATTGGTTTTGTCTTAATAACCTAAATCCAAGCTAACATCCTAAGCTTTTTGACGAGTCTTGAATAATATGTAGAGACATACAAGGATCAATATTTGAGATATAACTCAAAGGGTCTATAGTATAGGGATAAGGCTGGATACCTTATCCTGTTAACATTATGGATATGACTCACTTTGTATTTGATATAAACACAATGACCAAATGCGTTCGTGTAGATAAAATGCGAGTGAGGATATCCTATGTAATAAGTTTGGATAAGACCGGACCACGAAATAGTAACCACTAGATGTAACTCCGTTAACTAGTTAGATTTCTATTTCATTAGGATGGCCTAGTTAACTTAGTTTTAATGCTAAGTGTGTTATGAACTCCTGTTCGTAAAGGATTGTCCTTTGATTTGTACGGGTGAGAGTGGTCGGATTGTGGACTTAATATGCTTATCATTTTGGAGACAAGATGAAGTGGAGAGCTGGGACATAATGTCACGCCCTGCTCTAAATGTCATTTCATGTGACCAAGTGGAGGCGTGTCATCTTAGTGAATCTATCCACAATTACCCAAATCCCCGTAGCCACTTAGCGTTTTGGACAATTCGAACAAGAATTTCATGGTTATATGTTCACACTTCCATTGTGGACTAGGTAAAGGATATAGAAACCCATTAGTCTTTTGTCGTTGAAGTTTGACTTGTTGATAAATCAAACATGTGGCTATAAACTCATCTATCTCTCACCTCATGCCTGACTACCAATATAGGCTTTCAGAGTCCTGTACATCTTAGTACTTTCAAGGTGCTTTCAACGTCTTATTTTGGGTCGCATAGTGTAAGACTCGTAGTTAAAACAAGTAGTTGAGACCCGTAAATAAGACCATAGTTAAGACAAGTAGTTAAGACCTGTATAATAGAAGAAGTAAATTTTTTTGACTAAATGTCCTAAAATAGGTGTTTTGGGTGGCTACGCGAGAAGAGGTTGGTTAGTCTGAGAGAAAGGGTACGCGAGGAAAGGTTGGTTACTCCGCTAGAAAGGTTACGCGAGAAGGTTGGTTAGTCTACGAGAAAGGTTACACGAGAAGAGAGAGATTAGTTAGTCTGCAAAAAAAAGGTTACACGAGAAGAGATTGGTTACTCCATGAGAAAGGTTATGCGAGAAGAACTATAGAGGTTATTTGGGCATTTTGACAAGGCAAGGCGTTTTGGACAAGTTACGTGGCAAACTTATGAAAATCGATTAAAAGTTCATCCAAGCGTCTTAAGTTAATCACATGCATTTTTGTGGCCAAGTAGGAGGTAGATAAGAAGCAGAAGGTGGCGACTTATCAAGAGCTTAAGGGTGGCTAAGCTTGTTTAAGGATTAGTATAAAGAGGACTCTTCAGCCAAATTATTAGTCATGGTTATTATGAGAATTTGAAGAAAAAAGTTTAAGTGTCGAAGTGTTGCGCCAAAATGTCTCCGCAAGAAGACTATACAGGAAGAAGAAGAAGAGAAGCCTTTGAAGTTTGAGTAGCTAAGTAGTGTGAGTGTTTTCTCTAATGTATTTAAATGATTTCCACCTTTCTTTATAAAGTATTTATTTATTTGAATTAATGATTTCAATATGCATGTTTTCAAAGAGATTTCCATGAAATGTTTATGTTATGTTGAAAGCATGTTTTATGAGATTTCAGTGATTATGAAATGGTGTTTAAACCATTAGTCGACTTCCGATAAATGAGCTGATTGTTCTATGCACATAAGGAATAAGACAGCCGTGTAGAAAAGGACTACATGGTGAAGTGAAGTTGGCCAATATAGAAAAGGACTGAATTGTGTTTAGCGACCTGACCAACAAAAGCGAATCAAGATATACTCGGATGCTGCTGATGAAAAGGCCATCTCAGTAGTCTAAACGCGAGATGATGAGTCCTTGCATAAAGATTGATTTGGGATTCCTGGTGAAAAGAATGATTTGACTAATGTGTGATATGTGAAATGTATATTGATGTAATATACAAAATGATATGTTTACATAAGAGATGAATTTATGCGATTTGAAATATTTGGCACAATGATGTTTACAAAAGGTATTTTGCGAAAAGGATTTCATAAAACCTCACTGAGTCGAGCTTGCTAGGCGAGACGAGCTGCCAAGCATTTTACTTTGTAAGCTTAAGAGTTGTACTTTTATATTTTGTATTAAGTGTTGTAGAATGCCTTTTTTTTTTTTAAGTATATAAAAGTTTTGGTTTGGTTTACTTCTCTTGTGTTAAGTTGTTTTATCGCTTAAAGTAGGACTGTAGTTTAAGTTAAGGAAAAGAACTCAGGCGATTAAGCAAAGCTTATGAACCTCAAGACTGAGAGTTTTAGCGTTTAACACATCAAGATACTCAAGTCACACCGCGTCTTGCAAGACAAGCTAGTAGGTCTACGGGGCTAGGTGTGACACATAGCCTCTTGTCTTTTAACAATGCACCATCTTTTCTGAATGCATAATCTGATCGCCTATCGCATCTCACTTCCTCGACTAACTTTCTCAGCTTAGGGTCTACAGGTCGTGATCTAACAATTTCTTCTTTAAGTATGGGCTCAACCTGAAAGCGTGCCTCAAGTTCCCAGATGTCCCTGCATTTAAAACTGCCTTGACGCCTCTTAACTCTTTTAGTACGAGTAATCTCCCTCTGCTCCTTGAGTTGGGACTTTTTCTAGTCAATGCGTTGGCTTTCCTAGGGTGGTATGCGATGGTGCAGTCATAATCTTTAATGAGTTTCATCCAATGCCTCTTCTTAAATTCAATTCCTTTTGATCAAATACATACTTAAGACTTTTGTAGTCCATAAAGATGCTCCATTTTCCCACCAACAGATATTTTCACCAAAGTTTTAATGCATGGACAATGGTTGCCAATTCCAAGTCCTTCTTTGGACAGTTCTGCTTGTGTAATTTCAGTTCCCAGGATGCCTAGGCTATTACTCTCCCTTCTTGCATCAAAAAACATCCTAGGCCTGGTGAGACGCATTACAAAAGGCTTCATATTCCTGTTCGGGTGTAGGTAACGCGAGAGTGGGTGTAGTAGTCACCTTATGTTTTAATTCTTAGAAACTCCCTTTGCAGTCATGCGACCATTTAAACTTCGTCGCTTTCTTTGTAAGTGTTGTCAATGGAAGAGCTAATTTGGAGAATCCTTCCATGAATCACCAAAAGTAACTAACGAAGCCAAGAAAGCTTCTAACTTTAGAAACCATTTTGGGGCGCTCTCAAGTTTCAATCGCTTCAACCTTTTGTGAGTCCACTTTCAATCCCTCTGAGGATATAATGTGTCTTAAGAAAGACTACTTGGTTTAGCCAAAACTCATACTTACTAAACTTTGCGAATAGCTTTTCCACTCGCAAGGTGTGTAATACAATAATTAAATGTTCTGTATGTCTTTTTGAATTTGGGGAGTAAACCAAAATGTCATCAATAAAAACAATGACAAATTGATCTAAGTAGTGATGAAACATAGATCCATGAAAGCTATTAGGGAATTTGTCAATCCAAAGGGCATTACCAAGAACTCATGATGCCCAAAGGCGTTCTAAATACTATTTTAGGCACGTCTGATAACTTTTAGAAGTATGAGTTATTATAATTTTTTAGATATAGATACCTTTCTTTGATCATCTCTTGGCACCCGTGTATCCACGTGTGCCAAGTAAGCGACATGTCCTTTCTTCATAAACTTTCTTGCTTTAAGTACGGATATGATCCTTCCAAATTAACTATCTTATCACCTTCAAGTGTAATTTCAAATTTTCCTGGGTCTCTTAGTACTACCTCCTTATTGGAGAAGTCCAATATCACATGGTACTTGGGGAGTAAATCCATTCCTAAGATCACATTCAATTCATCAAGCTTAAACAGAAATAAGTCAACTTTCATCACGACATTCTCAATACTTACTTTGCAATCTCTACACACTAGTTCAATTGATAACACCTCACTGAAAGGAGTGCTAATCAGTAACCCACTTTTTAGAGGTTTTATTTGGTGATTTAAGCCCTAACAATTAATGATTGACTGACTGCAACACAATTAATGGGATACCTTGAATTCCTACATTTGAACAATATTTGGCAAAATGCCTTGGTTGTCCGTAATTGAAATAATTCCTTGGAAAGCCACTCTTTTCCTTAAGATTCAGATTCTGCCACTTAGTTTTCCTTCGTTGGGGCTCTTTCTATGTTCACACTGAGGTATCTCTTTTTCCTTGATTTTTATTTTTCTTTCGAAAACCTCCTCCATAATTAGTCTTAGAACCATAGGATAATGAGAATGAGTTTAAAATTTCCTTGTTATTGGATGCTTGGTGCTTGACACGTGATCTCGCTGCGTCGTTCGTCACTCTTCAACCCTCATGGTAGCTTCAACTAGTTTAGGAAAGTTGAACCAATCCATACTGGCTTGACTAGTGCTCTAAGTTCTATCTGTAAACCTTCTTCAAACCATTTTCACTTGTTTGCCTCATCAACTGTAAAGGCTAAAGCATACTTAGCCAACTTAGTAAATCATTTTTCATAGTATGCAATGATCATGTCGCCTTGAACCAAACTCATAAACTCGTTTCTCTTCGAGCAATAGAAGGAACAAGGGTAGAATTTATTCTTGAAAGCCTTTATGAATTCTTCCAATGCAATGTGGCCTTCTTTATCGACCCTAGCCGTGTAAAGAATTCATCAGTCTTCTGTGTCATCTTGTAACAAGAACGTCGATAATTTCACTTCTCTTTGGGGCAGTTCATCACCATAAAACATTTTTCTATCAAACTTAACCACTTCTCCATGCCAACTGGATTAATGCTTCATTCAAAGGCCATTGCCTCTAATGCCTTTAGCCTCTCGATACTAAATCTTTTGTCTAACTTACAAGGGAGTCGATCGAACATATCTTCCTTAACTCTTCTGCCACTAAATTGTATGGGTTACTAGATATCTCATCCGACACTTGCGCTCTATTGGTGCTCGTAGTAGCTGGAACATTTGTTTCCATTTCTCTGACTCATCTTGGCCTTCCTCGTTGTGCCATAGTTCCTATATCACGTTAATACATTAGACTCTCGTACCAATACATGACGCCATACACAGGACTCTACTTGAGACTTTCCAATGAAATTGTGCTTTGATACCACTTGTCACGTCCCGCTGTAAATGCCACTTTATATGACCAAGTGGAGGCTTGCCACCTAGTCACTCAACGCGTATCTCCATACTAGATAGCACGCTTCATCCCTATTAAGCAATCCCTTCTATTAGATAAATTGGTTAAGTTATATATTGACAAAATTGCAAGTCTATACGGGACTCCAGTGTTTATAGTTTTGAATTGAGATTCGAAATTTACTTTCAAGTTTTGGCCAAAATTGCTAGACGCGTTGGACACTAAGTTGCGTTTCAACATTGCATTCCACCCACAAAAGGATGGCCAATATGAAAGAACCATTCAAACATTGGAAGATATGTTGAGAGTTTGTGTACTACAATTCAAAGGAAGTTGGGACGAGTGCTTATCTTTGATTGAATCTACCTATAACAATAGTTATCATTTCAACATTGGAATGACTCCATTTGAGGCATTATATGGAAGGCGAGGCAGAATGCTAGTTTACTAAAAAGAAGTCGACAAAAGAAAATTATATGGACCGAAGTTAGTCTAGGCGACGATAGAGAACATAAAAGTAATTAAGAATAATTTGAAGACCGCCCGCGATAGACAAAAGAGTTACACGGACAACCGTCCCAGAGCATTGGAATTTAAGGTTGGAGACAGTTTTCTTGAAACTAGGGATGAAAAAACCGAATCGAACCGAACCAGTTTCGTTCGGGTTGGACTAGGCTACAATAATAATATTACTGAACTGAACCGAATTGAACTAATTTGGTTTGGTTAAGTTCGAGGTTAAAACCAGTTAGGTTAAAAAATGAAATTAACTTAGTTTCCTTTCATGTCTTCCGTGTTTCATTATCCTGCAATTCTTTTGTCCTTTCATTCGTCAAGTGACTAGGGTACCTTTCATTTTCCATTCGGTATTTCATTCGTTCTTACTTCCTTTTGTCTTCTATTCACCATTCTCCATTCTCCATCCTCCATTTTCCATTCCGTCAGTATTTTTTTTGGTCTCTTTGTTGAACTTCCTTATTCTTTATTTTCATAACTTACAAGACACCGACGTTCACCCCATCAGCTTACAAGTCACCGTCGTTAACTGCATCACCTTACTAATCGTTCGTTTACAGGTTTTCGGTCACCCCATTAGCTTTTAATTTCATTCGTCGTTCATCTCTCAAAATCCCTATTGGGTATCCTTCACTCATGTAAATGGCTGTTTTTTTTAGAAATTAAGGTAGAGTTTCTATGTTTCTGTTATGGTGGAATAGAGATATTTATGTGTTTCTTTGTTTCCTTCACTCTAGTAAATGTTTCTGTGTTTATGATTGTTAATAATTGGAGAGCTCTTCTTATTTAGTTTTGTGGGAGGGAGTTCCCTCTAGCACCGTTCTTAAGCTATTCTTTTGGCTATTCTGATGAATATATTACCTTTGTTTTTTATAGAAAAAAAGATATGAAATAATTGCTCTGTGTTAGAAGGCCACCTTTTTTCTTTGTGTATGCTTACAAGCAGAATGAGAATCATAAGGCTTAATTTAGTAATTTTTGTTATGGTGATAAAATAACTACATGAACTTGTTTAGTTTTCTTTATCATAGTTATGTGCACATGAACTGGTCTATGATTAGTTTTCTTTTGAGAGAAGATTTAGAGAGAACCTGAAGAAGAAGAAAAGATTTCTTAGTTTTAAGGTTGAAGAAGAAAGGGAAAAACTCAAAGGAAGCTTCCATCATGGCAGATTTTCACCCACTCTACACACTTCTAATTTTTTATTCGGTTTGATCTTTTCAAGAAGAACTAAGAGGTAAGGTTTGAATTTCCTGGAAGTTAATTCATTTTTTAACAATTTTCGTGAAGGATGTTTGAGTCAATTGTGTTGTTAATTTGGTGATTTTTGACAGAGAAGGAAGAGCAGGTGTTTTCCATGCGAAATCAAATATCCTCTGGCTTTTTGAGTTTTCCGATGTGTATACATTGGGTTAAAACCTCTAATTGATAT
This sequence comes from Cucumis melo, assembly GCF_025177605.1. NCBI lineage: Eukaryota > Viridiplantae > Streptophyta > Magnoliopsida > Cucurbitales > Cucurbitaceae > Cucumis > Cucumis melo. The sequence continues at coordinate 24,069,979 of NC_066860.1, read as the reverse complement.
GGTTGAAAATCTTATTCAATTTCCTCTATAACTTTCATGAAGATACCGAGAACCAATTATGATGGGAAATGTGTTAATTTATAGGGACAAGTTGAAGGTCTGTAGAGTGCGTGATTTTAGAATAGTTTTATTTCGTGGTGTTTCTGAGATTTTTGACTGGGAATTTGGATTACATATCTTCACGTAAATTCTAGAGGACATCAAAATGAAGATTTTGACATAAAGAACACTCATTTGGATTAAGTAGTGAGGGAATTATGGTCATTTGAAGTTTGTATTAGAAATATGAAAAATACAGAGAGTTGTTCAAATAGGATTTTGTTTCTTAAGCTTGGTTTTCGTGAGTGTCATCTTTAGTGCGACGTTAAGTCTATTTTTTGAAAATCATAATATTTAGGGTTCTAATACTCGGTTTGGTTGTTGACAGTCTAAGAAGAATTAAATCGAGCTTACAGATCATGGATCTAGCTCAGACAGCGAGTGACAAAATAGATTTTCTAAATTGTTATTTTTACCTATATTTCTATGAATAGTACATGATTTCTATGAACAGTTTCTAAACTGTTATGTATGATTATATTTCTATAGATAGTACATGATTTCTATGAATGGCTTCGAGCATAAGTTCAAGCGGAAAGTTTTATGATTAAATTTATATATGAGCACGTTATTATCGAATTTTTGAAAAGTAGCTAAAACCAAATCATTTTAAGCAAGTATTGTTTTTATATTTTTTTCAGTTTTCCACGAACAATATAAGTATGCTTGAGCTTTACGAAAGATAAAGATAATAGGCATGTTTTAATGTTTTCTGATGTTTATGTTAACTACATGACAAAGACGTTGAGCCCGAGGCTATATGGTATCGTGTGCACACGGTTTAGATTCCATTGTTGGCATTGAGTGTACTCTGTAACAACAATGCTGTTGTGAGTGCTAGGCTGGCCCCACTATGACAAAGACGATGGGAGTGTTGGGCGGGCCCCACTGCATCGTAGAACTTGTAAATATTGGTGGTATTGGGCGTGTCCTACCACAACGTAGATTTTTCATGTTAGTTAAAATGTTTTGATATACTTGATATGCCTTGCTAGATTTCAATGACGTACATGCTGAGTATTTGAGAAAGCTATTCTTACTATTATACATTTATATTTACGACTCGTATAAACAGATTTATATGTGTAAAGCTTTCATGTGCTCTTATCTTTAAATTCATAGTTTTAAATTGAGTCACTCACTAAGCTTTATAGCTTACCCTTCCAAAATGTTTTACCTATTTTCCAGGTAGAGATCGAGTTCCCGATGCTTGATAGACTGCCTTAATCTACTGAAGCTCTAATATCGATTGCAGTACATGGTTAGAGTTGTATACAAAGTCAGTTGTGTTATGATGTATATGTCTTTGTATGATATAGATACTCTATAGTTTGTGGAAGTTGTAGGAGTTGCGGTTGTATAAATCTTTGTTGGTTATGTTTTGGTTAAGGTGTCTCTAGTAAGTTTACTTTCGAAATCAGTTATTTCCGAGCTACACTTCATGTATGTATATGATTAGTCTAGGTTCCACTTTGTTGTGTTCCATGTATAATAGTTTATATACTAGATTAGCAAGTTTATCAATTCAAGAATTTAGTAGAGTCGATAGATATCGTTAGAGGAAAGAAATATCAGTCGGCTTCACGTCGTCTTTCGGTCTAAGCTAGCAGGTAGTCTGGGAGGGGGTGTGACAATTTAATTTCATTTCCTTAGGATGACTTCATTCTTTGTAGACAAAACTTCAAAATAAAGTTGTTCTAGTTTAGTGTTAGAAAAGAGAAAACTGGTTAAATCACCATCATCGATATGAGAACATTTATGGAAGTAGAAGGATGTGATCCTAAGTATCCTAGGGCTGCTTGTAAACACTGTAGGGCTTCATATGCTTTTGATTCCAAAAGAAGTGGTACAACTAATCTAAAAAGACATTTAGAGAAATGTAAGAAGTATACAAATCCATTGGAAGATAACGTTGAAGGAGAGGGAGATTCTAAAAGTAGTTTGATGGCTACATCCTTCATTTCAGAAAAGTGTAAGACAATGCTTGCTACTATAGTTATCTTGGATGAATTGTCATTTAAGTTTATAGAAAGTGAAGGGTTCATCAATTTTTTCAAGCATTAAATCTAAAGTCTGTGATTCCATCGAGAGTAACTGTTGCAAAGGATTGTTTTCAAATATATACGAGGGAAAAAAAGAAAAAGAGTTAACAAGTGCATTTATTTGAAGTGGCCAAAGATTTTGTTTAACAATTGATACATGGACTTCTTTGCAGAATATTAGTTAACCGACGACGACGACGTCTCTCCTGATAAGTAACACTTTCTATTTCTCAGTTTTCTCTATTTCTTTGTTAAGATAGTGATAGTGTCGGTGTTTTCATTGTTTCTTTAGCTTAATACCCCAATAAAGTGTTGTTTACGAGTCAAAATCATATTGTGGACACAAGTTTTGGGTTTAGGCTTTTATAAATAACCTCTCCTTTTCCTTTTCCTTTTTCCTCACTAATCTTAAACACAATAATTGGATTGCTTGTCATTTCTATATGTACATATGTATTAAAATAAAAAATAATCAATAGTTGTTGGTATATCAAATCGAATCTGAACAATGAGAGGAGAAAGTCTGGGTTTCTTTAAATATCTAGATTAAAGATGCAGAGGAGGCCACATAGCAGAAGGGTTCACTGGATTTGATCAATTTAACAGAACAACTTTCGATGTTTTTTATATGTTTACCAATTGAGAATGACAAAACACCTTTGAATTTCCCATTTTTGTTGGTCTAACAAGAGTGCTTTACACACACAGAAGAGATAATGAGTCCCTTATATCTACATACATTTATTCTTTTTTCTTAACTCTTTATATTCTCCCTCAGGTTACCGAGTGAAGTATGTAGGGCCTTCTATGAATGATGAAACTGATAAGAGGTGGCTTTCTAACTTTGTTTTTTACACCATTATATGATTTGAATACAAAGCATATCATTATTTCTTATTCAGATGGTGGAACTGTGAGATGTATTTTACATTCATGGACCTTCTAACTTCTCTTATGAAGATTTAGAAGAAATTTTTAGGGGGATTTTGTTTATTGCTCAAGCAGAGAGCAGAGTGAAGTTCGGATTAGGCTCTAGTGCTTTTGATTGTTGTGACGTTTCCATCAATGAGTTTTGTTATTTATCCTTCCTTTTCTTTTTTAGTTCAACCAAATTATAAGAGACGCCTGTTATTATCTCTCTAGTTTTTACCGTTTGGCTTCAACATTCTTTCCTGTATCTACACCAACATTTCTCGTTAAGTAGTAAAAGATTGTTTATTTTTGTATTATGTGAAATTGGCTCTATGAGTTTCAAATTTATCCTCAAATTTCTACAGACAACATTTGCAAGTTCTATATTTTTTGTTTTGTATCATTATGCATGTTTTATTGTTTTTTGTTTCCATTGTTCATGTGATTAGTTTTTTTATCTTTTATTCTGAAATGTTTGTCTGTAGAAATTTCCTGTGGCTCTTATTAGAAAACAATGTCCATTGCAGTGTGGAGTGTAGCTTCTAATTTATGTGTTTCAATGTTGTCTGGGTTAGTTAAATTGCTAGGATCTAGGTCTAGATAGATAGCCATGGTACTGGAATGCTTGTTGGTCAGATTTTGTTGATTTGAACAACTTAAAGCATTATGTTGGGAGTTCAATAAATTGGTCTGGATTCTAAAGGCCTGTTCCTGATCTCCTCCCCTATGTGAACTCGCAACCTAATTTTGAGAAATAAAATGCATCAGAGGATCACATCGAGGAAGATTTCAACATCTGAAGGTCCAAAAAGTGCTTATACCATTATTCGTGGTAGGTGGATTGATAAGTCACCATTTGTGTAGAACACTCTGAAGCTTCCTCCTTCTTCATCTGTATTTTATTTTTTGAGTACAACAACATTTGGGGTGTGAAATTGGTCAATGGGAAAATGTTTATGGGTGGTTTGATGTTTTTGGCATCCACCTTCTTCTTAGTTCTTACTGTATTATGTGACCTCTTTCTCATGCTTAACTAGTTTATGATACTAATTTGAAGGAAAGAAATTATCGAAATGTTTGGAGTTCTTTGTGAAAAGAGTTCATTTCTCTAGTAATATATTGAAAATATTTCAATAATTCTCATGACTCATCGAGTGAAAAGAAAAAACAAAAGAGTCAATACTCATCATACTTCTTTGGACAGTTGTGAAGTTTAAACACAATAACAAATCAAAGACAAGTTGCTTTAAAAGTTAGGAAGTGGAATAGAGATTTGTTTATCATCGTAATAGTGCCATTTCCCATTGTATCTTTCGAAAAAAGTTTCATTTACAGTATTATTATTATTATTATTATTAGTTTTAATTTCTTGAGTTTTTCATATATATTTTTCTTCAATATAGGTGCAAATGTTATTTGTATTGCAGCTGACAACAGAGAGACAGGTGTAGTGGCTGTAGCGGCTGAAAATAAGCTTATGGTATATATCTACTTTCATGAAAGGATGTTATTTGAGGTAAGTCGTTATCAAAATAATAGGTTGTTATGGATGTAAGTATGCAAAACAAGAATTTACTCCTAGTCTAAAATAAAAGAATACAAGAATAGAGAAAGACTAGATGAAATATGAGGGTTAGGGATTCAGTTACCTTTCAAAGTTATCTTTTTAACCCTTCTTACCTTTGTGGAAATTGAGAGTAGTACGGGGAAGAAGGGTGTCGAACCTTAGAGAGCACTTAATATTCAAAACTTCAAGATTCACAAACAAGGTCGATTAGTAGCTTCAGGATCTAAAAAAAATTAGAAACACAAAAAGGGGGGGGGGGGGGTTTGTGGAAGTCATTTTTGAACTATAGTAAAGAATAAGCATTAAGGGATGATTAGTGACAACAAGTAATTCAAGTAAAATTTTTCTTTCAAGTTTAGTAGACGGAAAAGTTTTTCTTTCAAGTTTAGTAGAGGGACTTTTTTTTGGGCAATTACCATGTTTCTTATCATTGAAAAAGAAAGAAGATCAATTAATCTTTTCTTGAATATGCAAGAATGGAATTTTTACAAAAAGAAAGTAACCAAATGTCTATTAAAACATGATCAATTTCAGGAACCAAAACATGTTCAAATTGAGGCAAAATTTATCTTATTCAAGATTTGCTAAGGAGGGGATAGCCATTACCCTTAGCAAAATTAATGCCCATTTCAAACTTGTTATGCAAGAATCAATTAGTACAAAATTAAAGACAATATCAACAATTAATTCATCATAACTAACCATTGCAAATCGAAATTGAAGTTCAGCATTTTAAGAGTTTGTAAAGAAATTTCAATGAAAAATTGATGGGAAAAACTTATTTGTTTTATTGAAATTTCAAAAGAAATTGCAAAGGGAAACAAGCAATCAAATAAAAAATTGAAAAGATATAGAAAGAAATTTAATTCTCAATGAAAACATGGTAATTTAACCCAAGAAAAAGTCTCAAAAGACTACCTTAGCCCATGAAGATTGATAAATTTCTTGAAGAGATGTTGAGGAAAGAATCCATTTGTTTGACAAAAGTAATGTTTTATTGATAAAATTTCAATAATTTTTCTAGACGGGATTAAAGTGACCTCCGCATGCATGATCATGAAAAATGATAAAATTGATTCATATTCATGCTGGGGAACACATTTCCTAATGATTTGGTCAGAACAATATTTCCAAAGACATGGTGGTTCCCAAAAATAGTTTTTAACATCACTACGTAATTTGACTTTTTGTGAAAAAGAAAAGTCTGAAGGAAAGTTACCCGTGACTAAGTAGTTTATAATATCGGCGTACCATGGTATTTGAAGATTTGTTTGAAAGAGATGTTCATCAGGGAAGTCTTCTCGAATTGGCATACTTTCTTGCTTTTCTACAATTCGACTAAGATGGTCGGCTACAAAATTTGTTGGCTCCTTTTCTATCCTTGATGGTTAGGTTGAATTCTTGCAAAAGTAAAACCCATCGAACAAGCCTTGGTTTTGATTATTTTTTTGATACAAGATACCTAACCGCTGCATGTTCAGTGTAAACAATCACTGGGGAGCCAATAATGTAGCTTCTAAATTTATCTAAAGCAAAAACGATAGCAAGAAATTCTTTTTCAGTTGTGGTGTAGTTAGATTGTGCTTGGTTAAGGGTCCTTGATGCATAGTATATAGCATGCAATTTTAATATCTATCCTTTGTCCTAAAATAGCTCCTAATTCTAAGTTTCTTGCATCACACATTATTTCAAAAGGTAAATTCCAATTAGGAGATAGAAGGATAGGGGTAAAGACTCACCTTTCTTTGAGATCATCAAATGCCTTCTTATAATTGTCATCAATCAGAAAAGGTACATCTTTTTGCAAGAGATTAGTTAGAGGCAAAGCAATTTTAGAAAAATCTTTTATAAATCTTCTATAAAAGCAGACACTACGAAGGAAGGATCTAACATCCTAAAACTATACCATGAGACACCATGAAATGACACTTTTCATAATTCAAGACAAGGTTAGTTTCTATTCATCTATTTAGAATTAATTCTAAACTGGCTAAACATTCATCAAAACTATCACCATAAACTGTGGAATCATCCATGAAAACTTCAATGCATTTTTCAATAAAGTCGGAAAATATGCTCATCATGCAACGTTGGAATGTGCCCGGTGCATTACAAAGACCAAATGGCATACGCCTAAATGCATAAGTTCCATAATCACAAGTAAAAGTTGTTTTCTTTTGATCTTCACATGCTATAAGAATTTGGTAAAAACTAGAGAATCCATGTGAGAAAAAAAATATGATCTACTCGCTAAATGTTCTATCATTTGATCAGGAAAAGGTAAGGAGAAATGATCCTTTTTTGTTACCTCATTGAGTTTTCGGTAATCTATGCACATTCTCCAACCATTTTGTATTCGCATCGAAACCATCTCACCTTTGTCGTTCTTCACAATGATCATCCCGTCTTCTTTAGTACCACATGAATTGGACTTACCCATGTACTATCCGGAACGGGGTAGATAATTCCAGCATCTTTTAGCTTTAGTACCTCGTTCATGACATCTTCCTTCGATGTTGGGTTAAACCTTCTTTGTGGTTGGATTTTGTCTTTTGCTCCCTCCTCCAAGATAATACGGTGCATGCAAAAAGTGGGAGATATGCCCTTGATGTCGTCAAGAGTCCAACCAATGGCTTGTTTTTTCTTCTTCAAGACTTCGATAAGTCTGTCTTCTTGTTTTTGGTTTAGTTCCCTTGAGATGATTATGGGAAACGTATTCTTTTTTCCTAATTTTCCTAAGAATATGTAGTTCAAGTGTGGTGGGAGAGTTTTGAGCTCAATCCCTAGTTTCTGTGGAGAAAAGAAAATATTATCACAATTATTTTTTTCTAAAGCATAGTCAACATTGGGTTCTAACAATTCTCTATTTTCAACCATTTCTTGTTCAAAAAATTCATCATGTATAGAAAATTCATCAACTTCACCATGCAATTCTAATGAACATAAAGACAAACATTCATCCGGATATCTCATGGATTCAAAAATATTTAATGTGACAATGTCTCCATCAAACTCTACAATCAAGGAACCTTTATCAACATTTGTAATGGCTTTTGCAATTTTAAGAAAAGGTCTTCCTAATAAAATAGAGTGAGATGGTTTTAGGCATGATTCATTCATTTCTAATATGTAAAAATCCACCAAAAAATTAGTTTGTCAATTTTTACAAGGACATCTTCAACTATTCCTAATGGTGAAATAAAAGATCTATCCGCTAGTTGTGTGCATACACTAGTTTTTTGCAAATTATTGAGTTCTAGATCTTTAAAGACGTTGTATGGCATGACATTTATGGATGCTCCTAAGTCAAGCATTGCATGAGAAATTAGCCTATTTCCTATTACACAAGGTAGAGAAAACATACCGGGGTCATTGCATTTTTTCGGAATATTACTCTTAAGAAGAGCCGAAACATTTTGACTTACCATTGGTCTTTCTTTTGTTTTCCTCTTGTTGGTACACAACTCCTTTAGAAACTTTGCGTACCTCGGGACTTGTTGGATTGCATCGAGAAGGGGCAAGTTGATTTGCACCTTTCTAAACATCTCCAAGAGTTCTTCCTTCTTGGGTGTTTCCTTCTTTTTTGGAGCCAACCTAGAGGAGAAAGGAGGTTTAGGTATGTAAGGAATAAAATCATTAAGAGGAGATTTATCATTTTTAGAATTAGATGGTGAGGGGTTTGTTTCAACCTTTTCTTCCTTGGACTCATTCTTACTATTAAGAGGTAAGGGTTTGGAAGTTACCTTTTTCTCTTTGGTGGTGGGAGTGTCAAGAATCTTACCACTCCTTAGTGAAATGGCACTTACATTAGCATGGTCCGGTTGAGCCGGAAGTTTTCCTTTCCCATCCATCTTGCTTATGGCGGTAGTAAGTGTCAAGAATCTCATTTTCCTTTCCCATATATGAAAAGGCAACATAATTTTTTTTGTTTATGCTTCCTTTCTAAAGGCAACACAAAATTATTGACCATTGTTCAATTGTCTTGTTCATTGAAGATTATAGGATATGACAAGTATTGTTGAGGATCCCACGTCAATGACGTGGAGATCTAACAATATTTATATGACAGATGAGGTTACTCCTCCGATTGTCAATTGTTGGTAGAATGGAATCTCAAGTTAATCAAATAAGTACTAGTTTCTATAACCAATGTGAAATTAGTTGCCATTTCAGGAAGCTAATGTATAAAAACATATGACATAAGCTATACTGGATTCATGAAGGATGGTGATGGGAATCTGGATATTCTTGTTGGCACATCCTTTGGCTTGTTCTATGTCTTGGACCATCTTGGTAATCGATTCTGAATACTTATTTTATTGTTTTATTTATGTGTACTCTTAATATGCTCCCAATGCATATAAATTTGGGGAATATATAATCAATTTTTCTTTTGATTCCTTTTTTATTTCCTGTTTTTGGATTTTATACACTTTGTCAACTGGAAAAGATTTAAATGAATATCTTATCTTCAAAATAATGTACAGGTCTAACCTAAAGTAGCTTGTGGTTTTTTCTTCTCGTCTTTGAATTATCTTTTTGATGCTTTGCACGTTATTACCCCTGCAAGCTTTTACTGTACCCTCCTTGTGTTCCTTTATGATTTGGGCGGGAGGGGGAGGGGGGGGAGGGAGGGATTAGAAAAGGAAACATTTAAAGAAGTTTTCAATGGGTAATGTTGCCCCTTCCCTTTCTTCTGCAGTTTTTTATTTTGTAACGTGTCATAGAAAGTAGTGTATCATCCCCATTTCTCATGAAATTAGAGAGAAGCTGGAAGCAGAATACATGGTATATTGGAGATTGTTTTATGTATAATTTGGGAATCACTCCTTGATTATTTCCCTTCATGCACCATGATTGTTTCATGATGGATGTTAAATCAATATATGTTGTGTAAATATATGGAATCTTGGCAAGTGAAAGATTGCTTCGAAAGAGGGGATTATTGACCTATTGATCATAGGCTCCAACAATCCGAGATTAACTGGCTAAACCCTTTTAGATCAAGCTAATCAACATTTGTTAACTAACGAGTCATTCCACTAAAGTCTCGTAGTTGCACTCGCTTCACTATAGATATATTTCTGTCCATCTGATATAACCATAATCAGTAAGTTAATCCTTGACAAATTGTTCGTAATCTCGGCTGGGTCCAAATACCGTTTTTACCCCCGAGACTACATCTTGTTCCTTAAGTCCCACTGATCCACTATTGAACATTTTGTTTAAGGTCCAACCAATAAACCGAATCCCTCTCATGCCAATGAGAGGTTAGGGCCCCTATGTTCAAGACTTGGATTCAGTTATTAAGAGAATAGCCTATCTACTAACCCTAAAGCGGGTAGGAGTGAATTCCGTCTTGCACCCTATGTTCCCAACTATTCACCCGATCTTATCCCTAAAATGGAAGGTTTATTGGATTAATGCTAATGAGTTGTCTTCACCTTTGTAGATTTGAGGATAATCTAGTGTGAACAGGAGTTTACTGTTAGCTCAGGATCAAGATTAAGTTACCTAGGTCATCAATAAACGAGATAGTCAGTTTTAAACAGTAAACGACATTATTATGTAAAAGTGACTATTTCATGGTTCTGTCTTATGTAAACCTTTTACATAGGATGCCCTCTCTTTCATGTCTCTACATGAACAATTCAAGATTACATCGTTTGTATTATTTACAAAGTGGACCACATCGATAGTATTTCTGAATAAAGCGCTCAACCTTTAATCATATACTATAAACTATTTAGACTATTTAATCGAACTTAATCTTTGTTTACGTCTCTACATAAAGTTCAAGTTTACTCAAAAATAGTCTTCGGATCTATGTTTATTGGATTTAAGAAAATAGTTTTTCAAATTCTCAATAATGACTTTATTGAAAAGAATATGATTATAAACTACGAGTTTTAGGACATTAATTCCAACAACATGGACAATAGCATTTTAAATATATTCATGTATTTTATATGTTGATGTTGGGAATTGAACATTGATATTTAAAAAAGTTTATTATAGATAAAATATGTGAAAATAATACATTATTAAAGCTTTTATCTAAAGGTATGACTAAACGTTTAAATTTGTTAAAAAATGCTATTATAAACAATTAATAACTTTTTATACTTGCTATAAAAAAACTTTCATAGCTCTGACAAAGCACTATCATAAATAATATACATACAAGAAACGTTATTACAAAGTTGTTTTATAGCCTTCCTAAAACGCTATCAAAATGCACACTTTTCATAGCTTTCATCAGACACTATAAAAAGGTTTTCATAGCTTTGGGAAAAAACTATAATAAATGATGTAAATAGAAGACTGTTATTACAAAGTTGTTTTCATAACCTACACAAAACGCTATCATAATGAATATTTTTTATAGCTTTGAAAAAACACTATTAAAAATCCAGACTTTTAATAACGTGGACTGACACGACTTTTTGTTGAATGCTATAAAATGTCTACGATAGCATTTTTAGCGAGCTATCGTAGACCTTTATCCCTGTAATGGTAGCTTGCTAAGCCTAGAAAAATTCTAACTTCAGAAACTGTTTTGAGACATTTCGAACCTTCAATCACCTCAACTTTTTGCGAATCAACCTTCACTCTAAAGGATATAATGTGTCCATGGAACACCACTTGGTTCAACTAAAACTCACACTTACTAAACTTCACGAATAGGGTATCTCCTCGCAAAGTTTGTAGGACAATTCTCAAGTGCTCTACGTGTCTTACCGCATCTTGCAAATAAAACAAATGCATCAATAAAGACAATGACAAAGTGATCCAAGTGCCAATGAAATACACTATTCATCAGGTCCATGAAAATGGTTGTGCATTAGTCAATCCAAAAGGCATCACTAAGTACTCCAAATATCCAAAACATGTTCTAAAGGTTGTCATTGGTATATCTGATTCCTCAATCTTTAGTTGATGGTAGCCTAACACAAATAGATCTTGGAGAATAATGAGGCTCCTTTCAGTTGATTAAAGAGGTAATCTATTTGTAGCAAAAGATATTTACTCTTCATTGTCCCTTTGTTCAATTGTTGGTAATCAATACACACCCTCATCGATTTGTCTTTATTTTTCACAAATAAAACAGGGGCTCCCTAAGGTGAAGCACTAGGTCGGATATAACATTTTTCTAACAACTCTTTAACTTTTTCGACTCACTTGGGGCCATGCGATAAGTAGGTTAAGAAACTGATGTCGTTCTAGGCACAACTTCAACCATAAACTCAATTTCTCTTTTTGGTGGTAATCCACTACTTCCTCTAGAAGCACATCTAAGTATTTGCAAACTATAGGTACACTTCTTGGATCATATTCTTGACCACCCGAATGTCTACCACGCGAGCATAATAGGCAATTTGCCCTTTCTTTATCAGTTTCCTCGCCTTAAGTATGGATATTATGCTCGCTAACTCCACTTTATTATCTTCTACAAATTTGATTTCAAACTTTTGGGGTTCCCTTAATACTACATCCTTATTGGAGCAATCAAATACTGCATGATACTTGGTAAGAAAATCCATTCCTAAGATGACTTCTATTTCATCAAGCTCAAATGAAATCAAGTTTGTTTTCAATGCGACATTATCAACCCTTAACTCACAATTTCTATACATGGATTCTACCACGAACACCTCGCCTCATGTTGTGCTAATCAACATTCCCCTTTCTAAGGGTTCTATCTCATGTTTCTAAGTCTTAGCATGTGATACAGAAATAAAAGAATGCCTCCGGAATCAAATAACACAAGGATAGGATAATTACAAATCATCAACTAACCTATAATTAGGTAAGGATTGTTCCTGGCCTCACTTTGGGTCACAGCACAATTTTTTCCTTGGGACTTGAACCTCTTAGGTCCTCTAACTCCACTTTAGTTTCATCTGGGCGGTATGGTTGGTTAATTGATTGTGATACGTCCTTGGGTTACCTTGACTTTCCAAGTTAGGATAATATCTAGCAAAATGTCATGGTTGTTCGCAATTGAAGCAATTCATTGGAAAACCTGTCCTTTCTTCAAAACCTTAACTCGATCCAGCTGCCTGTCTCCTTTGAGGGACATTCTTCGTCCTTTCCTTTTCCTTGATCTCTACTCTTAAATCTTCCTCCATGACTCCTTCTGGATTCAGATGGAACATGACAACGAGTTTTGAAATTTCCTTGCAGTAGAATGCCTGACGGATAACACATATTCTGATTCTGATGTTCACTACCTTGCATGCTATTAGGATTTTGATGACATGAGTTTTCCTTCGCAACCTTGTTCTTCTTATCATTTTCCATGCATCTTTCAACTCTCATGGAAACTTCAACTAATCTAAAAAAAACTGACAGTTTATGCAGGCGGTTATTGATGCTCTAATCTTAGTACGCAAGCCATTTTGAAACCTCTCGTACTTGTCTGTTTCATCAATCACAAGGGCTAGTGCGTACTTAGCCAATTCAGTAAATCTTTTCTCATATTCTACGATGGTCATGTCACCTTGAATCAAAACTCATTAATTCTTTTATCTTTTCGTCACAGAAGGAACAAGGAAAGAACTTTTCCCTAAATGCCTTCTTGAATTCCTCCCATGTGACAAAGTTTACACCGTCAGCTCTCGCCCCATCGAGAGTCCACTAGTTTTCAATTCTATCTTGCAGCAAGCATGTTGCTAATTTCACCTTTCTTTCCTCAAGGCAATCCATCACCCCAATACACTTCTCAATTAAACTTAACCACTTCTTTGCATCAGTTGGGTTAGTGGTTTCTCTGAAGGTTGTTGCTCCCAACACCTTCAACTTTTCAATACTAAACCTCTTATCTAACTTTTGAGAAAAATGATCCCCCACATTTTGCTCTATCATCTCTTATGGGTTACTAGACATCTCGTCGGGCACTAGGGCTCCTAGTAGCTGGACCATCCATTGTTACTTGCCTAACTCGCCTTGGCCTTCCACGTGGTGCCATAATTCATAATTACGCATCAATACATTAGACTTTCATAACAACATGCAACTCTCTATATGCATGACTCTAACAAAGACTTTTCCTAAGAAGCTAACTTTGATACCAACTTATCATGCTCCCCCCCAAAAGTCACTCTATGTGACAAGGTGCGGATGTGACCGCCTAGACATTCTACTCGAGTCTCTCCGTGAGATGTAGCGTAGAACGCCTAGTATATTTACGTAAGTAGAAATAAATGCAACCAACAACTTAAACATGAAATGTGATCACAAATGCAATACGGAGACTTCATTGATATTTCAAAGAATAGAGTACATTTAGTACTTAATACAAAGTTTCTTTCAAAAGAATTATGTACAACTCAAAACAAACAATCAGACTCTTCTTGCATAGCTTCTACATGCTACACGAGCTAACAGTGGCCATAACCAAAATGATACTTTTTCACGAATGGCACAGTAGGCGATCAAGGTTGCAAGTTTAAAGGTTGATGTATTTCGCTACCTAGGGGGATTAAAACAAAAGATTTGAAAGCTAAGACAAAAATGTCTGGTGAGTGGGGACTTTTATCAATGTCTTTAATAAATGAAAGTTTGTCTTAACGTATTATAGTTATTTCGCCAAGTCATATGAGATAGATAATATACGATTCAATCAGTAAGGCTCTTGAATGATAAAATCATTTTCAACGCGTTAGATGATTCACAACATCTTAATTTCACCAACAACTTTCATAAATCATAATTCATAAGGAAATCATTTTCTATTTAATTCTTTCATTGTAATTCACATCCCATGATATGCATCTCGCATATAATATAATCACCTTACAAAATTATTTTGTTGGTTTAATTACATCTTTGTACAGTTTTCTCTGTTCAAGCATTTACCACGCTCTTTTATCTAGTTGCAGCTATGCGAAGTAATCTCACCACATTTAGCAAGATCCATCAATTATAGTACGCATAATGCATCTTCCAATGACAAAATCACATAGCAAGCAATAGGCATCTCATACCAGATCACACAGCAAGTACGAGGCATCCTACTCAATATCACACAGCATGAATAAGACATTCTATTCTAGAGCATACAACAAAAATAGAGCATCTTATCTTAGATCACACAACAAAGATAAGGCATCTCATTGCATAGGGTACAAAAGATCATCTCCTTTGACCATTTCAATTCACATCATATCTTATGCCATTCTCAAATACATAATGTCTCATTACATTGTTTTAATTCATAATAAGTATAATTTGTTTATGAATCACATACATTTTATGAATTAGAAAGCATAAGAGAAATCATGTTGTTCATGGTCTCAGCAGAAATATAATAAGGATTTTAAACATATTTTAGAAATCCTTTTTTATTTTGGAAAGCATTTATAAGAAAAATCACTCACAACCACAATCAGCTTGTCTCTTGGTCATGAACTTCTATGCACTTCCTTACGACTCTTTTCAAATTCAAGTTCGTTTTGGATATCTAAAAACATTGTAAATTCTTTCATCTCTTTCTATAGTAAGCTCGAGGTAAAATCAACATAAAAATGACAAGATTTTCTCTTATTTATAAGCATTTTCTAGTGTAGTTTCTGATGGAAAAACAACAAAAGACATGTTGTAGCGAAAATAAAGGATCATGCTTTACTCTATATGCATCTAAACGATTTAGAAGGCAACATGCACATGCTATGTGATAGACTTAAACGAATAGCCTAAAAGGTAAACGATGAACTTACCTTTTGTTGTTCTGAACTTCTTCTTTTATCCTTTTTTCTTCTCGGCCTGGAAATCACGAACAAGGACAACCACCAAGTTGACCTACTATGCTCATGACCAAGAACAGAGTTGTGGGACTCGGTTTTGAGAAGTAAAACTTTTTGAAAGAAGAGGTAGTGTATCGTTTAGTTGGTTTTCAGAAAAACATCATCATTTCTCATTTTGTAATGAGAAATTTTTTATATGAAATCTTCATGCAAATTACATGCAAATTATTTCATATATGTTCAACACCTCATTAATTCATTAATTCTTGATGGAATTAGTGGCTTCAAATTCACAATAATTTGCCACATTTTCCATTAACCGTTAATTAATAGAATAGTTAGTCAAAGGGGTATTTTGGTCATTTGACCAATTTAGTCAAAGTCAAACTTTGACATTTCATAGTCAAAAGTCAACTTTTTGAAATTTTTACTATTTTTCCGTCTTGACTAATTCTAACATCCCGAGTATAAATTCGTATTCATTTCTATAAAATTCAAATCATATTTGAATATACATCCGATCAAAGTTCAAAGTTCAAAGTCAACATGTTGACTTTTACAACTTTGACCGTTTCAAAAATTTTCAAGCTTTTAAATATGAATCTATATTCATATTTATTTAAATCATATTTAAATACAAAGCTTGAAGTTTATATCTACCGACTTACATCTTATATATTTGTCGCTTTCTCTCTCTTTTCTTAATTCGAACAATTCGTATTACTTCAATATATTGTTCTTAGTTGAATCCATATGAGCAAGTAGGGGAACCTGACCTATAGATCATGGGCTCCAATAATTCGAGATTAACTGGCTAAACTCTTTTAGACCAAGCTTAATCAACATTCGTTAACTAAAGAGTCATTCCACTAAAGACTCTTAGTTGCATTCCCCTTACTATAGATATATTTCTGTCCACCTGATATAACCATGATGAGTAAGTTGATCCTTCACAGATTGTTCGTAATCTCGGACTGGGTCAAAATACCGTTTTACCCCCGAGATTACATCTTGCTCCTTAAGACCCAATGATCCACTATTGAACAATTGGTTTAAGGTCCAACCTATAAACCTGAATCCTTCTCAAGCCAATGAGAAGGTGGGGCTCCTTGTTCAAGACTTGGATTCAGTCTTTAAGTGAACAACCTATTTACTATCCCAGAAATAGTTAGGAGTGAATCCGTTTTGCACCCTATGTCCCTAGCTATCTACTCAGTCTTATCCCTGAAATGAGAGGCTTATTGAGCCGGAGATAATGAGCTTCCCTCACCTATACAGATTTAAGAATACTACCGAATGAATAAAAGTTCATAGTTAGCTCAAGATTTAAGATCAAGTTACCTAGGCCATCATAAATGAAATAGTCAGTTTATAGTTTACGGTGTTATAACAAAAAGTGATTATTTCGTAGTTCCAGTCTTATGCAAACCATTTACATAGGATGCCCCCACTCCCATGTCCTACATGAACGATTCAGGATTACATCGTTTGTACTAACTACGGAGCGGGCCGCATCCATAGTGTTTATCTAGAATAAGGCGCCCAACCTTATTCATACACTATAGATTATTTGGGCTATTAACTTGAACTTAATCCATGTTTATGTCTCAACATAAAGTTCAAGTGTATTTGACAAACTCAATAAAATAGCCTCGGAACCTAAATTTATTGGTTTTAAGATTATAGCATTCAATAATAAAATTTATTGAATCAAATAACAAAGTACGAGTTTTAGGACAGAAAGAGTTAAATGGTTTGCATAAGACTGGAACCACGAAGGAGTCACTTTTAGTTATAACACCGTAAACTATAAACTGACTATTTCAATTATGATGACCTAGGTAACTTGATCTTAATCCTGAGCTAACTATGAACTTCTGTTCATTCGGTAGTATCCTTAGATCTGCATAGGTGAGGGCAGCTGAACATCGCTGCCCAAATAAGCCTCCCATTTCAGGGGTAAGACCGAGTGGATAGCTAGGGACATAGGGTGCAAGATGGAATTCACTCCTACCCACTTCTGGGATAGTAGATAGGTTGTTCCCTTAAGGACTGAATCCAAGTCTTGAACAAGGGGCCCCACCTTCTCATTGGCCCGAGAAGGATTCTCGTTTATAGGTTGGACCTTAAACCAATTTGTTCAATAGTGGATCAGTGGGTCTTAAGGAGCAAGATGTAATCTCAGGGGTAAAACAGTATTTTGACCCAGCCAAGATTACGAATAACCTGTGAAGGATCAACTTACCCATCATGGTTATATCAGGTGGATAGAAATATATCTATAGTGAGGGAAGTGCAACTAAGAGTCTTTAGTAGAACGACTCGTTAGTTAACGAATGTTGATTAACCTTGGTCTAAAAGAGTTTAGCCAGTTAAGTTCGAATCGTTGGAGCCCATGATTTACAGGTCTATTCGGTTTCCCTACTAGCTCATATGGATTCAACTAAGAACAAGTATGTTGAAGTAATTCGAATTGTTCGAATAAAGATAAGAGAGAGAAACCGACAAATATATAAGATATAATTCGGTAGAAATAAACTTTAATTTTTGTGTTTAAATATGATTTAAATAAATATGAATATAGATTCGTATTTAAAACTTTGAAAAGTTTAGAAAATGGTCAAAAGTCAAAATGTTGATTTTGAACTTCGACCGGATTTATATTCAAATATGATTTGAATTTTAAAGAAATAAGTACGAATTCATACTCGGGAGGTTAGAATTAGTCAAGATGGGAAAATTAGTAAAAAGTCAAAAAGTTGACTTTTGACTAAGAAAAGTCAAAGTTTGACATTGACTTAAATTGGTCAAATGACCAAATCGTCCCTTTGACTAATTACTTCATTAATTAACGGTTAATGGAAAATGTGGTAAATTATTATGAATTTGAAGCCACTAATTTCATTAAAGAGTTAATGATTTGATTAGGTGTTGATTATATATGAAATAATTTACATGCAAATTGCATGTATATTTCATATAAAAAACTTCTCATTACCGAATGAGAAAAGGATGAGGTTTTCTCTGAATAACAACACCTAAACGATACACTCCCCTCTCTCACTTCACAAAACCGAGTCCCACAACTTCGTTCTTGGTCCTGAGCATAGTAGGTCAGCTTGGTGGTTGTCCATGTTTGTGATATTCAGGCAAAGAAGCGTTGGATTAAAGAAGAAGTTCAGAACTACAAAGGTAAGAACATCGTTTATCTTCTGGTTTTTCGTTTAAGTCCATCACTTAGTAGATGCATGTTAACTTCCAAATCATTTAGATGCATATAGAGTAAAGCACGATCCTTTAAATTCCACCGTTGCATGTCTCTAGTGCTTTGTTTTTCCATCATGTGGTATCAGAGCATGCTTAGCTTCACTCATATGCATATGGTGGGTTCTTATAATTTATGTGATAAATTGATATGGTTGAACTAAAATAGATTAGTTTTGGTTTTGGCTCTAAATTAAGTTGTTTATTTGCTTTAATCTTTGTAATTAGCCCTGTTGGTGGCTTAATTTAATTTTGCAAAGAGTCTGCAATTTATTGGAGTCATTAGAGTTGAGATTAGGCTGTAATTCTTACATGCAGGAAGAAGATGATGCTCTTTAAGAAAGCTCAGAAGGAGATGAAACAAGTCTATCGTTCACCCTCTCAACGATCGCATATGGTATGCATATCACTTTAGCCAGTCAACATCGAGCTTACTAGCTAAACAATCGTGTATAGTATGCGTATCGTTTGAAGAAAACTTCATCACTTACCAGCTAAAAGATCGCGTTTGGTACGCATATCATTTTGAGAAGACTCTATCGTTTATATGATAAACCATTCACGTAAGGTACGCGTATCGTTTGCGTAAGAAACGATTGTATACCCGCTAGGCGATCGCGTAAAGTACGTGTTGTCCTAGCGCTGAACAATCGTTTATCTCTGAAGTGATCGTATATCCATTAAGCGATCGCGTAAGGTATGCGTAACGTTAAGTGCTTAAACGATCGTTTACAAGCTAAGCGATTGCATATGGTACGCTTGTCACTGGCATCTATAAACGATCGTGTACTTGATAAGCGATCGCATATGGTTTGCTCAGCGATCGCATATGGTATGCGAATCACCTATGCTTGTGAATGTCATCTGCCTACTCAACGATCGTGCAAAGGTTGTTATGTGATTATTGTACTCCATCAAATTATTATTGTAATAACTTAGTTTGAACTTAATTTAGAGAGCCAAAATCAATCTATTTTGGGGTGTTTTAATCTTGCATGTGATGTATGATTTAATTATTAATAAAATTGTATGTGCATATTGTATGACATATAGTTTTAAAATCCCACCATAGGTTAACATGTTCATGCATGTTGAGTAAATTAATATGAAAATTAATTAATATGATTAATTAATGGTTAAATCAATTTGATTAATTTAAAAGATAATTGAATTAATTTTATTAAATATGATTTAACAAAATTATTCAATTATTGCAAAGCCATATTAATTTGTTTTTCTAGATGAATGGTTATAGGTTAGTCTAAGAGTTTTATAATTGTTATAAAATGAAATTAGACTTTAAAATCTATAAATAAGATAAAATGCATGTTCACCTAGGTTAAGTACCATATCTTCCAAAATTAGATTTAGGTCGATATCTTGTAAAACTAAGTTACAAGAGGCTCACCTGATTCGATCTTGCAACAAGTTAGATAAGATGACTAAGGATTGGAGGTTTTTAAGTTGACGGTTTACGGAACACCTCCTACTTGGAGATCGTAATTGGTTCTTGAGGCTAGTTAACCTAGTTTTACGAGCATGCGTGAGAGATGTAAGGTCATAAAATTGGTTTATCACCTAGACATCGTAGGTTAAAATCCAGTATAAATGTTATACTTGGATGGTTTACCTAGATTTAGGATTTGTTTAAGTTAGCATAAAATAAATCCTAAATAATCTACCAAAAAATCTTTTTAGACACTTCAGCTGGAGAAAAGTATCGTACTTTTGGCTCTAACGTCCCAAAGAGTTCACACCGTGAGGTTCATGCAAGGCTTTGGGCCGTGCATAGGAGCGGACTCCCTTCAGAGAGTGTTTGCATGAGCTATGAACAAGGTGAATGGGGGAAGTAGTTTATAGTAAGTGGGTGAGGGATTTATGACAATACATCCCACGGTCTCTTCCATTGGGTCGCACCGTGAGATTCCTATAATGTGCCTGCTTGTCTGCCCTGGAGTGACGTCCCCTTCGAAAGGCTGTATATAGGATTCGGAACACCGCGAACTCCATATTTGGATAGGGTCTCTTAGATAAGTTTTCATATTGTCTTTCTACTTTCAGGAGCATAATGATTCTCATCTATGAGGACCAAAAATGGAGGGGCACACTTACAAGAATTACTAAAATAGATAGTGTATTCTTGACCGAAGTAAATGGTAACTAAATGCTAAGTAAATATGAGATATTTGTGAGTTAGTGTTTGGTCAAGATTGTCTTGATTCAAAGGACGAGTAATCGGCTACCCCTCAGTAGAGGTTATTTTCAACCTTTGAATTATCGTTGCAAAACATAATAAAAGGGTATATTATTTAAAGTTTTGCTAAAATTATTGGTTTATTCAGATTATAGTTTCTAAACAAAGTATGTTTGTTTTTCAGCATGAATAGCTCGATAGTTCAATTATTAGCTTCCGAAAAACTTCACGACGATAACTATGCGGCATGGAAATCAAATCTTAACACAATACTAGTTGTTGATGATTTAAGATTTGTCTTAACTGAGGAATGTCCTCAAACCCCAACCTTAAATGCGAACCGAGCTAGTCGGAAATCATATGATCAATGGATAAAAGCAAATGAGAAAGCCCGTGTCTATATCCTTGCTAGCATGTCAGATGTTTTAGCAAAGAAACACGAATCCTTAGCCACGACTAAAGAGATTATGGATTCTTTAAAAGGAATGTTTGGGCAACCAGAGTGGTCCCTAAGACACGAGGCAATCAAATACATTTACACTAAGCGTATGAAGGGGGGACCTCTGTTAGAGAACATGTCCTGGACATGATGATGCACTTCAATATAGCTTAGGTAAATGGTGGTGCCATCGATGAAGCTAATCAATTTAGTTTTATCTTAGAGTCTCTTCCGAAGAGCTTCATACCATTCCAAACGAATGCATCCCTGAATAAGATAGAGTTTAATCTGACAATCCTTCTGAATGAGCTCTAGCGATTCCAGAATCTTACCAAGGGTAAGGGAAAGAAAGTAGAAGCAAATGTTGCTACTACAAAAGGAAAATTCAAAAGAGGATCGTCCTCTAGATCTAAATATGAACCATCAAAACCCAATCAAAAGATTAAAAAGAAGGGAAAGGGGAAGACTCCCAAGCAAAACAAGGTAAAGAAGACTACAGAAAAAGGTAAATGTTACCACTGTGGTGAAAATGGGCACTGGCTGAGAAACTGTCCAAAATACCTTGCTCAGAAAAAAGCAGAGAAAGAAGCACAAGGTAAATATGATTTACTTGTTCTTGAAACATGTTTAGTAGAAAATGAAAATTCTACCTGGATATTAGATTCAGGAGCCACTAATCATATTTGTTTCTCATTTCAGGAAACTAGTTCTTGGAAAAAGCTTTCTGAGGGCGAGATCACTCTCAAAGTTGGAACTGGAGATATGGTCTCAGTTAAAGCAATGGGAGATTTAAAGTTATTTTTTAATGATAGATATATTCTACTCAAGAATGTCTTGTATGCACCTCAAATGAAGAGGAATTTGATATCTATCTCTTGTTTAATAGAACATATGTATAAAATATTTTTTGAAATTAATGAAGCGTTCATTTTAAGAAAAGGTATTCACATTTGTTCTGCTATACTTGAAAACAACTTATATAAGTTAAGACCAACACGAGCAAATTTTGTCTTAAATACTGAGATGTTTAGAGCAGCTGAAACTCAGAATAAAAGACAAAAAGTTTCTTCTAATGCCTTATTATGGCACTTAAGACTTAGTCACATAAATCTCAATAGGATTGGGAGATTGGTTAAGAGTGGACTTCTAAATCAGTTAGAAGATAACTCTTTACCTCCTTGTGATTCCTGTCTTGAAGGAAAAATGACCAAAAGATCTTTTACTGGAAATGGTCTTAGAGCCAAAACACCTTTGGAGCTCGTACATTCGGACCTTTGTGGACCAATGAATGTCAAAGCTCGAGGAGGATACGAATATTTCATCAGCTTTATTGATGGTTATTCTAGGTATGGTCATGTTTACCTAATTCAGACAAGTCTGTCTTTTGAAAACTTCAAAGAATATAAGGCTGAAGTTGAAAATGAATTAGGCAAAACAATAAAGACACTTCGATCAGATTGAGGTGGAGAGTGTATTGATTTACGATTCCAAGACTATTTGATAGAACATGAAATCCAATGACTACTCTCTGCACCTAATACGCCTCAGCAGAACGGTGTATCAGAAAGAAGAAACTAAACTTTGTTAGACCTGGTTCGCTCTATGATGAGTTTTGCTCAGTTGCAAGATTCGTTTTGGGGATATGCTTTAGAAACAGCTATCTATATTTTGAACAACATTTCCTCTAAAAGTGTTTCTGAAACACCTTATGAGCTATGGAAAGGTCGTAAGGAAGTTTACGTCACTTTAGGATTTGGGGATGTCCAGCACACGTGTTGGTGTAAAACCTTAAAAAATTGGAACATTGTTCAAAATTATGCCTATTTGTAGGTTATTCAAAAGAATCAAAGCTGGTTTATTTTATGATCCTCAAGAAAATAAAGTATTTGTATCGACAAATGCTACGTTCTTAGAGGAAACCACATAAGAAATCATCAAACCCACAGTAAACTAGTATTAGAAGAAATTTCCAAGAATACTACAGATAGACCTAGTTCATCTACTAAAGTAGTAGATAAAACTAGGAATATTGGTCAAACACATCCTTCTCAAATTTTGGGAGAGCCTGAACGTAGTGGGAGGGTTGTACGATAGCCTGATCGTTATTTGAGTTTAAGTGAAGCTCAAATCATCATACCTGATGATGGCATAGAGGATCCATTGACCTATAAACAGGCAATGAATGATGTGGATTATTGTGACCAATGGATCAAAGTCATGGACCTCGAAATGGAATCTATGTATTCCAATTCTGTCTAGACTATAGATCAACCAAATGATGTAAGACCTATTGGATTATGGGAATTGGAGTTCAAATGTATTTCACAAATTATAAAGGAGGAATACCACCTTTGAGATAAAATTTCAAGTTTTTTTGTCTTTTGTTCTTCTTTTCTTATTTTAAAAGATCGTATGTTTTGATTTTATGCACAATAAAAAAAATTGTAACAAGAAAACGATATCATTACGATTTAAGATTAATATGAAATTGTATATTAAAATTAAATTGACTACTGATCTAATAACTCGTAAATTTTGTAAAAGGCGAGTTTAGACGGGTACTTAAACGAATCGTTATCATGGAATGAGAAGAACTATGAGAATATTAAAATATAGTTAAAAAAAATCTTTAAAAAATTGAAGTTACTACTTATTCCCAACAAATTACATATTTGTTGAATAAGAAATTCTGGACTAACCACAAATTGTACATCATTTACTAAATTAATGATAAAAAAGAAAAAAAATTGAATTTGGGACTAACTAAAAAGTTTATATGTGTCCCAAATTAAAATTAAAGACATAAATTGGTTAATTCCAATGATGCCACATGTTTTCATTATGATAGTTGGATGAAGCTAATTATTCTGGTCAAATTAAATATTATATACTAAAGTTTAATTAAGCTCCAAAATAAGCTTAATTTAGGTTCATGTTAAATATGATCCAAATTCAAGTAGCTGAGCTCATAGGTCTGATCCATGGACCAACAAGGTTCAAGCTCATAAAAACTACCAGAG
The DNA here is from genome assembly GCF_025177605.1 of Cucumis melo. Classification (NCBI taxonomy): domain Eukaryota; kingdom Viridiplantae; phylum Streptophyta; class Magnoliopsida; order Cucurbitales; family Cucurbitaceae; genus Cucumis; species Cucumis melo. The sequence continues at coordinate 24,045,694 of NC_066860.1, read as the reverse complement.
AACTCTATAAATAGAGGAGTTCTCTTCATTTGTGGGGTTGGAAATTTTTTACTCCAAAAAGTCTAGAAGGAATTCTCCAAAGAGCTAGAAGACTCCTTAACTCTTGAAGCCGACTGCTCTTGACGATTGAAGTTCCTTTGAAGATACAAGCATTCTTCCAAAACTCTAACTTAAAAAACATCATGTGCTTCATTTTCCCAAATCAAGCATAAGCATCTAGTCGAGAGAGAATCAAAGGATCAAATACTAGAAATCAAACTACATCACATCAAATTAACATAAATACAATATTAATACAAGTTCAACTCCACGAATCAAAATTCTCTGAAAATCTTATGTGAACAATCTTCATTTTCAATAGCTCAATCATAGAAATGCTCAAATTAAGTGTAAGTTTAGCTTGGAGTAGTTCTATGTTAGGTCACTTCATAATAGTTTTTTTAGCAAGCATGTGAATGTAGGACAAAACAAGTACAAAAGATCTAGTATTGGTTTGTAGGAGATGCCTCGTATGGATTCTAAATCTTGACCCTGGGGATTATTACATATCATAAGGTATGGTGTCTCTTCCTCAAGACGATGCATTCTTTTTTAACAATTATGGATCAAATTCATTTTATTGTTATAATTTTCTTTTACCAAATATCCATTTAGAGATTTATTGTATTAGATAAATATAAGAGTGCATCTGAAAATCAATGATTAATGAAATAAGTAAATCCTATATCTTCTAAGAGTTATAAGGTTTAATTTTTCAATATTTCCGATGCAAGATCTTTTAATTACATTTCGAGAAAATTATAGCATTTGAGAAAATCAAACTCTTCTTGGGTCAATTTCCCATTAATTAATTCTTTTAATCGAGTGAGAAGAACATCAAAACACAGAGATTCATAAATGAAAATCCAATCATGTTTTTTCTTTTTAAATTTCAACACAGAAGATTGTAAAGTCGAAAAATTCAAAGTTTATGATCATTCATTGAATACATGTTTGCAGCTCTAACTAATTGAGCGATGTTGGAATGAGTAAAAAAATTAGTACTTACTTGAGGATTCTTGAGGGGAAGACTGTTCAATTTGTAGCTGTTTACTTGGACCAAGACATGCAAAAGGTTGACATAAGAGCATTTGAAACGACAAAATCAAAGTATTTGGTCCCAACGCAATCACATGCCCTTGTATAACTGTTAACCATCAAACACGTTAAGCATAAGGAAATTTCCAAGGAATGGACCACGTTTTTCATTCTAACGTTCCTTACCTCTTAATAAATTTGTAATTTCAAATTTTTGCAATTCAGTCTACCGATGATATGAGTCCAATAATCAAGACTACCATCGCTGATAGAATTTAGGATACTTGCAATTCTTAACATGTTGCTATACACTTAATTATTGGTCCTAAAATTATCCACCCATAATTCAAAGCATTCAAATAGAAAATTAGTAGGATAAACTAAAGGAAATATTTCAAATATTTTACGAAAATTATCTTAAATCAAAAACTTTGAAAATATTTAAAAATGTTACAAAATTTATGTGCACTATATACATAGACACGGATAAATATAGAAAATAGTATGCGCAATCTATTATAAATAAAATGTTGTGATATTTTGCAAAATATTTTAATTCATTTTTATCTTTATTCACTATATCGACAGGTGAAGTTGGCGTTGGCATAACTAAAAACATATTTGCTACAGGTAAAATGATTTTTAGTTTTAAATTAGAGATGCCTTTGAAAAGCAGGTCCAATAGAAATTTGATGCATCGGTTGAAGAGATGGATTTGTCAAATGTTTGTTACATATAAACATGAGGTTATTTTCTTGCCAAACAAGTCTCTCCCTCGTGTTATTTGTGTCGAATGTCCATTACATAATCAAATAGAGGAGTTTTTTAAAAAAGATAACAAATGGAAAAAAAATATTTACATTGTATAGAATTATTCTAAAAACAGAAAAAACTCATAGACCTACAATGGAAAATTAAAAAAAGAAAAAATGTCTCCACTAGAAGATTGGCTACACGCGTTTAATTGGCTACGCGTGGGAGTAATTTTCTTCTAAACGATTGTGTACTACAGTCTAAATGAATAATCTACTATCGTTTAGCTCATGATACACGATCGTGTGTTCTTTTTTAATGATTAGAAAAAATGCTCAAATTTAAACGATCTTGTTGACCATGCTAAACGATCATGTTAACCATAGCAAACGATCACGTTGATCATAAAAAACGATTGTATTGATTATGGTAAACGATCGTGTAGTCAAATGTAAATGATCATTAAAAACTTCAAATCTAACAATAGCGTTAACCATGCTAAACGATTGTGTTAACTATGGTAACACGATCATATTGATCATGAAAAATGATTGTATTGATTATGGTAAACAATCATGTAATCAAATGTAAATGTTCATTAAAAACTTCAAATCTAACGATAGCATTAACCATGCTAAACAATCGTGTTAACTATGGTAAGCGATCATTTAGATAATTTTAAACGATAAGAAAAAAGTTTCAAATTTAAACAATTGTGTTGACCAATGCTAAATGATCGTGTTAACTATGATTAGCGATTGTTTAGATCATGTCAACATGATCGTTTAGATCATTTTAAACGATGGGAAAAATGCTTCAAATTTAAATGATCGTGTAGGCTATAATAAATGATCGTGTTGATAATGGTAAAAGATTGTGTTGACAATGGTAAAAGATTGTGTTGACAATGGTAAACGATCGTGTTGACAATGGTAAACGATCGTTTAGATTATGTCAAAATGATATTTATAAAATCTTGAAATTCTCAAATATGAGGAAGATGAAGCAAGCTTCAAAGAATCTTACCGAAAATTGTGGAGATGAAATAGGAGATTTAAACAAAAGAATGAATCGTTTAAAAATAGAAAGAAAAAAAATTTGAAAAAAAGATAAAGAAATATACATGAGAAAATGAATAAATAATCATAAAGAAGAAAAAAGAGAAGTGACGAATCGTTCGCAATGTTCAAGGACAAATCTGAAATTTATAAAAATATTATACTGGCTTCTTGGGTTTTTTCTTTTCTTTTTTACACGAATCGTAAATGTTTGTATGTTTTGTTACATTTATGAAAATTAACCTTAAATAAAACACAAGAGATTTATTTATCGGAAAATATGGCACTTCCATCGGATGAAACAAGTGGGAGAATAATCGTGAAAATAAAAGAAAAACGTTTTCAAATTTTATTTTAAATAGTTTTTATTATGGGGTCTTTTCAAAAATATAACAAAGCGACAAAATATTTACACTGTATAGAACAATTTCGAAAATGAAAAAAGTCCATAGGCCCACATGAGCAATACAAAAAATGCACCCGTGATTAATTGACACCCTACGCGTGTAATATATTTGGTAAACGATCGTTTAGATTTGGCTATTATTTGGTACAAGATTGTTTAGATTTAGCCGTTTAAAGTTGGGTAGCCAAATCTAAACGATTTCTTTAAAAAAATTTGGTACATAATCTTTTAGATTTTGTACAAGATTGTTTAAATTTGGGTAGCCAAATCTAAACGAATTTTTTCAAGATTTTTTGGTACACGATCATTTAGATCCGGTACACGATCGTCTAGATTTGATCGTTAAATTTGGATAGTCAAATCTAAACGATTGATTTTAAGATTTTTTTGGTACACGATCGTTTATGTTTGGTACACGATCTTTTAGACTTGATCGTTTCAATTTAGCCAAATTTAAATGATTTTTTTTAAAGATTATTTGGTACATGATTGTTTAGATTGCTATTCTTTTGTACACGATCATTTAGATTGTTATTCTTTGGTATACAATCGTTTAGATTTGATCATTTAAATTTGGATAGCCAAACCTAAACGATTTTTTTAAGATTCTTGGTGGACGATCGTTTAAATTTGGCTATTTTTTGTACACAATATTTAGATTTAGGTACCCAATATCCCAATGATTTTTTTTCACCATCTTTTATATTTGACATAATCTTAAACAACTAAATAACAGTTAAAAAAAATTATATTTATATTTAATACACGATATTGAACTAAATAAAAATTTGAATAACAGTTAAAAAAAATTATATTTATATTTGATACACGATATTGAACTAAATAAAAATTTGAAAAAAAAATAAAAGATCTATAGCCACCTAATTTTATCCTACATTTTTTATTATTCTTTAAAATATTAATTGTAGCTATGGTTAACATATTTTATTCATTTATTTTGTTAAAAAAAGAAAAAGGTAAAATCTTTTGTAATAATATAAAATCTTATGTTTTTTTAATCTTTTTATTAAAATGGAAAATAGAGCCATTAATGAGAATATCTATTATTTAAAAAAAAAATCAAATCATTTTTTACTTATCATTTTAGGAAAAAGATAAATATAAAATATTTTCTGATTTATCATTTTAGGAAAAACAAATAAGTATTATTTTGGAAAAAAATCTTTTAATATCATATTTTTACTATTTTAGGAAAAAGAAATTCAATAAAATAACCTAATTTGATTTTATACTTTTTTTCCCTAATTTGTGGCACACCCCGGGGTCTTTAAGTAGAGATCTTTTGTCATTTGGAAAAGGGGAGAAGAAATTGTTTTAGAGAAATTCTTTAGAAGAAAAAAAAGTCTATTAGAAAGAATCTCTACGAGAGAAAACAATTTTTTTGATTGCTTAGAAAACCTCTACAAAACGTTTTTGAAGATACATATTTCTCTACAATGTGGGTTATTACTTCTTTTCGCTTTATTTTTTTTATGCGTTATTTTCATTTTTATTTATTTACTTGTCTTTTTTTTTACCCAAAATCTAATCCCATTGAGGAAAAACTTAGTTGGAGGTTGCATTAGGTAGGGATTTATTCCCAATGATCCGTACCTCATACAATAAGCAATTCCCTTCAGGATTGAGTGCTTATCTTTGTTCTTCTCTTTTTTAAACGTAAAGAGAGAAAATTTACATAAGGAAATTTTCTTTTTTTTGCTACTTTTTTTATCGTCATGCTAAAGAAAAAAACAAGTCTTTTAACCTTTTTGTTCTCTCTAAAAAATAGAGAGAAAGAAAAAGTTATAAGCTAAAATTTTTGTATTGTTATTATTATTATTATTATTATTATTATTATTATTATTATTATATTTCTATTATTATTATTAATATATATATATATATATATGTGTGTGTATATATATTTTTTTTTCTTTTTTTTCCTTTTAGAGCCACCTTCTGTTTTCTTTCTTTTTTTTTTTTCTTTTCCTTATATTTACTTATTTATTTATTTGTTTATTTGTTAATTATTTCATTTAGTTTTTCCTTTTCTTTTCCTTATTTTCTTTATCATTATTATGTACCTTTCCTTTCTTTTTCTTTTAACATATTCTCATTACCACCATAATAATAATTATTATGTATATGACTTTAAATACATATATGTATGCATTGATATCTCATGTTATTTGCCTAACTTATTGTTGGTGTACTTGATTTGACTTATGATGCATTATTCCTATTTGATGTTCATTAAGAATTTGTTGAAGTTTTTTAAAATATTTCTGGCCTTAATTACACGTGATCTTGAAATCTTTCTTAAATCTCCGTTTTTAAACCATTTAGAATTTTTTTTTTTACTTTAAAATTATTTATTTTAAAACTCAAAATTAAATAGATATTTCATAAGGTTTCCTAATCAACCTTTTTTTATAATAACCCACATCGATTTCGCTAAAAAAATCCTACGATGGAATCTAGAAATTTATGGGAGTCCGTTATTTCTAGATTCTTGAGGCGAGGGATCAATATCTTTGGGAGTCCGAGATTTGATCCCAAGAAAAAACAAATTTAATCAATGTTTTTTTTAAAAAAAAAACTTTATTCGAAGGCTAGTCTATGATAGAATTTGAGAAATTGTAATAATTTCTCATTCTCTTAAGGTGAGGAATTTTTCCTCAATATAGTCTAATTAATTGGTGAATCCCACTTATTTTATGGGATCATTGCTCCAAATATTGGAGTGGTGAGCAATGAAATAAGACATGATTCTTTTTTTTAAAAAAAAAATGAATTTTAATCAAGACATAAAATTTGGCCACCGTTTTTCTAAACAGATGTTACGAGGTGCTAACACCTTCCCCGTACACAAATATCTTCCAAAGTCAACTCTAATTTTTTTGTAGACCAGTTTTTTTTTATCTTATTTAAAATGATTTACTTTATTTTGGTGTCCAATTATACCGTAAAAAAGATTGGTAGCGACTCCCCTTTTTGTTCTTAAAATTAAACCCTTCTTAAGGATGTCGGCCACTCCGTGTCGTCTCGGGTACGTGGTGACAGCTTGGCGACTCCGCTGGGGACCTGAGGTTCCACCTCGAGAGTTTGGCCTTTTCTTCTGTCTTGATCTTGTATATTTTTTTTATTTGTTTTATTTTCTTTTCAGTTTAGTGTGTTGTTTATTATTGTTTCACACAAAATCTCAAGTCTCCTACCCGAGCTCCACCTTATAGAATTAGAAACGAGGATGGAGTAGTGTTGACCTTCGAGGAACTTATGCTTCCGTGCAGGCACACGAAAAATTCTCACTCAATTTGGTCATACAATCACGTGTGACGGTTGTGATCAAATTGAGAGCCTTTTATCTTTTAGGACTTATATTCAGCTTCACTCATTATGATTCGCATGTCATGTTTTAGAATTTTAATTTTCTACCTTATTATATTATTCTCACACACTAGCACAAGCCCTCTACCCGGGTTATACCATAGGATTAGATTCGAGAATGTAGTAGTGTTTGACCTTCGAGGAGTTGTTGCTCCCATGCAAACACACGAAAAATTCTCACTCAATTTGGTTGTATGATCAAGTGTGACTATACACCATTTTGAGGGCCTGTGTCAAATAGGATGCTAGCATTAACTTCACTAAGTTTGTTTGAGCCATTACATTATTTGATGGTTTTCTTTCTCACATTTAGCATTTACATGCAGAGTCATCCTAAATGAAACATTATTCTCTTTTTAAAAAGATAAAAAGCCAAAATTTGCAAAATAGCTCAAGGTTCACCTCCTAAGCATCCATATTGGACAAGAAGAAAGGCTCGAATAATGGATGAGCAAACCAATGATCAGGTTCAAGCAGTTCGTCAAGACGTTGAAGGATTGAAAGATCAATTGGCAAAGATCTTAGAACTGCTCACTACTGGAAGAGGAAAGAGTGTTGCGGGGATTTCATCACAAGTGGAAGTAGATCTGAACCAGGTGCTAGAAGACATGCCTGCATACCCTCAAGGTTTTACTCCGCAAAGGTCGTCTAGTCCTCGCATGACTTATCCTACACAAAATCCTAATCCGATCACCCAACAGGCAAACCATGTGAGCGATCCAATGTCTACTCCAATTACAGAAAGTGGTAAGAAAATTTCAGAAGAGCAGGGTAGTAGAAAAAGACTAGAATTTCTAGAAGAAAGATTACGTGCCATTAAAGGTGCAGACATGTATGGGAGTATCGACGCAGCACAACTATGTTTGATATCAGATGTGGTGATCCCTGCCAAATTCAAGACTCCAGATTTTGAGAAGTACAATGGAACCACATGCCCAAAAAGTCATCTAGTTATGTACTGTCGGAAAATGTCAGCTTACGCTCATGATGATAAATTGTTGATTGATTGCATCCAAGACAACTTAGTCGGCTCGACTTCTCGCTGGTACATGCAATTGGATGGTTCACAAGTGCATAGGTGGAAGGATCTTGCTGATTCTTTTTTAAAACAATATAAGTACAACATTGATATGGCACCCGATCGTCTGGATCTTCGGAGAATGGAAAAAAAAGAATGTTGAAACTTTTAAAGAATATGCACAGCGATGGAGAGAGTTAGCTGCATAAGTGCAACCTCCCCTAACCGACAAAGAATTGATGGCTATGTTCATAAACACTCTTCGGACCCCATACTATGATAGAATGGTTGGAAGTGCTTCAACTAATTTCTCGGACGTCATAACCATTGAGGAGAAGATTTAATTTGGAGTGAAGAATGGAAGGATCTCTGATCCCGCTTCAGAGATAAGAAGAATGATGACCCCAAAGAGAAATAGGAAGAAATACATGAGTTGAGCTCGACTCAAAGAGTAGTGCATGTATCCTCACAAACTGTGGGGCAGACAAATTACTCCCCTAGTTATCAAAATTGAGGTAAAAGCCCGTTTGGTCAGGCAACTCAGAGAAACACAAGGAACAATTGGAAGCAAACCAATTTTGATCCCATACCTATGTCATATACAGAGCCTTTGCCTCAACCTTTAAAGAGTCATTAAGTGGCTATCATACCACAAAAGCCTTTGCAACTACCATATCCTAACTGAATATGAAACTTCACCTCGATACGAGTCCAACGCCACTGAAATCACTTAAATCGGAGTTATAACGAAGAAGAACGGTAAAAAATAAGTTTAAGGGGAAAACTGGGAAATTGGAAAAGATCGAACAAACTAGATCGCACCACGTGGCATCACCAGATCACGCCACGCGTCCGCCTCGAAGTCGCGTGTTCGAATCTCAGGTGCGCCCCTATTTTTCCTTTCATTTTTTCGTACGACCCGGAAGCACGATCCGACAACCCGATCCACGAACCGATTTGCAACCTGTGCCTAGTCCGCCACGTGTCGAGCCCTCGTCCGCGCGCGCCTCTCCCCTGTCGGCAATTTCACTTGAAGAAATCAAAGAATCATAAAAGGAAGCAACCACTTCGCTTTGAAGCAAGCTTTTCCTCAGTACTTTCATACATTTTTTTTACATAAAAATGCTTTGAGGACAAAGCAAGTTTTTAAGTTGGGGGTGGGTGCTAATTTTTTTTCTTCTTTTAAGCATTTGCATGACTTGGGTAGATTAAAATTTACCAAATTTTTTTTTTAGTATTATTCTGAATGCATGAATGAAATGAATGTTGTTTGCTTGAATGAATGCTTGCAAAAGAAAATGCATGTATGTTAACGTTTTTGCAAAGCTTCTTATGATGATTGCCCCTATGATACACCTCTCTTAGCAATTTTTGTTTTGATAGGATAAAGAACCATTTATGAAATTGAGGTTAATTTTTAAACTTTTCATCTCTTTGACTCATGAATTAGAAAAAAAACCCCTTTGTCGAGCCATGACGAACCTAGAAGTCTTTAGAAAAGGATAGAATGCTTAAATTCGCTTGTTGTAACCTCGAAAGAACGGTCAATCATAGAACCTAATAGATTAAATCCAAGATTAGAATTAGCCAAGCCGGAGCTAAACAAAAAGCTTGCTACCAAAAATAGAATCCCAATAAAAAAAAGTAGCAAAATTCATACTTTTAGCAAAATACTTTTATCAAAAAAAAAAAAAAAAGAGAGAGAGAGAAAAAAGAAAGAAAGAAAGAAAGAGTACGATTAAGTCGAACGTTAGGATTACCCGATGTTAGTGAGGTACAAATCCCTACGGAAAAAGCCTATCCTTTGCCTTAGTAAAATCCGTACAATTCTATCTTAGAATTTTCTAGCTAGTTTCAATGTTTTGACCGAGGGCCGAGTTTAAGGAGGGATCCTTCCCGCTTCAGAGTAGAGGGAAAACAAGCCTAGGGCATTTTTTAATTCTTTCGAAGCATGTTTAGTGAGTCAAAATAGCAAGACTTAGATGTTTTATCTAAACATGATTCCAATAAATGAACTTTATTAAAAGTCAACCTCAAATTGACTACTTGCTTCTCTTGAATATTTAATAAAAAATTACTTTGTTGAATTGTTAAGGCATGCGTAACATCCTTTGCATATTTGTTTGAAAACATCATCAAAAATTTTGCATGATTGTTTAAGTTTAATTCTTGCAAAATAATATTGAATCCCTTGCATGATGAATGACTGAATGTTAGCACATTTTTAATTTTCTTGCTCGGGACGAACAAGTCTTAAGTTGGGGGTAATTGTTTTCCTTTGAAAGCTAAAGTGCAAAGTCTAGTCAAGGTCAGATGATTGAAATTCAAGAAGACAGGAGAAGATTCTAACGTTAACTAGAACCCTTTACCAAATCATGAGGGTCCTGCCACAAATGTTGTTGACACATTTACGGAAAGATACAAGAATAAGGTGTGTGATGTGACTACTTCAATGAATACATTTTTCCAAATCCCTCGTGGAGCTGGATATTTGTCACCAAGGTTTAACAATGATGAGGAGGAGAAGTTTGGATGTGTCAACGAGAAGCAGTGTTTATTCCACCCCGAGATAGATGACCATTTCATTGAGGATTGTTGTGAGTTCAAGAATAAGGTACAAAAGTAATAGCTTTAATTACATGTGATTTTGAAATCTTTCTTATATCTCAATTTTTAAACCATTTAGAATCTTTTTCTGCTTTAAAATTATTTATTTTAAAACTCAAAATTAAATAGATATTTCATAAGGTTTCCTAATCAGCCTTTTTTTGTAATAACCCACATCGATTTCGTTAAAAAATCCTACGATGGAATCTAGAAATTTATGGGAGTCCGTTATTTCTAGATTTTTGAGGTGAGGGATCAATATCTCTGGGAGTCCGACATTTAATCCCAAGAAAAAAAAAATTTAATCAATGTTTTTTTAAAAAAAAACTTTATTCGAAAACTAGTCTATGATAGAATTTGAGAAATTGTAATAATTTCTCATTCTCTTAAGGTAAGGAATTTTTCCTCAATATAGTCTAATTAATGGGTGAATCCCACTTATTTTATGGGATCATTGCTCCAAATATTGGAGTGGTGAGCAATGAAATAAGACATGATTCTTTTTTTAAAAAAACTGAATTTTACTCAAGACATAAAATTTGGCCACCATTTTTTTAAACAGGTGTTACGGGGTGCTAACACCTACCCCGTACACAAATGAGTCCCGAACTCAACTCAATTTTTTTTTTGTAGACCAGTTTTTTTATTTTATTTAAAATAATTTACTTTATTTCGGTGTCCAATCACACCGTAAAAAAGATTGGTGGCGACTCTCTTGTTTGTTTTTAAAATTAAACCCTTCTTAAGGATGTCGGCCGCTCCGCGTCGTCTCGGGTACGTGACGACAAGAACAATTGCAGAAGAAGAAGAGAAAAAGACGATGGAAAGGAAAAGAAAAATTGCAGAAGAAAGACGATGGAAAGGAAGGACAAACATAAAGTATTTAAAAAGAAAATAGCCGACTTCATGAACTTTTTTATTTTGTTACATTAACCGTAAATATTTTTTGATATTTTATATTTGGTACATGAACTAAATAAAAGTTTGAAAAAAAAAAGAATAAAGGAACCATTGCAGAAGAAGAAGAGAAAAAATGATGGAAAGGAAAAGAAAAATTTAGAAGAAAGAAGATGGAAAGAAAGAACAAACATGAAGTATTTAAAAAGAAAATAGCCGACTTCATGAAATTTTTTATTTTGTTACATAAACCGTAAATATTTTAGTGTTATGTTATATTTATAAAAAATTCTCTAATAGAATTTAGATTAAATAATTTTATCAGTAGAATTTAGATTAAACAAATATAAATTCTTTTCAAGAGTTAATCATAAATCGGCTTATTATTTGTCCAGGTTCATTATTTTTAGATTGAATCTTGAAAAACTTTTTCTTAGTAATTTCATCCTCCCTGGGTGGGAGGTTGGATAATTATTCCCACAACTGTTGTCTTAGAAAATTATTAGTTTAATCTGTTAAAAAAAAAATTAAAAAACATTTGAGATCTGATTTTAAAAGAACCAAAGGCGTTAAATCGCACCAGCTTAATATCATTTGGCTTTGTGGGCTCCTTTAATTTAGATACATTTTGGTCTTAGTGCGTTGGTTTTTGGTCGGGGTATTTGTGAGGTATTGTGCCAGTTTATGTATTTTGTGTAATGCTTTGCTTATTATAACCCTTTCTGTCCGAAATCTCCTAGGAATTATATTCACATACGGATGACTCTATCAAATCATTTCGTCTAAAAATATCTACTCTAAAATTACTCTCACATATTCATGTTGTCTAGGATCTAGTATTACCCACATATATGCATGAATCTATCAACATTTTACAACTTTGTAATGTGTAATATATCTTAACTCTTTAACGAATTTCGATGGGCTGGTTGAACACATATTTTTAATAGTTGAAATTATAATTGAAGTTTTGCACTTCACAGACTAAAAATATGAACAATCGCATATATATTAATTATGTTCAAAATATTAAAATATGCAACAATATTTGAAAATTGTTGCAAAATAGCAAAATCTTTCAGTGTGTTTGGGAATACATCGAGGAAAATCTTTCACTGTGTTGGGAGTACACCCAGGTTTTGTTACCACTTGTTATGACTATACCAAGCTCCCAACCACTTGGTATAGTTTTTTGCACTAGATCAGAGGACACAATGTCAAACCAAGCATAACGCAATAGCCAAATAACCACAAAGTAAGCGATATAAATGACACAAAGATATATATGGTTTGACCAATTCGGTCTACATCCATTTTGAGAATCAGCTTAGAGGGATTTTATTAAGAGCAACATCAAGATACAATTATAGAAATTAACAAGTAAAATCAATTTGTAATTTTACCGCCCAACCCAACTTTACTATCGATCCAACATCAAGAAACTGAGAGACCCACGTGTCGGCTACTGCCTCTGATATCAAGACCTAAAACCACCGAAAATTGCCTCATTTGACCGGAGACCCACGTCTCGAACAAGTTACTACAAATCCAAGAAGAACTAACCCACGGCTAAATCACGTGAAAAAAACCACGATCGAAATACTCAGTCAAACCACGTTGAAACCCGCCATTGAACACCACTAAAAAATGCATGTTGTCACTAATGCCAAAACTTCAACGTCTTCCTCCCCGTCGACCGCACTCTTCTCCTCTCTTGTTTGTAAGAAAAATTGTCTCTCTCATTGAGGTTTTTTTTATTCTTGCATTGGCTGCCCCTCTCTCACACCTCTCATTATTTTCTTGTCTCTATATTAAAAGACCTAAAGAAGAAGATGTGAATACTTGCAAAAATTCTATTGAGGTATAATTACATTTCTGCCCTCAACATAAGACTCATTTTAAACCACTTAAATATTTGTCATTTTTCTACGAATCTCCCTCATGACAAACTATTTAAGACACTAAATTGATTCTCCCAATCACCCTATCATCTGGAATTAACCTTCAGCTTATCTGAACGATACTTAAACCTTTGAGCTGCAACAACCTTGGCTACCAATCTAGCCTTATACCATGGCTTACTGTCACCTCCTGGCTTAATCCACTTTGTTTCAATGAGTTTCTAAATAGGAGGTTTTGGAACCAATGACCATGTCTAATTCTTTTGCAAAGAGAACAACTCTGCTCCCGTAGCATTATTCCATTGTTTCTTCGAATCAGATACAATACTGTCACTGAAAACTCCCTCATCAATCAAAGTCATCTGCTGTTGAGACTTTACACCAACAAATTCAGACTGCTCTGTAGCCTCTATCAGTGAAACTAGTGGTGATTGATCATTGGATACACCTAAACTTTTCCCTAATGATCGTACTCTAGAATCAATTCTGACCGTTGTCACAACATGAACTATTTGTTGTTCTGCTGTTTTGATGTCGTACCACCACTACCTGAAACTGCACCTTCCAACACATACAAACCATTCCTTAAGGTTCCCTTAAGTTTAACCAAAGAACCCTTTGTAACTTTCAGAACTCTAGTTGTCAAAATTAAAAGCATAACTTGATCTAGCTAATTCACGAAGATATATTAGATTACATTTGAGTTTTGGAACCTACCTCACATTTGTGAGCTTTCTGATCATCCCATCATGTGTTGCAATTTTAACTGACCTACTTCCCTTGACATCAAAGGTATCGTTATCGCCCAATAAGACTTTTCTCCCATCATTTTTTTAAAGTCAATTAGTAAATCCCAATTAGAAGTCATGTGATACGTGCACCTGAATCCATGATCCAAGCATTCTACATATCCTTGTGACACACCATCAAAACCTCTACTGAAACATACCCTGTAACATTTGTTGCACTAGTCTCAGTTGCATGCTTGTTACTTGATGCTTTCTTGCTCTTATTCAAAGGGCAATATTTCTTAAATTGTCCTTTTTTATGAAAAAGGAAACACTTTCTAGCTTCCCCCTTATTCAAAGGGAAATCCTGGAACTCCTCTTTGCCTTTCCAGCTCTTTTTATTACTTCTTCCTCTTGCCATGAGTAACTCTCCGTCCATGCGTTCTTTCTTAATTTCGAGATGTCTAGCCTTGAAGTCATCCGTCATTGTCTTAACCTCTCATTATGTTTTAGGTAATGAATTTAAAAGAATCACTGCTTGATTCTTATTTGACATCTTCTCACCGATATTATTGAGATCAACTATAATCAAATTCATCTGGCTTCTCTTCTAAGGCTTTACTTTGGTCCATCTTATATCCAAAGAATTTTTCTTTTAGATATAATTTATTTGGCAAGGACTTTGTCAAATAAAGACTCTCTAGCTTTTTCCACAACTCCCTTATAGTAGTAGTCTCATCCACTAGCCTAAGGACTTCATCTGAGATATAGAAGGATCATCGAATAGGCCATTTCATCCATATCTTTTTTCTCCGCTTTTGTAATAGTTTCCAAAAGGTTCTCTTCATTTAAGATTTTTGCTACATTTTGTTGAACCAATATAACTCTAATCTTTTTCCTCCAAAGAGCGCTTTCGTTTAAACTTAGCCACCGCAAATCATGTTGAAGCCATCTTTACAAAAGTGATTCAACCAAGACTTGATAGAAAGCATACAAATGCAGCGAAATTAAGAATAAAAACTTTTCTCTAGATTGCATCTAACTAATTTAGAGATTGACATACAAATTACGCTAATTAAATAAAATTAGGGTAAGAGAAGAACATACCTTTGAAGACTCCCGTTCCTCGTAATCTCCTCACGAACTTGAATCGGGGACCACCACTATTGTTGACCTGCTATATTCTGGACTAAGAACCGGATTGTGGGACTCGTTAAAGAGAATTGAGAAAAAGATGAAAATTGGAAGGTTGGGATTTAGGGTTGAGATGGAGAGAAAAAATAATTTTGTAATTTCTAAATTTTCAAAAAATAAAAAGTTTTCAACAATTTGACAAATAAGCTATTTATAAACAAATTAAATGCAAAAATGTAGGGGTGTAATTGGATCGGGTTGGGTTTCCTTCAAAACCGACTTGATGCAACCCGACCCGACCCGACCCACATTCGGGTCGGGTCTTTTTTTTCAATGCACAATTAAAAAAAAAAAAAACATCTATATCTCCGCCAACAAGGACATTCTCAAAATTCCTTAAATTCCCCGTACAACCCATTCAAACAACAACAAAAAAAAAAGATTCTCTAACTTTATCATTTCTTCAAACACCGAAAAGGTAAATGAAAAAGTAAAAACAGGACAAATCATGGTTAAAAGCTTGAAGGGTGCCATTAATGGAAGATTGTTTTCTTGTTTGAGATGCAACCATGGTTAAAAGCTCGAAGGGTGCCATCCTTTGAGATATTGTAAAAGGAAAAAAAATCAACAGATAGAAAGTACAATAGATAATGAAAATTCCACAGCATAGTCATAAAACAAACTAACCATACTTTTTGAGAAGGTAGAGTTAAGTTTCAATCATGCATATTCAAACACAATAACAACATCGATGTCAGCCCATCCGAGAAATGCATCAATGTAAACCAAAGCTTAAATGCCTAACAACCACATTTATAAAGCCTTGCACCACCTAAAACAAAGAATCTCAAGACAGAAATTCAAGCAATGCAACTCAAAAACTTGAATATATATATGGCAAAACTTAGCAAGTTACAACCCATTTTACCCTAGCTCGACCATTAAGGAACCCAAGACACCAAAACCCCCATTTGAACAGCACAAAACAAAAGGTAAAAAAAAAAAAAAAAAAAAAAAAAAAAAAAAAAAAAAAAAAAAAAAAAGGAGAGAGAGAGAGAGAGAATGAAGGAGCAAAACAAAAACGCTCACTGTTGATGTTGTTGCTGTGAAGTAAAATGCCTACCAGGTCCCACAAACATAAACTAATAAATAACAGCTGTGCAGACGCAAAAAACATCAATTACAATAACAAAAACATATAACTAATAAATAACCAGAAATATTGTGATTCACTTGAGGAGTCGTCTACAGCATTTTCATCAGTTTTAGGCTGCCCAATTAATGCCCTAACTGGATCGAAGAGTGTTTTCCATTCAGCAGTCGATTGCCAGAATCCAGGAGCTACGAGGACAGCATAAAGAGAACATAAAAACAATTGGCCAAAGAACTGGCAGTGTTTGTAAAAACATCAACCAATTCCTGAGCTTCAAGGATCATGGATTAATGATGGAAATGCAAGAACAACTATAAACACACACCTGCAAAATAAAATTAACTTATTAACTTTATGGCAATTAGATTTATCAACCAACTTTTTTAATTTCTCCATTTTGTGCTTTATTCCAAGCAAAAATAGTGGCTCAACTAGCGGTAGCAGATAAATAGGAAAGAGCACATTGTACGCAACTTCACATGAAAAAGAATTTGGAATGAAACATCTTTGATATTTATTCAAAACACTAAATTTTAGTCACATTAATCATTCCATAATAAACTGTCTAAGCAGAAAAATGCCTTTTCTGAATCGTTTGAGCTTTCCTTCAGATTACATAATATACACAAAATGTTCATCCATATACCAAATGGTAATTGCAACATAATATAGAGTGTATAATTACCATCACTGCTGGATTCCGACCTTAACAAAAAAACTACGGTGACTAGATGTGCCTCCTACTTGCTTTAACCTTGTCTACATTACACTTTGTATAACCCAAATTACTTCCATCATCGTACGTCAAGACTCTAAAAAAACAAGATTCAATATTTAACAAGTTAACAATTTAAAATAAAAAAATGTAAATAAAGATTTGAGAGTAGGGTTTTAAACCATTGAGTCATTATTATTCATATTTTCAAATGTGGCTTCCATCTCCTTTCCTATGTTTATGAATTCTAGATCAAAATGACAAACCGTTAGCTTATATGGGATAATTGAAAATTTTAAATGCGTACATCAAAAAGAATATAACCTTCATCAATTTCTTCAGCCCTGTCAATTTGTTCAGTCATGTCATCCAAAGGTTTAGACTGAATCCAATTCTAAGCATAAATGAGTGTCTTTGCAGTTTGAGGAGTTAAAGAACTTCGAAAAGAATCTAACACCCGTCCTCCAGTGCTAAAGGCGGACTCAAAAGGCACAGTTGATATAGGAATACTGTAGATGTTCCTGACTACTTGGCTAATGATCTTAAATCGAGAGGAATTCACCTTCCACCAAGTTAACAAATCTAAGTATTTCATCTTCTATACGAGCCTCATCCAGATAACGAGCCACCTCTATTTTAGCCTCATCTATACATGTTTTGTTACTTTGTTTAAATCTATCATGAATAGCAGCACGTGCCTTATAAGATCCACTAGATGAGATAGAGGGTATTTCACTTTGACTCACTACTACAAAATATACTTTATTTGACACTAGGTATTTTTACATACTTGACATTTTTGTTATATTGACCATTTTAAAGGAAAAACGTCAAGTATAGTCTCAAAAAAGCGGAGTTTTCATGGAATATTTTGAATTATTTTACGATAACCTTTATTTGACGTTTTTTTCACGTCAAGTATAAAGGACATTTTACTTGACGCTTTATTCGTGTCAAGTTTTACGAACATTTACTTGACGTGAAAACAACGTCAAGTATAGTTTAAAAAAGATAAAAATTTACGTGAAGTATAAAAATATAAAAATATAAAATATAAAAATATTTTTTTTATTTCTCTCATTCTATTAAATAAACTTATTAAGATAAATTTATTAAAATAAAGTTATAAAATAAACTTACTAAAATAAAATAAAGTCATTAATACAAACCTATTAAAATAAAGTTATTAATACAAACCTATTAAAATAAATTTATTAAAAATACTTATTAAAAATTAATTTAATAAAATAAATTTATTAAAATAAATTTAGTAAAAAGAAACTTATTAAAAATTAATTTACCAAAAGAAATTTATTAAAATAATTAAATTATGTTATTAAAAACAAATTTATTAAAAATTTTGCTTCAAACCTTTCAACGCCCCTTTCTTTCCCAAAACTCTCAATCTCTCCATCTTCAGTCACTCTATCTTCAGTAGCCGACCATTACAACCCAGGCAAATGCTCCACCGCCAGCCACCATAGACGCGATGGGTTTCAGACAGCATCTCCACACGCGACGGGCTTCGTCAGACGGCATCTCCACACGTGACGGACTTCAGATGGCGACCTCGACAGGCTTTGGACTGTGAACAACGGTCTTTCGATGACTAACCACAGACTTCCGACAGCGACCCACGACCTTCCGATGGCGACCCACTGTAGTTCGACCACTCCCACACTAACTCTAACCCACGGTCAGATCAAAACATATATATCATTCTCATTAATAATACCAATAAGCCTCAAATTCTAAGAGGTTTTCTTCTATTTGGACTCCTTTTTAACTAGAGTACATGCTAGTTTGTTGTTTGTATTGAAGAACAAAAGTGACTAACTAATGGTTCTCGCCCAACCTAATTTTTAACTTGTATTAAATAAGAAAAGAAAAAGGATTCAGTTTTTTGTTAGAAGAGGGAATGATAATTCTATGTACTCTGTTTTACAAACCCGCCGCTGCACCTAATGAAAGTTATAGAAGTAGTAGTAAAGAAAAAGAAACAACTTAAACATCACACACTACGTATACTTTTCTTTATTTTAAAGCACTTTGTAATTTTCTTTTTTAATGATGTATAGATTCCAACTACATCTTTGTTGAATTATAATACACCATAGAATCCGAAGAACTAGGAAGTTTTGGAGCTGAGGAGTTCTGGCTTTTTTTCCTGGCTAATTCTCTCTTTAATTCATTAATTAATTTCTTTATTCTTCGCTTCACAAAAGCCGATTCGTATCTGGAGTAATGTTGGTAGTGATTAACATTAAGATTACGATTGAGAGAATGAACTAAAGAATAAGAAGTATCCATTTCAGTTTTTCTTCAATCACTCTAATTATTGCTTGGTAGTTCCTAGGACGTAAACTAACACCAAACTCCAAGTACTTTAATTTGTATGTGATTTCAAATTTACTTACTTTACCTTTGTTTAATTTTGTCATTTCTTTAAAGAATTTGCAATGTTACTTTACCTTGGTTTAATTCGTATGTAGTAGAGTAATGACTTCCAAACATGATCAATTGGTTGTTGCTCCTTATAATCCTGGGTAAGTATTCAATATAATTTTAATCAATTTAAACTTGTATTAGTACCAAAATACTAATTACTTGCATATATATATTTCATTTTGGGATCATTGGTCATTAATAGTCATGAATCCATATGATGATGTGGTGTACCATACTGACTCGTTGAGGATAAGCTCTCGAGATGATATTAAATACGTAACGAATATGTAAGCTAACTATGTTTATGTTTCCTTTTCTTTTAATCGGTAAAAAAATTAGTTCATTTTGATTTATACTATACTTTGGGAAATGTAGGGCCTTGACGATTTTCCAATATCAAAAGAATTTGAAAAAGACCAGAAAAACAACATTCTGGAAAGCGGTAAAGGTAAATATACACTACAAGAAATCTGGCCTTTAATGTCACTTGGCGACCGACATCTTTCCGAGCGTTATTAATATTAAAGGCCTTTAATGTCAGTTGGGTTTTAATGTCGGTTATAAACTGATATTAAAGGCCTTCAATGTCGGTTATAAACCGACATCTTTGAAGGTGTTATTGAAGGCCTTTATCGGTTATAAAATTATTTTTCATAAATATGTCTTTGTTTCCAATCTACTTGGCTTAGAAATTATTTTTCATAAATATGTTTTTTTTTCCAATCTATCCTTGGGTTAGAAATTATTTTTCATAAATATGTCTTTGTTTCCAATCTATCCTTGGCTCTTTATTTCTAGTAAAAGGCAATTTCTAAGCATTACAACGTCCAAGTATTGGAAACTCTTTTATTATAGTGGTAGGATGATGAAAATGAACCTGCAAGCACCACTCCAACAACAATGAAAAAAACATAATATATAATCTACATGGGCATATGGATACGATGCACATGATCAACATTAACGTGATACATTATAAATTGCAATGTTACGTCACGTTATAAATTGCAATGTTGCTCCCTTACATAAGAACCAAACTTTGGCATTTGAAATCATAAATAACAAATAACAAATAAGAAAAAAAAAGGCATTATTGAGCTTTGAAAATTATCTCAAATCTCAATCTCAATCTCAGTGGCATTATTAGAGTATAAAAATTAACATGATAGTTAATATATAAAAATTGATTATGTAAATGAATGTAACTATATCTTGGATATAAAATAAATATAACAATGATCTTAACTCTCTACACAGTTGTATGTATACATAATATATGTCCATGAACCCATTTCAAAATTAACATGAATGCACACAGAAGACGAAGGTCCCAGAAATTGAATTACAAATGGACAAACCCTATGATCGCCATCCACATTATGGGTTTTCAAATGATTAAAAGAAGAAAAAATAATTGATGCAAGTTTTGATTAAGAAGAGAGATAGAGAAGGAAGAAAAGGGGGAATTTGGATGAAGTACCTGAGCAATGCAACCTCCAAGTCCCATGCCTTCAAATAACTGATGAAAAGTGATGGCAACGACAAGGGGTCTTATTGTCTTTGGAGTTTCGGAAACACCCAAACCTATTCCTATAATTACCGAATGTACCACTATCCCAAGCTCCAATACCTATACCCATAACACATTAACACATTAATCAAACTAAATTCATTTATTTCATTAAATCTCCTCCATCCATTTCAAAACATCATTTTAATAATTGTACGACTTACTTCCATTTTTTCTACTTTTCTTTTCAATATTCACTCTCAAATTTGGATAATTTTAGTCTCTCTATTTCCAAAATTTTAAAATAAAAAAATAAAAAGTAGAAGAATCACATCACTTTTTACTAACTATAGGATATTTTAATTATTATTATTATCGAGAAAACACTCATCCATCCACCTAAATCAAAATAGATATTTTAAAAAGTGGATTCATCCACTGGTCCCACTTCATAAACAACCAAAAAAAAGTTTACTTCAAATTTGTCATTTGTTTCAAATAATGTACTTCCAAGAGTCGGAAGATTGTGCTCAAACTATCATAAAGTTTTCAAAACTATAATTGGCAATAAAAAGCAATAAAAAATTTTTGAAAGAGAGAAAAAATGGTGAATGAAAAATGAGATGACAGAATTTGAAAGGTGAAACCCAGTTAAAGACATCCCAACAAATTCTTTTCCCTCGGAAGCATTTTTCTATGCTGCATAAAGCTTGATTTGTAACTGAAGGAGATGAGGGAGAGAAAGAAATTGAGCACATAATAATCACAGACACAGTCTGTTACAGAAAAAAAGCAGAAAAAAGAAACGAGGTTGGGGAAAATAAACTTGTGCAGTTAATTATGATTGCTTGCTTAACCGTCCTGTTTTCTTAGCTTTTTCCCTCTCTCTTTCTTTCTTCTGTGCCTCGTCCTTTGATTGATCGGTAGATGGGGTAGCAGTAGCACGACAGTTTACCATTCTTTCAGACTGTGAAAAACAGAGCAAGAGAGAGAGAGAGAGAGAAAAGAGAGACCCTTTTTCCCCTGTTCCTATTTTCTCCTCTTCTTCTTTGGCTTCTTTTGTTGTTCTTCAATTTTTGGCATTTTAGACTGAGACCCATTTTTTCAATTTGTATGACGCTTTACGAAGAGAAACCAGGGGAGTCTCACAAAGGTGAAACCCAGTTGAATCTCTCTATTTTTTTCAAATTTGGTGTTTATCAAAACACCCAAAGGACTGAAATTTCGAGGTGTTTTTGGAGTGTTTGATTGATTATGTTTGGTGGGTAGGTTTGGAAGGTGAGGATCTGTATGAGGAGCTGTGGAAGGCATGTGCAGGACCTCTTGTTGAAGTTCCTATCGATGGAGAAAGGGTTTTTTACTTCCCGCAGAGTCATATGGAACAAGTATTTTGTCATCTCTTTTTCAATTTCACCCTTGAAACAAAAACCCCTCATAAATTTCTTCTGCTTTTTGGTTCTTCATCAGTTGGAAGAGTCCACAAATCAGGAGCTTAATCACCAAATCTCTCATTTTGATCTCCCTCCCAAGATCCTATGTCGTGTTGTTAACATTCGTTTGCTGGTATTACTTATTTTCTCTTTTGTTCATGTACACTTGCCTACTTTGTTTATGTTGATTCTTCATGTTCATTTTCTTCTTTTGCTTTCAATTTTTTAGGCTGAAAAGGATTCGGATGAAGTCTATGCTCAAATCACTTTATACCCAGAGGCTGATGTATGCATATATTTTTACTTCTTAGCGTTAATCCTTCTTCTGTTCCTCTTCCTTCTTAGCCATCCATCCACCCATCCTACAATCCCATTTTCTGAAACTTCCTAACACCTTACACCCCTCTTCTCTTCAATATATATATAAACTCAAACCAACCTCCTCCTTTTCCCAAATCAGGATACTCCAAGATTGAAGTGGGTGGGGGCTTCTATTTATTTATTTTTAGGTCACCCCTGATATATCCCATTCCATTGATATACAACTCATAAACTAGTACATTGAAAGAAGTGTATACACATTCATGAATATATGTTCGGTTGAACAATAAACTCAGAGATAATACAGCAAGCATAAGGCTCCATTCAATTTAAATTAATTATATCGTGATGGAAGGACATACCTACAATTTTGGGTACAATCTGCCCATATAATCCAATCACGATTCTACCTACAAAGAGAGAAAAAAAAGAAAGGATTTAGAAGTAATAATCATGTCCACAGATACTCAAATACTGAAACAACTCATGTTGAATTTTGAGCAAAACCCAAACTCAGTCCTCATCAGAATGAAATAACCGAATCACTAAACGCAAGATAGAAAGATAACAACAAAGCTGCAAATTAATTAAAATCATGTCCACAAATACTCAAATACTGAAATAAATTGAATTTTGAGATTGATGGGTGGTTTGTAGTCTAAATCGAAGTCAAAAAACATTGCAGCTTAAACCCCCAAATTAAAAAAATCGTGACTACTTGAAAGAAGATGGAAATTACCGTTGTTGTGAATGTGAGAGGGAGAATGTGAATGTGAGAGGGAGACGCGAGCGATTTTGTTTAGAAGGTGGATGCAGAATGTGTGAATGTTAAAGGTAGGAGCGGCATTAATAGTCTAGGGTGAGAATGTGAGAGGGAGATGCGGACGAGTTTGTTTAGAAGGAGGCAAACGCGAAGAATTTGTTTTGAAGGGTGGGCGATCAAAACAACAATGGAGGGAGCAAGCAAATTGGCGGCAGTGAGCACAATGGTGGCATCGATCACAATAGTGGCGACAAGCTCAATGGTGGCAACGATGGTTATTCGGAGAAAGAACGGACATCGGAGAAGAAAAAGTCATCGAAGAAGAAATGGACGGATTCATTTGGAGAAGAAAAGGGATTGCGAGTAGGAGAGGGTCGAAAGAGTCAAGTAAGAAAGAGACAATGTTATTTTTTCACAAAATAAAATTATTAAAAAAAGTTAAATTGACCTTTAATGTCGGTTGAAAACCCACATTAAAGCGTGTTATTTTTCACAAAATAAAATTATTAAAATTTAAATTTAAATGGACCTTTAATGTCGGTTTTCAAAATGGCGGACCTTTAATGTCGGTTTAAAACCGACATTAAAGCTTAGTCTTTGATGTCGGTGGAAAACCGACATTAAACATCCGCCTTTTCAAAACTGACATTAATGTTCTTTTTTCATTTTTCCCAACCGACATTAAAGCCTATATTTCTTCTATTGATATTTATAAAATTATTTACAATTTAATTTAGCACATAATCTAATATGCATTGTTATTTGGTTTTGTGTTAGAGTGTCCTTTACAAGTAGGTACTGTTGAATGTGGATATTATATCATGAGGTACATGCACGAAATTGTGAGTAACAACACAAGCATTATTACTGTTGCGGTATGTTTTTAAACTACTTACATTGTAACGTTATAAATAGTATAATATCTGACTTTTTTTTAACAACGTGACTACTCGACCTTTTATGTTTTATAGATTGCTACGAGAAACTCATGCTCAAAGCTTGAATTGGATGAAGTACGAATGGAGTGGGCTGAATTTTTAGCTTGGTACATATGATAGACATTTAGATATGATCTTAATTTTGTAAATGGCTAACATATGAGAATGTCCATAACCTTTTTTGTATAAATGTTTTGTTTATATAGTCATTATACTTATATACATGAGGCAATATATGTAAGGGGATAGACTTTAGTTTTTGTAGATAACACATGTTTTTGGTTATATAAGATAGCTATTATTATTGTTGATTTTGGAATAGGCCACATGTAGGAAATTTTAGTTGGTTATATTTGGATTGGAATTCTGTAATTGTTGATGACATTGATGAGAAGAACAAAATTATTGTTGGTTTACTATACTCAATTATTTGTCATTTTTTTGTTGTGTAACTACTGGTTGGAAAATAATGAACCTAATGCAGGAAGTAGAAAATGGAAAATTTATATATTTAATATATTAATAAACAATATACATAACGTTAAATACACGTCAAGTATACTATCTTATTTGAATCAAATATAATATTTTACTTGACGGTTTTATAGTGTCAACTATACAATTTTACTTGACGTGTAAATAATATCGTGCATGCTATCTCGAGGGTAGATTACTTGACATCCATACAGTGTCAAGTAAATGTTTACTTGACGGTTTATTAGTGTCAAGTAAAGGTATACTTGACGTCTTTTTAGTGTCAAGTAAAGGTTTTGAGGGTAGATTACTTGACGTCCATATAGTGTCAAATAAACGTTTACTTGACGGTTTATTACTGTCAAGTAAAGGTATACTTGACGTCTTTTTAGTGTCAAGTAAAGATACACTTGACGGTTTTTTAGTGTCAAGTAATTTAACTATACTTGACAGTCGATTACTTGACACTTTTAAAAACGTCAAGTAAAGGTTTACTTGACGCTATATTAATGTCAAGTAATCCAATTTCTGTAGTAGTGACTTTGAAAGCCAAATCCTTCAATAGGTGTACATGATTGTGTTTGTAAATATTTTTCTTTTGACATTCTCATATAATAATCATCACACAATCGACGAAATGCTTCTTCAACCTTATTCATCCATATTGTTGAACAATCTTCCTCCAAAAATTCATTAAAACAATAATTCACATAAGCTAGCTTGTACCTAGGGTCAAGAACTACAGAAACATACACACTACTACAAATTTGGGTTTTAACGACGCAAGTTTTGCGTCATAAAGACTTTCAACGACACAATTTTCGCGTCATTGAAGTCACTGTCAAGAAAGATTATTTAACGACACTTAGGAAAACGTGTCATTAAATATGCTTAGATGACACCAAAATTGTGTCATTAATACCTTTACCTTGACGCAATAAATATGTCATCGTTATCTATAACTCGATACCAATATATTGTCATCAATACCCTTATATTGACACAAATCATGTGTCACCATTATCTATATCTTGACACTAATATATTGTCATTAATACTCGTAGATTGACGCTTTAAATGTGTCACCGTTATCTATTACTCGACACAAATTTATTGTCATTAATAACCTTATATTGACGCTTTAAAAGTGTAATCATTATCTATACATTGACACGAATATATTGTCATTAATACTATTATATTGACAATTTAAATGTGTCACCGTTATATATCACTTGACAGAAATATATTGTCATTAATACTCTTATAACGACGGTTTAAGTGTGTCATCTTTCAATATAACTCGACACTAATGTATTGCCATTGTAAATGTTTCGTTACACAAAATCGTTGTCAAGAAATGTGCTTTGACGACACTGTTTCTATTTAATAAAGGCTTATATGTCGACACATGTTTTGTGTCGTTATTCTTCATTTTCGCAACACATATTTTTCTGTCATATATTTCTTCTTTCAAAGAAATTAAATACTAAATTTCAACATTACCCACATATGTTTGGAAAGATATTTATATTGATAATAAAAAAATATAAATTACATTGTCGGTAAAGGTTTTACAATAATCCAAAAAATAAATTAACTGTAATGTTACATGTATGTGTGGTCTAATCTAACCAAATTGACGCATAAATGAACTTGATTGATACCATAGTCCATGGATTCTTCAACTATACCTCCAAATTTGAAAAAAATGAACCTTAGCCAACATTCATTATGGAAAATGCATAAACATTAAGTACATGCGAAACAGAAATCACCTTCTTAATAAGCAGACTAATAAACTTTTCAAAATAAGTGCCCAAAGTTCATACAAACAAGGTTTTTAATAGAAGACCCATAAGGAACGCAAAAGAAAAAAAAAATACTGACTACATAAGAATAAGCACAAACATAGTATATAAATGTTGCAAATGTAAGTTCCAATTCAATCTTTAGATTCCAAGCAATGTTCTAGTTTGCATCAAGTTGAAACTTAGCAATAAATTTACCCTTAGGCCCCCCTCCTCCAAAGCCATTACAAAACAATATGATTCCTATAACATATGTTTAAGTGGATCGAACAAAATAACTTTTCCATGACTACCATAACTGCAGGATAGTCAACATAACAAAGTATCAAGTTCCTAAGTACATGTCAACACGATTCCTAAAACATATGTCTAAGTGGATTGCACAAAATAGCTTTTCAATGGCTACCACTGTATAGGATAATCAAAGCAACATTCCTAAGTACATGTCAACATGATTCTTAAAACAAAATAGTTAAGTTATGGTTGCAAAACATAAAGCACGCTTACTAAATCCCCACCCCCATATCTTGATTACCCTCCACAGAGGCTTCTGATAAATTAAGTTAACATCATTATCAAAGTTATTCCAAGAACAAAAGTTGCAACCAACGTTATGAGAAAACAACAAACAACGTAACAAATAACAAACACTCTAAAAATTTACATAAGAAGGTGACTCAAAAAATCCAAATAATATATAAAATGCAGTTGCAAAATAAGTAAGTCTCAAAACTTTCTTACCATGAGGATTGGGAAGTGTTGTTATCAAAGATCTCTTGTAGATCCTCTTCTATCAAATTCAAACCAAAAAATCGAGTAGACAATGCATTGATCCAAATTATGTTTGCTTTTCCCTAGGAACCATAGCACAAGAAAACATCATCATTGACATACAACACATAAGCAAATCTTTAATGGTTTAAATTGAGAAGTCATAGTTTTGTAACTTATCCTCGTATAATTTTTAATTTAGTCTATCACTATTCATAAATGTTAAAATTAGATGATAATGAAACTTACATAGCATGATACTTCATAGATTAGCACAAGTTTGAAAAAGTAAAAAAAAAATCATCTAAGTAAGGAAAAATTAAATTTTTTTACTAATTGGAAAATGTAATGTACTTAAAAAAACCAAGAACCAAGAAAAATGATAAGAAACTCAACAATTTAACTTACAAAAAAAAAATTTACTTTTACTTTTTACCGTAGCTTGGTGGCAAGTTAGGATGTCAGACCCAAGGGAATGATTGCTAATAAAAATTCTTGAAACCAAAGCTTGAAAGGAAAGTGGTTAGTAGAAAAAGGAAAACATAAAAGAATATTTAGGGATTATCAAGAGAATTTGTAACAAAAATCAAAATAAGTTGTTTTTTAGATGCAAATTTAATTAGCAAACAAAAAGTAGAAAAAAAGGGAAGAAACTCTCAAACAAATTGAATACTCATTGCCCTCTTACCTCTTAGAAGATTACCTTTCCATTGGATCAAAAAAGATTTGCTGGAGTTTTTGGGAGAAAATGACAAAATGGATAGAGAAGAGTAAAGAAGATTGCTAGAGTTTTTAGGAGAAAATGGCAAAAATGAGAGGGAAGAGTTCTGGCAAAATGAAATTTAGAGAGATTTTTGGTGAAAATTGGAGTTGGATTGATCAATTTTGAAAAGAAAGTGGTTAGTAGAAAAAAGAAAACATAAAATAATAAGTAGGGAATATCAAGAGAATTAATAAATAAAAAAAAACACTATTCAGTCTCATTTTAAAATATAAAATTGTTGATATATTTTGTTTATAAACAATTTATTAATTAATTTTTCAAAATGAGAAATTTCATGTATTTATGGAATTTAAATCATAAAATCCATAGATGAACATCACTTCTTTTCCATCTCCAATTTTTATATCCATATGAAAAAAAAAACAAATGAATTTTCATACATTTTACAATTATAAAAATTAAAAAATAAATATTAATAATAATACTAGCAAAACAATGTAAAATATGACAAATACAAGTTGAAAAATAATACAAGTTGATATATAAAATAGTTGGCAAATGATTTGACAAATAATACACAAAACAATACATTTGACAAATAATCCGGGTTGGAAATAATGTACAAGGTTGGGAAATAATATAGAGGTTGAGAATAAATATATTGAAAACAATATAAAATAATATATTGTAAATAATATATTCGAAATAATATAAAATAATATATTCGAAATAATAAAAAATAATATATTGGAAAATAATAAAAAATAATATAAAAATAAATTGAAAATAATATAAAATAATATATTTGAAATAATATAAAAAAATAAATTAGAAATAATATGAAATATATATTGAAAATAATATAAAATAATATATTTGAAATAATATAAATAATATATTGGAAATAATATAAAATAATATATTTGAAATAATATAAAATAATATATTGGAAATAATATAAAATAATATAAAATAATATATTGAAAATAATATAAATAATATGAAATAAAATATTGAAAATAATATATTGGAAATAATTTAAAATAATATAAAATAATATATTGGAAATAATTTAAAATAATATAAAATAATATATCGGAAATAATTTAAAATAATATAAAATAATATATTGAAAATAATATAAAATAATATATTGGAAATAATATACCGGTTCATAAATAATACAAGTTTGGGAAATAAATACAGACCTAACAAACTATTCTGCCTTTCACAACTCTAATCAATATATTTAATAAACAGTAAATAAAAAAAATTAATAACAATCAAATTAAAACCCTAAATCTAACAAATTTAAATCAATTGGCTTAAACAAATTTAAAAATAGCATAATAAACTCAAATGACTTAAATCTAACATATTTGAAACACATTTTAAATCAATTGATCTAAATCTTTAGCTAATAAATTCAAATGACCTAAATCTAACAAATTAATTGAAATCAATTGGTCTAAATCTACTAAATTTGATGCAAATTAAAGAAGTAAAACCTAAATCTAACAAATTCATTGAAATCAATTAGCTTAAATCTACTAAATTTGATGCAACAATAAAAATAAATTTAATTGGCTTAAACCTAACAAAATTAAAGGAGTAAACTCAAATGACCTAAATATAACAAATTCATTGAACTTAATTCGCCTAAATCTGCTAAATTTGATGTAACAATAAATTTAATTGGCCTAAACCTTACAAAATTAAAGTATAGTAAAGCAGACAACTCAAATGACCTAAATCTAAAAATTTGAAGTACATTGAAATCAATTGGTGCTAAATTTGAAGAAACAATAAAAGCACATCCCTAACAAAATTGAAGTCACCGTAAAATCAATTAATGTAATTTAAAAAAAAGTTTGAAAAAATACACCGTTATAATTAGTCACAATCTCAAAAGAGAAAGGAAATAGAGAAAAAAAAAAAAGTTACCTTTGAAGACCAATCTGACATAATAGTTTCCTTAGCTTTTTTTCAACTATTCCAATTGATCTCAATCTAACATACCCTCTCAAAAAGAAATTCTTTTTATTGGATAGAGAGGGCAGTATCGTGTTTTAAGAGTGGAAGGTGGAAGAGAAGAGGGAGAGGAAAAAAATCTTAGGAGAGAATTAGGTGAGTTGAGGGAAAATAAATAGGAAGGAGATGTGATATTCATTTTTTTGTTTTTTTTTTAAAAAACAAATGGTTAAATTCAAATTCAAATCAAACTTTTCAAAATAAAATAAAAATAAAGTAAAATAAAGTAGATAAATAAAATAAAAAAGTAAATAAAAATAATAATAAATAAAGGACAAAATGTTATATCTATTACCTCTTATCCTTAGAAGATTACCCTTTGATTAGATCAAAAAAAATTGCTGGAGTTTATTCTTAAGACGCAAAATTTATGTCAAGAAAAATTAAATAACGACCCAAAAACTGTGTCATTAAAAATTCTGCATTTGTTAGTTTTAGCGACACATTTTACTTCCACCCACCCTGATTTTTATTTTTAACGACACAATAATTTGATTACTAGTGTCGTTAAAACCCAAATTTGTACTAGTGACAATAATAAATTGGTCTTCTCACTTGTAGTTATACCCCAATACTTATTGAATTTTGTCTGCATGCTTAATGTCATGTGACTCAATAATGCATTCTCATACGATGAGTATTCACAAATTATTTCTTGAATCAAACAAAGTTTGTGAAAAAATATGTTTGAAGTCACAAACATAGATGCAGAAAACTTCATTGTTACCTCTTAAAAAGTCTTTATGAACTTTACAAACACTTTTGCATTATCCCATTCTTCAGCAGTAGGAATATCATCCTTTGACAAATAACTAGGGTCACACTCCTCTAATTTTTCAAAAGTCTTTTGACACTTAATTGCTTCATCCAACATAGTAAAAGTAGAATTGCTTCGTGTTGTCATCCATCGTAAGACAATTTTTTGTTGACGTCTTATATTCTTTAGCAAAATCTTTAAATATTTGCAATCTAGCAGAAGATGACCTAACATACTTCACATCATTTCTGATTTGAATGATAGACACATGGAAATCTTTTAAGGCATCACTAACAATTAAATTAAGAATATGGGCGCAACATCTAATGTGAATAAATTCACCATCCAACACCAACCCATTTATGCCTTTAAACATTTTAACCAAGTAGGCAATGGCGACATCGTTTGAACTCGCATTATCAACTATTACAATAAAGAGCCTATCAATACCCCAAGTTTCTAAGCACTTTTCAATGGCTCTACCTATTGTATTGTATCTCCTTTATGATTAGCTACTTGACAAAATTTCAAAATTCTTTTGTGCAAGTTCCAATCATCATCAATGAAATGAGCCGTTATAACCATATAATTAATATTTTGCACAGAAGTCTATGTATCCTTGTTAAACAAACTCTTTGGCCACTTCGATTTAATGCATCTTTTAACTTTTCTTCTCCCTCATATACATTTGAAAACAATCTTTTGCAACGGTTACTCTTGATGGAATCACAAACTTTGGATTTAATGCTCGACAAAATTGGTGAAACCCTTCACTTTCTACGAACTTAAATGACAATTCATCCAAGATAACAATCCTAGCAAGCATTGTTCTACAATTTTCTTGAGTGAATGATGCAACCATCAATCTACTTTCAGAATCTCCCTCTCCTTCAACATTATCTTCCACTTGATTTACATACATCTTACATTTCTCTAAATGTATTTTTAAATTAATGGTACCATTTCTTTTGGAATCACAAGCATATGAAGCCGCACAATGTTTACAAGCAGCCCTAGGATATTTCGGATCACATCCTTCTACTTTTATAAAATGTTTCCATATCGATGATGGTGGTTTAACCGATTTTCTTTTTCCTAACACCGGACTAGAACAACTCTAGTTTGAAGTCTCATCTACTGAGAATGAAGTCATCCTAATAATCATCAAACAAAACACACAGAAAAAGAACACTTAAATTTTGACTAATAATCATTGAACAAAAGTAGAAGATTTTTTGAACAAATAACACAAGAAGAAATGAGTCACAATCTGCATGCCTTTGTTTTTTTGCTATCTTATTTTATTCATTTAACTATACTGCCACAGTCACAAAAAGAAATTTAGGATTATTCCAATTATAGAATTTGATACTATCACAACTCCAACTTGTAGAAACTAGAAAGTGAAGTCTCAGAGACCAGAACTTGTATAAAATTAAGGTGGTTAATGGCTTAAAAAAAACAACAAACACATGTGTCACTCCCTAGCCTCAACTATTAGCCCCTGTAAATTGACAAACACATTCACAATAAAACTATAGCAACCAAAGAATATCATTGGACTTACTATAATTTACAACTGTAATTATACCCGAAATTTATTTTTAACATATTAACAAACACATACCCCAGACAGTATGAACACCATATCCTAAATTAAACAATATTTTTACTCTAAAGAAATCAAGAAATCAAAACCCATCAACGAAATTAAACCAAAATTAGCTGGCGAGTGTTGTAAATAAAAAAAAAACCCCACAGATAACAAAGCAAAGAGATAGGAAAATAGTGAAAAATTATCTAGCGAGTGACGACGGAATGGCGAAGTGATGAAGATGAAGAGATGATGCAAATGAAATGATGCAGATGAAGAGGTGAAGACGAAATGATGCAGACGAAGAAATGATACAATGATGCAGATGAAGAAAGGAAGAAGACGAAGAAAGGAAGCACGAAGAAATGAAGCAGACACGGTTTATTTTAACCTAATTTGTTAATTTTAGACCCGACCCGAATCAAATCGATTCGGTTTGGTTCGATAACATTGTTGTTACTAATCGGTCCAATCCGAACCAAATCAGTTCGGTTCGATTTTTTCACCCCTACAAAAATGCATGTAATTTCTTCATAAAATCCCAA
This sequence comes from Cucumis melo, assembly GCF_025177605.1. Lineage (NCBI taxonomy): Eukaryota > Viridiplantae > Streptophyta > Magnoliopsida > Cucurbitales > Cucurbitaceae > Cucumis > Cucumis melo. The sequence goes on along the minus strand of NC_066860.1, from coordinate 24,012,743 downwards.
CACTTATTTTTCCACTAACTTTTAGTGGAATTAATCACCATTCCAATTTCTCTTAGTAGGCTTGGTGTCATCACCATGAGCTTCCATATAGTCCATTAAAAGTTAGTCGGATTATCCAACAAAATGTTGGATTTTCCCACTAACTTTAGTCAAGGGGCAAAAAGACCATTTGACCATTTTAGTGAAAGTCAAAAGTCAACATTTTGACTTTTTACCATTTTGTTCATCTCGACTAATTCTAGCCTCCCGAGCATGAATCCGCATTCATTTTTCGAAATTAAAATCACATTTGAATATAAAGCAGGCTAAAGTTTGACTTTTCAAAGCCAAAAGTCAACATTTTGACTTTTTACAACTTTGATCATTTTCATCTATTCTGAGATTCCAAATATGAATCTTTATTCATATTTTTAATATTTAAATCACATTTAAACATAAAGCTGTATCTAAAATTTATAACCAACGGCTATATCACATATATTCGTTGATTTCTCTCTCTTCACCTAATTCAAACAATTCAAATTATTCCATCATATTGTTCTAAGTTAATTTCATATGAGCTAGCAGGGGAACCTAATGAACCTATAGGTCATGAGCTCCAACAATCCAAGATTAACTGGCTAAAATCTTTTAGACCGAGCTAATCAATATTCGTTAACTAATAGATCATTCCACTAAAGTCTCGTAGTTGCATTTTCCCCTCACTATAGACATATTTCTGTCCATCTGTATAACCATTATCAGTAAATTAATCCTTCACTAGTTGTTTGTAATCTCGGCTAAGTCAAAATATCGTTTTACCCCCGAGATTACATCTTGTTTCTTAAGTCTCATGGATCCACTATTAAACAATTGGTTTAAGGTCCAACCTATAAACCAAATCCATCTTAGTCCTTAAGGGAACAACCTATCGACTAACCCTAATGTGGGTAGGAGTGAATTTCGTCTTGCACCCTATGTCTCTAGCTATCCACCCGAAACCCTAAAATGGGAGGTTTATTGGGCCAGTGTCGTTGAGCTACCCTCACCCATGCAAATCTAAGGATAATATCGTTTGAACAGAAGTTCATAGTTAGCTCAAAATTAAGGTTAAGTTACGTGGGTCATCAAAAATCGAAATAGTCAGTTTTATATAATCAACGGTGTTATAACTTAAAAGTGGTTATTTCATGGTTTCAATCTTATGTAAACTCTTTACATAGGATGTCCCTCACTCCCATGTCTCTACATGAACGATTCAAGATCACTTCATTTGTACTAACTACAAAGCGAGTCAAATCAAGTGTTTCCAGAATAAGGCGCTCAACTTTATTCATACACTATAGACCGTTTGTATGTGCATAAAGTATGCCATATAGATTTAAAATCCTACCATAAGTTAACATGTTCATGCATTGAAAGTATGTTTATAATGGTTATAATGTATGGTATGCATGTCAATTAACTAATATGGATATTAATTAATTTGATAAATTAATTGTTTAATTAATTGAATTGATTTTGATTAAATATGATCTAATAAAAATTAATTATTTAATTAGTAATTTATTTAATTTAATTAAATATGATTTAATTTTATTAAATACGATTTAATTAGAAGTTAAATAAATTAAAATCTGTATTAGGTTTGTCTAACTTTTTATAAGTGTTATAAAATGAATTAGACTTTTAAAATCTATAACAAAGATAAGTTGCATGCTCACCTAGGTTAAAAAGATATCAACCATTTTTCATAAAGTTGGGTCGATATCTTGTAAGACTTGTTATAAAAGGCTCACTTGATTCGATTTTGTCAACAAGTCAGATAAGATGACTAAGGTTGGAGGTTTTTAAGTTCACAGTTTATGGAACACCTGCTACCTAGAGATCGTAATCAGTTCTTGAGCCTAGTTAACCTAGTTTTATGAGCAGTTCTTGAGCCTAGTTAATCTAGTTTTATGAGCATGCGTGAGAGATATGTGAGGTAATAAAATTGTTATCACCTAAACATTGTAGGTTAAAATCCGGTATAATGGTTATGCTAGATGTTTCACCTAGACTTAGGATATGTTGAAGTTAGCCTAAATATGATCCTATTTCTTTAGTATCCTTTAAAAACTGTCATAAAACACTTTAGCTAGAGAAAAGTGCATACTTTTAGCTCCAGCGTCCCTAAGAGTTCACACTGTGAGGTCCATACAGGGCTTTGGATCATGCATAAGAGCGGACTCCCTTCAAAGAGTGTTTGCATGGATTATCAAGTTGAAAAGGGAAAGTAGTTCATTGTAAGTAGGTGAAGGATATGTGACAACACATCCCACGATTAGGTCGCACCGTAAGATTCCTATATTGCACCTGCTTGTTTGCCTGGAGCGACGTTCCCTTCAAAGGGTTGTATTATAGGATTTGGAATACCACAAACTCCTTTTATGAATAAGGTTTCTTAGATTGGTTTTCATATTGACTTTCCATTTTTTGATCACAATGATTCTTATCTCTGAGATCCGAAAAATGGAGTGTTACACTTACAAGAATTACTAAATTGTTATTATATTCTTGATCGAAGTAGCGGAAACTAAGTGCTAAGCGAATATGAGATATTCAGGAGTTAGCATTCAGTCAAGATTTTCTTGGTTCAAAGGAGTAATCGACTGCCCTTTGATGGAGGTTATTCTAAACCTTTGAAATATCGTTGCAAAACATAATACTAATAGATACGTTATTAATATTTGCTAAAATAATTTGTTCTTAAAGGACTGTAATTTTTCCTAAATAGAGTATGTTTTATTTTTCAGCACGAGTAACTCAATAGTACAACTCTTAACTTCTGAAAAACTTAACAGCGACAACAATGCCACATGGAAATCAAGCCCTGACCTTAAATGCTAACTTAAATGTTCAGAAAACATATGATCAACGATTTAAGACCAACGAAAAGGCTCATGTCTATAGCTTGCAAGCATGTCTGATGTTTTGGCAAAGAAACATGAATCATTAACCACGACTAAAGAGATTATGGATTCATTGAGGGAAGTGTTTGGTCAGTCTTCATAGTCCCTCAGACACAAACCAATTAAGTACATTTACACCAAGCAAATGAAGGAAGGGACCTCTGTTAGAGAACATGCCTGCACATGATGATGCACATCAATATTGCTAAAGTAAATGGTGGTCCCATAAAGAACTTCTGGTGTTCATCTCAAGAAAATGCGAATGAGAATGCCCCAGACTATGTTTTTCTATCTCGGGGTAAAAAGCGGCCCTTCAACGGTTTCTTTATTTTGTATTGGTCATAAGTGTTTCGAGCTTCAGGACTCATACTCCGAGGACTTCAGTCTACGTTTCTGGCATCGTCCCTTACACATTTTCCTAAAGTATAGGTCGGGAAGCAAGCTCGTTGGAGGAAGAACTAAGGTGCAATCCGAAACCATCAAAAAGAAGGCAAATGCTCTTCGAACGAGTGGCAAACGCTCGTCCAGTGTCAGAAACCAATGAAAATGCACTTTCAGCAAAGGAAATGGGCTAAGCTCAAGAACTTTTGGTGTTCGTCCCAAGAAAATGCGAACGAGAATGCCCCAGACTCAGTTTTTCTATCTCGGGGTAAAAAGAAGTCATTCAATGGTTTCTATGTTTTGTATTTGTCATAACTATTTCAAGCTTCGAGAATCATACTCCGAGGACTTCAGCCTACATTCCTGACATCGTCTCTCACACATTTTTCAAAAGTATCGATCGGAAAGCGAGCTCGTTGGAGGAAGAACTAAGGTGCAACCGAAAATGATCGAAAAGATGGCCTATGCTCTTCCAACGAGTGGCGAATGCTCGTCCGGTATCAGAAACCACTAAAAATGTATTTCAGTGAAGGAAACAGGCTAAGCTCAAGAACTTCTGATCTTCCTCCCAAGAAAATGCGAACGAGAATGCCCCGGACTCAGTTCTTCTATCTCGAGATAAAAAGCGATCCTTCAATAGTTTCTTTATTTTGTATTAGTTATAAGTGTTTCGAGCTTCGGGACTCATACTCCGAGGACTATAGTCTACATTACTAGCATCGTCCCTCACAAATTTTGCCATAGTATAGGTCGAGAAGCGAGCTTGTTGGAGGGAGAACTAAGGTTCAACCCAAAACGATCAAAAAGATGGCCAATGCTCTTCCAACAAGTGGCGAACGCTCGTCCGATGTCAGAAACCACTAAAAATGCTCTTGCAGTAAAGGAAACAAACTAAGCTCAAGAACTTCTAGTGTTCGTCCCAAGAAAATACGAACGAGAATGCCCCGAACTCAGTTTTTCTATTGCAAGGTAAAAAGCATTCCTTCAACGATTTTGTTGTTTTGTATTGGTCATAAGTGTTTTGAGCTTTGGGACTCATACTCTGATGACTTCAGTCTATATTCCTGGCATCATCCCTCACAAATTATTCCAAAGTATAGGTCGGGAAGTGAACTCGTTGGAGGGAGAACCAAGGTCCAACCCGAAACGATCGAAAAGATGGTCAATGCTCTTCTGACGACTAACAAATGCTTGTCTGGTGTCAGAAAGAACTAAAAATGCACTTCCAACGAAGGAAATGGGCTAAGCTCCAGAACTTCTAGGTTCGTTACAAGAAAATACGAACAAGAATGTCTTGGACTCAGTTTTTCTATCTCGGGGTAAAAGGCAATCCTTCAAAGTTTTCTTTATTTTGTATTGATCATAAGTGTTTCAAGCTTCAGAACTCATACTCCGAGTACTTAAGTCTACATTCCTAGCGTCGTCCCTCAGACATTTTCGAAAAGTATAGGTCGGAAAGCGAACTCGTTGGAGGTAGAATTAAGGTGCAGCCGAAAACGATCAAAAAGATGGCTAATGCTCTTCCAACGAGTGGCGAAACGCTTGTCTGGTGTCAAAAACCACTAAAAATGTATTCCAACGAAAGGAACGTGTTAAGCTCAAGAACTTCTGGTGTTCATCACATGAAAATTCGATTGAGAATGCCTCGGACTCAGGCTCCTATCTCTGGGTAACAAGCAGACCTTCAACTGTTTCTTTGTTTTGTATTGATCATAAGTGTTTTGAGCTTCAGGACTCATACTCCAAGGACTTCAGTTTGCGTTTTTATTGGTCATAAGTATTTTGAGCTTCTGATGACTTCAGTCTATTTTCCTGGCATAGTCCCTCACAAATTTTCCCAAAGTATTGGTCGGGAAGCGAACTCGTTGGAGGTAGAACTAAGATGCAACCCAAAATGATCAAAAAGATGAACAACACATCCAACGAGTGACAAACGCTTGCCAGTGTCAAAAACCACTAAAAATGCACTTCCAGCAAAGAGAACTGGCTAAGTTCAAGAACTTCTAGTGTTTGTCTCAAGAAAATGTAAGCGAGAATGCCTCAGAATTAGTTTTTTTTTTTATTTTAGGGTCAAAGGTGGTCCTTTAACGGTTTCTTTGCTTGGTAATTGACATAAGTCTTTCAAGCTTTGAGACTCATACTCTGAGGACTTCATTTTACATTCCTGGCATGGTCCCTTACAGATTTTTCTAAAGTATAGGTCGGGAATCGAGCTCGTTGAACAGAGAACGAAGGGACAACCCAAAACAATAAAAAAGATGGCTAATGCTTCCAACAAGTGGTGAACACTTGTCCGGTGTCAAAAACCACTGAAAATGCACTTCTAACAAAGAAAACAGGCTAAGTTAAACAACTTCTGGTACTTGTTCCAACAAAAGATGAACAAGAATGTCACAGACTCAGTATTTTAACTTGGTGTAGAAAGTGGTGCTTTAACGGTTTCTTTGTTTTGTATTTGTCATAAGTATTTTGAGCTTCGAGACTCATACTTTGAGCACTTCAGTCTACATTCATGGCATGATCCCTCATATGTTTTTCCAAAGTACAGGCCGAGAAGTGAGCTCGTTGGAGGAAAAACTAAGGTGCAACCCAAAACGATCGAAAAGATGGTTAATGCACTTCCAACAAGTGGCGAACCCTTGTCTGGTGTCAAAAACCACTGAAAATGCACTTCCAGCAAAGAAAATAGGCTTAGTTCAAGAACTTGTATTTTTTATCCTAAGAAAATGTGAACGAGATTACCTCGGACTAAGTTTTTTAACTTGCGGTAAAAAGTGGTCCTTCAACGAATTCTTCGTTTTGTATTGGTCATAAGTCTTTTGAGCTTCGGGACTTATACTCCAAGGACTTTATTCTACATTCCTGGCATGATCCCTCACACATTTTTCCAAAGTATAGGTCAAGAAGCAAGCTTGTTGGAGGGAGAACTAAATTACAACCTAAAATGATCGAAAAGATGACTAATTCTTCCAACGAGTGGCAAACGCTTGTCCGGTGTCACTGGAAATGCACTTCTAGCAAAGAAAATGGGCTAAGTTCAAGAACTTCTGGTGTTTATCCCAAGAAAATATGAACGAGAATGCCTCGAACTTAGTCTTTTTAACTTGGGGTAAAAAGTGGTCCTTCAACGAATTCTTTGTTTTATATTTGTCATTCGTCTTTCGAGCTTTGAGATTCATTCTCCAAGGACTTTAGTCTATATTCCTGGCATCGTCACTCATATTTTTTTCCAAATGTATAGGTTGGGAAGCGAGCTCGTCGGAGGAAGAACTTAGGTGCAACCCAAAACGATCGATGGCCAATACTTCCAACGAGTGGCATACGCTTTTCCGGTGTCAACAACCACCCGAAAATACACTTCTAGGAAAGAAAACTGGCTAAGTTCAAGAACTTCTCGTGTTTGTTCCTAAAAAAATGCTAAAAAGGTTGACGTATTCAATTATCATACAAAACAAATAATTCTCGAGCACGTGAGGTGCACGTGCAGCTCTCTATACTTTTCATTTGGGAATTTAGCTGGGTGTGGAATTCGATCGCTGGTGGATGCTTTTCATTGATTTAGACAGAGATCTCCTTCAGGTTACCAAAGAAATCTATTTATCTAGTAATATTCTAAGAGTTTTGGCTTACGGAATTGGTTTCCACTATTTTAGATCTAAAGATTTTGTGAAATTCTAAACTTGATTAGATCAGTTCGGATGGGTCAAAAGTGAAGAATTTCGATTAAATTACTATGCAGTTGTTGGAATTAATATCCTAAAACTCGTAGTTTGTAATCATATTCTTTTCAATAAAGTCGTTATTGAGAATTTGAAAACTATATTCTTAAATCCAATAAATATAGATCCTAAGACTATTTTTTAGTAAACTTGAACTTTATGTAGAGACATAAACATGGATTAAGTTCAAGTAAATAGTCTAAATAGTCTATAGTATATGATTAAAGGTTGGGCGTTTTATTCTGAAATGCTATGGATGCGGTCCACTTTGTAAATAATACAAACGACGTAATCCTGAATCGTTCATGTAGAGACATGGAAGAGGGACATCCTATGTAAAAGGTTTACATAAGACAGAACCATGAAATAGTGACTTTTACGTAATAACGTCGTTTACTATTTAAAACTGACTATCTCGTTTATCGATGACCTAGGTAACTTAATCTTAATCTTGAGCTAACTGTGAACTCCTGTTCACACGAGATTATCCTTAGATTTGCATAGGTGAAGGCAACTCATTAGCGTTGGCCCAATAAGCCTCCCATTTCAGGGATAAGATCGAGTGAATAGTTGGGAACATAGGGTGCAAGACGGAATTCACTCCTACCTGCTTCAGGGTTAGTAGATAGGTTGTCCCCTTAAAAACTGAATCCAAGTCTTGAACATAGGGGCCCCAACCTCTCATTGGCCTGAGAGGGATTTTGTTTATAGATTGGACCTTAAACCAAATGTTCAATAGTGGATCAATGGGACTTAAGGAACAAGATGTAGTCTCAGGGGTAAAAATGGTATTTTGACCCAGCCGAGGTTACGAACAACCTGTGAAAGATTAACTTACTGATTATAGTTATATCAGATGGACAGAAATATATCTATAGTGAGGGAAGTGCAGCTTCGAGACTTTAGTGGAATGACTCGTTAGTTAACGAATGTTGATTAGCTTGGTTTAAAAGGGTTTAGCCAGCTAATCTCGGATCGTTGGAGCCCATGAGATATAGGTCAATTAGGTTCCCCTGCTAGCTCTTACGAAATCAACTTAGAACAACATGTTCGAATGATTCGAATTGTTCGAATTAGGTAAATAGAGAAAAACCGACAAATATATATGTGATATAATCATCAGTTATAAGACTTTAAATTCAAATGTGATTTGAATATCAAGAAAATGAATGCAGATTCATACTCGGGAGGTCGAAATTAGTCAAAATGGACAAGATGGTAAAATGTAAAAATGTTGACTTTTGACTTTGACGAGAAAATGGTCAAATGACCATTTTGCCCTCTAAAATTAATGAGAATATACAAAAATCCCATTACATGGAATGGTGAGTAATTCCACTAAATGTTAGTGGAATACAAAGTGTTGAAAAATTAGCTAACTAATTACATGCGATTATGCCGGTAATTAGGTTATAAATAGTTCATTTTCTTCAAGGGGTAAGATGATGGGTTTTTTTGGCTAATTTTATCAAAAACTTCATTCCATATTTCTCTCTTAAATTTCTTCATTCGATGGGTACCACGACCTGGTTCTTAGTCTTGAGTATAGCGGGTGAATTCTGGTAGTGGTTCTGGATGTGTAATCGTGAGAAGGTTTGGAGCTTTAGGGAGCTTCAAAGGTAAAGAATTTCTTTTAACCCTAATTTTATAATTAGGGTTGTCTTAAACATGTTAATTACTAAAGTGTTTAGTTGCAATTAGAGTAATTTTTCGATCCTGTTTCCACTGCATTTGTATGTTATCCTTCATGTGGTATCAGAGCATGCTTATTTTACTCATTTGCATTTAGTGGGTATTTCAATTTATTTGATAAATTGTTGCGGTCTGAACTAAAATGGATATATTACGGTTTTGGCCCTAAGTTATGTGTCAATTTGTAATTATTATTATATTCAAAGTTTTCTTTGGAGTCATTAGAGTTGATATTAGGGTGTAATTTCTACAAACGGGAGAGAGAAAAATTGTTTTTATTGGAGAAAATCAAAGGCCTAAACGATCGTGTACATCCGACCTAAACGATCGTGTTCACCCGACCTAGACAATCGTGTTCAGCCGGCTCGGCCTAAATGATCGTGTTCATCTGGCCTAGACGATCGTATTCATCCGGCCCAATCTAAACGATCGTGTTGATATACCCTAAACGATCGTGCTTATCCGGCCTACCCCTCAGCGATCGTATACTTGTTTAACCCGATTGAAGTTGTTTAGGAGCAGTTTATGTACTCCACGAAATTATTATTGTAATAATTTAATTTTTAGCTTAACTTAGAAGCCAAAACCAGTCCATTTTAGGATGTTTTAATTAATTATGCATTTAATGTATGTTTTAATTAATTTTTAATTGTATGTTTATATAGTATGCCATATAGTTTTAAAATCCCACCATAGGTTAGCATGTTCATGCATTGAGAGTATGTTATAATGGTTATAATGTATAGTATGCATGTTAATTAATTAATATGATTAATTAATTTTTTAATTAATTAAGTTAATTTTGATTAAATATGATTTAATTAAATTAATTAATTAATTAATAATTTATTTATTTATTTTAATTAAATATGATTTAATTAAAAGTTAAATAAATTCAAAATCCATATTATATTAATTTTATTTTTATAATATATGTTGTTAGATGTTTGTTATAGGTTCGTCTAAGTTCTTTTTATAAGTGTTATAAAAAAATTAGACATTTAAAAATCTATAACAAAGATAAGATGCATGTTCACCTAGGTTAAAAATATGTTCCAAATTTCTTCGAATTAGGTCGATATCTTGTAAAACTGGTTACAAGAGGCTCACCTAATTCGATCTTGTCAACAAGTCAGATAAGATGACTAAGGTTGAAGGTTTTTAAGTTGACGGTTTACGAAACACCTCCAACCTGGAGATCGTAATCAGTTTTTGAGCCTAGTTAACCTAGTTTTATGAGCATGCGTGAGAGATGTAAAAATGGTTTATCACCTAGACATCGTAGGTTAAAATCCAGTATAAAATTTATGCTCGGATGTTCTAACTAGACTTAGGATTTATGTACGTTAGCCTAAATATAATCCTAAAAGTTTCAAATACCCTTAAAATCATCATAGAACACTTCAGCTAAAGAGAAGTAAATGTACTTTTAGCTCTAGCGTCCCTAAGAGTTCACACCATGAGATCCATGCAGGGCTTTGCGCCGTGTATAAGAGCGGACTCCCTTCGGAGAATGTTTGCTTGGGTTAAGATCAAGGTGAATAGGGGAAGTAGTTCGTAATAAGTGGGTGGGGGATGTGTGACAAACACATCCTACGGTCTCTTCCATTGGGTCGCACCGTGAGATTCCTATAATACACCTACTTGTCTATCCTAGAGCAACGTTCCCTTCGGAGGGATGTATTATAGGATTTGGAACACCGCAAACCCCATATATGGATAGGGTCTCTTATATTAGTTTTCAAATTATCTTTCCAATTTCGGAAATATAATAATTCTTATCTCTGAGATCTGAAAATGGAACCACACTTACAAGAATTACGAAGATGTTAGTATATTCTCAACTGAACTAGTGGTAACTAACTGCCAAAGCGAATATGAGATATTCAGAAATTAGCATTTGGTCAAGATTGTCTTGGTTCAAAGGAAGAGTAATTGACTACCATTCGGTAGAAGTTATTCTGAACCTTTGAAATATCGTCACAAAAAATATAATAATGAAAGGGTACATTATTAATATTTTCCAAATTAGATTGTTTTTAAATGATTATAGTTTTTATTTTTCTAAAAAGAATATGTTTTTTTTTCAGCATGACTCAATAGTTCAACTGTTAGCCTCCGAAAAACTTAACAGCGACAATTATACGGCATGGAAATAAAATCTAAACACGATACTAGTAGTTGATGATTTGAGATTTGTCTTAACGGAGGAATGTCCTCAAACCCCTGCCTCTAATGCTAACCGAACTAGTCGGAAAGCATATGATCGATGGGTAAAGGCTAATGAAAAAGCCCGTGTCTACATTCTTGCCAGTGTGACAGATGTTCTGGCAAAGAAACAGGAATCCTTAGCTACGACTAAAGAGATTATGGATGCATTAAAGGCAATGTTTGAACAACCAGAATGGTCCCTAAGACACGAGGCAATCAAATACATTTACACTAAGCGTATGAAGGAGGGGACCTATGTTAGAGAACATGTCCTGGACATGATGATGCACTTCAACATTGCTGAAGTAAATGGTGGTGCCATCGATGAGGCTAATCAGGTTAGTTTTATCTTAGAGTCTCTTCCGAAGAGCTTCAAACCATTTCAAATAAATGCGTCCCTGAACAAGATAGAGTTTAATCTGACAACTCTTCTTAACGAGCTCTAGCGATTCCAGACCCTTACCATAGGTAAAGGAAAACAAGTGGAAGCAAATGTTGCTACAACAAAAGAAAAATTTTCAAGAGGGTCGTCTTCTAAAAATAAAACTGGACCCTCAAAACCAAAACCTCAAATTAAAAAGAAGGGAAAGGGGAAGACTCCCAAACAAAACAAAGAAAAGAAAGTTGTAGAAAAAGGTAAATGTTACCACTGTGGCCAAAACGAGCATTGGTTGAGAAACTACCCAAAATACCTTGCTTAGAAAAAAGCAGAGAAGGAAGCACAACGTAAATATGATTTACTAGTTGTCGAAACATGTTTAGTAGAATATGAAAATTCAACCTGGATATTAGATTCAGGAGCCACTGATCATATTTGCTTCTCGTTTCAGGAAAATAGTTCTTTGAAAAGGCTTTCAGAAGGTGAGATCACTCTCAAGGTTGGAACAGGAGAGATGGTCTCAACTGAAGCTGTGGGAGACTTAAAGTTATTTTTTGAAAATAGATATATCATACTCAAGAATGTCTTGTATGTACTGCAAATGAAAAGAAATTTAATATCTATTTCTTGTATTTTAGAACATATGTATAAAATTTCTTTTGAAATTAATGAAGCGTTCATTTTCTATAAATGTATTCCAATCTGTTCTGCCATGCATGAAAACAACTTATATAAGTTAAGACCAACACGAGCAAAATTTGTCTTAAATACTGAAATGTTTAGAACAGTTAAAACTCAAAATAAAAGACAAAAGGTTTTTTCTAATGCCTATTTATGGCACTTGAGACTTGGTCACATAAATCTCAATAGGATTGAGAGATTAGTTAAAACTGGACTTCTAAGTAAGTTAGAAGAAAGCTCTTTACCTCCTTGTGAATCTTGTCTTGAAGGAAAAATGACCAAGAGATCTTTTACTAGAAAAGGTCTCAGAACCAAAATTCCTTTAGAGCTCGTATATTCGGACCTTTGTGGACCAATGAACGTTAAAGCTAGGGGAGGGTACGAATATTTCATTAGTTTTATTGATGATTATTCAAAGTATGGTCATGTTTATCTAATTCATCACAAGTCTGATTCTTTTGAAAAATTCAAAGAATATAAGGCTGAAGTTGAGAATGAATTAGGAAAAATAACAAAAATACTTCGATCAGATTGAGGTGGAGAATATTTGGACTTACGATTCCAAGACTATTTGATAGAACATAGAATCCAGATACAATTCTCTGCACCTAATACGCCTCAGCAGAACGGTGTATCAGAAAGAAGAAACCCAATCTTGTTAGACATGGTTCGCTCTATGATGAGCTTTGCTCAATTGCTAGATTCCTTTTGGGGATATGCTTTAGAAACAGCTGTCTATATTTTGAATAACGTTCCCTCTACAAGTGTTTCAGAAACACCTTATGAGCTATGGAAAGGGCGTAAAGGAAGTTTATGTCACTTTAGAATTTGGGGATGTCTGACACACGTGTTGGTACAAAATCCTAAAAAATTGGAACATCGTTCAAAATTATGCCTATTTGTAGGATATTCAAAGGAATCTAGAGGTGGTCTATTTTATGATCCTCAAGAAAATAAAGTATTTGTATCAACAAATGCCACATTTTTAGAGGAACACCATATCAAGGATCATCAACCTCTAGTAAATTAGTGTTAAATGAGATTTCCAAGAGTGCTACAAATAAACCTAGTTCATCCACTAAAGTAGTTGATAAAACTAAGGTATCTGGTCAAACGCATCCTTCTCAAGAGTTGAGAGAGCTTCGACGTAGTGGGAGGGTTGTTCATCAGCCTAATCGCTACTCAGGTTTAAGTGAATCTCATGTTGTCATACCTGATGATGGCATAGAGGATCCAATAACCTATAAACAAGTTATGAATGATATAAATCGTGACCAATGGATCAAAGCCATGAATCTCGAAATAGAATCTATGTTCTTTAATTCTGTTTGGACTCTAGTAGATCAATCAAATAACGTAAAATCTATTGGTTGTAAATGGATCTACAAGAGAAAACGAGACCAAGCTGGTAAAGTACAGACTTTCAAGGCTCGACTTGTGCCAAAGGATTATACCCAAAGAGAAGGAGTGGACTATGAAGAAACATTCTCTCCTGTTGTCATGCTTAAGTCAATTAGAATACTCTTATCCACCGCTGTCTTCTATGATTATGAAATTTGGCAGATGGATGTCAAGACAGCCTTTTTGAATGGAAATCTTGAGGAGAGTATCTATATGGCTCAAGTAGAGGGGTTTATTAAAAAGGGTCAAGAACAAAAAGTTTCTAAGCTTCAGAAATCCATTTATGGTTTGAAGCCAGCATCTAGATCCTAGAATATAAAATTTGATACTTCGATTAAGTCTTATGGCTTTGAACAAAATATTGACGAACCTTGTGTTTACAAAATGGTCATCAATTCCATTGTAGCATTGAACCTTGTGTTTACAAAATGGTCATCAATTATTCCATTGTAGCATTCTTAGTATTATATGTAGATGATATTCTACTAATTGGGAATGACGTAGGTTGTCTTACTGATATCAAGAAATGGCTAGCTACGCAATTTCAAATGAAAGAGTTAGGAGATGTACAATATGTTCTTGGAATCCAAATTGTTCGAAACCGTAAAAATAAAACACTAGCCATATCTCAAGCATCTTATATTGACAAAATGTTGTCAAAAGATAAAATGCAGAATTCCAAAAAGGGTCTGATGCCATACAGATATGGAATTCATTTTTCAAAGGGACAATGTCCTAAGACACCTTAAGAGGTTGAGGATATGAGAAAAATTCCCTATGCTTCTGCTGTTGGAAGTTTGATGTACGCAATGTTATGTACTAGACCTGACATTTGCTTTTTAGTAGGGATGGTCAGTAGCTATCAGTCCAATCCTAGATGTGATCACTAGACAGCCGTTAAGAAGATTCTAAAATATCTTAGAAGAACAAAAGACTACATACTCGTTTATGGTACTAAGGATCTGATCCTTACTGGATATACTGATTCTGATTTCCAAACGGATAAAGATGCTAGAAAGTCTACATCAGGATCAGTATTCACTTTAAACGGAGGAGAAGTAGTATGGAGAAACATAAAACAGAGTTGTATAGCCGACTTTACAATGGAAGTTGAATATGTTGCAGCTTGCGAAGCAGCAAAGGAAGCAGTATGGCTAAGGAAATTCTTAACTGATCTGAAAATTGTTCCAAATATGCATCTACCAATCACTTTATACTATGACAACAATGGTGCAGTTGCAAATTCACGAGAACCAAGAAGCCATAAATGGGGAAAGCATATTGAACGTAAGTACCATCTTATCAGGGAAATTGTACATCGTGGTGAAATTGTAGTAACCCAGATTTCTTCCGAGCAAAATATTGCTGATCCTTTTACAAAGGCCCTCACGGCTAAAGTGTTTGAGAGCCACCTACAGAGTTTAGGTCTACGATGTTTGTAAACTAGGACAAGTGAGAGACTTAATAGGCATAATACCCTAGTTTATAATTATTCTCTCTTATATTTTAATTCAAACATTTTCTTCCCACTAGGAGTTTTAGTCCAAGTGGGAGTTGTTGCAATTAATGTCCTAAAACTCGTAGTTTGTAATCATATTTTTTCAATAAAATCGTTATTGAGAATTTGAAAACTATATTCTTAAATCCAATAAATATAGATCCTAAGACTATTTTTTAGTAAACTTGAACTTTATGTAGAGACATAAACATGGATTAAGTTCAAGTAAATAGTCTAAATAGTCTATAGTATATGATTAAAGGTTGGGCGTTTTATTCTGAAATGCTATGGATGCGGTCCACTTTGTAAATAATACAAACGACGTAATCCTGAATCGTTCATGTAGAGACATGGAAGAGGGACATCCTATGTAAAAGGTTTACATAAGACAGAACCATGAAATAGTGACTTTTACGTAATAACGTCGTTTACTATTTAAAACTGACTATCTCGTTTATCGATGACCTAGGTAACTTAATCTTAATCTTGAGCTAACTGTGAACTCCTGTTCACACGAGATTATCCTTAGATTTGCATAGGTGAAGGCAACTCATTAGCGTTGGCCCAATAAGCCTCCAATTTCAAGGATAAGATCGGGTGAATAGTTGGGAACATAGGGTGCAAGACGGAATTCACTCCTACCTGCTTTAGGGTTTGTAGATAGGTTGTTCCCTTAAGAATGAATCCAAGTCTCTACCTTGGGGTCCCAAACTCTAATTGGCCTGAGAGGGATTTGGTTTGTAGGTTGGACCTTAAACCAAATGTTCAATAGTGGATCAGTGGAACTTAAGGAACAAGATGTGTCTCGGGGGTAAAAACGGTATTTTGACCCAACTGAGGTTATGAACAACCTGTGAAGGATTAACTTACTGATTATAGTTATATCAGATGGACAGAAATATATCTATAGTGAGGGGAGTGCAGCTATGAGACTTTAGTGGAATGACTCGTTAGTTAATGAATGTTGATTACCTTGGTCTAAAAGGGTTTAGCCAGTTAATCTCGGATCGTTGGAGCCCATGAGATATAGGTCCATTAGGTTCCCCTGCTAGCTCTTACGGAATCAACTTAGCACAACATGTTGGAATGATTCGAATTGTTCGAATTAGGTAAATAGAGAAAAATCGATAAATATATATGTGATATAATCGTCAGTTATAAGACTTTATATTCATATGTGATTTGAATATCAAGAAAATGAATGCGAATTCATACTCAGGAGGTCGAAATTAGTCAAAATGGACAAAACGGTAAAAAGTAAAAATGTTGACTTTTGACTTGAAAAGTCAAAGTTTGACTTTGACTAAAATGGTCAAATGACCATTTTGCCCTTGACTAAAATTAATGGGAATATACAAAAATCTCATTAAATGGAATGGTGAGTAATTCCACTAAATGTTAGTGGAATACAAAGTGTTGAAAAATTAGCTAACTAATTACATGCAATTATGCATGTAATTAGGTTATAAATAGTTCATTTTCTTCAAGCGGTAAGATGATGGGTTTTTTGGCTAATTTTATCAAAAACTTAATTTCATATTTCTCTCTAAAATTCCTTCATTCGACGGGTACCACAACCTAGTTTTTAGTCCTGAGTATAGCGGGTGAATTCTGGTGGTGGTTCCGGGTGGGTAATCATGAGAAGGTTTGGAGCTTTAAGGAGCTTCAAAGGTAAATAATTTCTTTTAACCCTAATCTTTGTAATTAGGGTTGTCTTAAACATGTTACTTACTAAAGTGTTTAGTTGCAATTAAAGTAATTTTTCGATCATGGTTCCGCTACGTTTGTATGTTATCCTTCAACAGCGGCGTTCACTCTAATTTAAAGAAGTGTTCGCTGGAGACATAATTGTTGATTATTGCAGATCCCAGTCAATTTTCTCTACTTCGATTTTGTTCTTCATATGAAAATTCTTATATAATCTCTTCGAAGCTCGGTAAATGATGCCAGAACATGGAGGAATTTTTATCAGAGATGTGTCGAAGGCTAGGGAACGTGTAATGGTCAGCTTGTAGAAGATCCATGAGGCAGCGGCGAGAGAGAGCAAGACGATGGAAAACCTAATTCTGATTCGTACTTCATTGAACTGAGCAGATCAAGTTATTCAATAATCCGGCTTGAGCAATTGTGAAGATGGGCCATTAATTGGTACCTAGATTGTAATTGGGCCCAAATTCGACGAGCCATGTGAAGAGGGAAATGTGTTTTCAGCTGATTGGCCGTTTGTAGCTTGGCCGAGTAAAGTTTCAAAAAACTTCAAGCCGATTTGCCATTCTAATGGGTCACTCAATGGGCTTGAACAAGTAAACATTTCAGCTGGAAAAGATGGGTCGGCTATATCACAAGGACCAAATGATGGAAATTCAACTTCAAGAGGCCCAAAGAAATTTGTTGTACTTGAACAATCTGAGGAAAAACTGAATGAAGATGTTCCAAATGGGATTGTGCCCGAGGGGGATCTAATTAAGCAAAATGAGTTGAGTGTTGATGGTTTTAAATCTTCATGGGCTTCACTTTTTGGATCGTCTAGTGAAGGTTCTCTTATTTATACCCCTCCTAAAGTAGTTAGGAATAAAATCGTCATTGTTCCTCCAGAAGAAGTTATTGCTCAAGAAGTTCGGGTGTGGTAAAATTCCTTAGTAGGCCAACTAATTGATGGAAAATTGCCTTATGTTGTTATCCATCGGCTTATTGAGAAAATTTAGGGAAAATTGAAATGCTCATGATTACTATTCTGGAAAACGATCTCATTTGCTTTCAATTTAGACATCTAAAATCTATGGATTAGATTCTTTCGCGTGGACCATGACATCTTAGTGGCAAACATATGCTACTAAGAAAATGGACTCCAGGTATTGTTCCTGAATCTTTTACTTTTAATCAGTTCTTGTCTGGATTAAATTGGGTAGAATCCCTATGGAGTTGTGGACAAAAGTGTGGTTGACTATTGTTGTGAGTGTTGTGGGTAAGCCCATAACTTTAGATTTGGCCAATAAAAAGAGACGTAGTCTAGCTTATGTTGTGTATGTGTAGAATTAGATGCGGATTCTCATATGCCTACTAAAATTACTGTAAACCTCAGAGGAGTTGATTTTATTGTTACGGTAAATTATGAGTGTAAACCACACAAATGTAATTTGTGTTGTGTGTTTAGGCACTCTAGAGCGAAGTGTCATAGAAATGTGGAGAGTAAGGTACAATGGGAGGAGGACATGACGATTATTCCTAGCAAAAAGCATGATCTGGCTAATGTGGCATGTAAGGCTGTGGTACTAGAGTCGTTTAAGCAGTTGAGGAAGGTAAAATCAGGGGTTCTTCGAATAGGCCTAGTCGTCAGGTGGAGAAGGAGGTGGGTAAATGAGATAAGTTTTCTGTTGTCACTCGTAAAAAGAGGGATTTGGTCTCTGTTAAAGATCATGGTAAAAGTTTGGAGGTGACTACGTCAAACTCTTTCGGTAGTCTCTTAAAAGTGGGTGAGGATGACAAGTGAGCATTAACTATAATGGATTAATCACCACCACCCTTACAGGTGGATCATGGTGCTGTTACTCTAAGTAGTTTAAGTTTAGAGGATGGTCCTAAGGGAGTACATGTTCTTGATAGATCTCATGATTAGTTCGTGTACCTAGAACGTGTGTACTCTAAATAACCAGGTGAAGTGTTTGATTTTTTGGGGTCGTCCTCTGTGGGGGTTCTATCTCCTCTTGGTGACTAAAGTTCGCGAAAGCAATTTTGGGTTTGTGTCTAGCAGGTTCAGTAATTCTTGGGATTACACTTGTAGTTACAGTAATAGTGGTGTTGGTCGTATTTGGGTGATGTGGAAGAGGAATCATTTTTCTTTTGCTACTCATGTGGTGGATAAGTTGTTTATTACTAGTACTTTAATAGATCTGTTGTCTGGTGTTTATGTGGAGGTATTTTGAGTTTATGCCTCTAATATTAATATTGAGAGACTATTACTGTGGCGTTGGTTAGTTGAGATCACTTTTGGTTGCTCAAGCCCGGGGGTCATCATGGGAGATTTTAATGCGATTAGATTGCATTCTAAAGCTTTTCAAGGTCTCCTATTCAAGGTGATATATAGGATTTCGATTTGGCTATTCGTGATGTTGAATTAGTAGAGCCTTCGGTGCAGGGTAACTAGTTCACTTAGACTAGCAAGGTTCATAGGTCTGGTATGTTGCGCCATCTTGATCGTATCCTTCTGAATGATGATTGGTTATTTGCATGGCCTAATTTGTTGGTTAATGTGCTACAGTAGGGTATTTCGGATCATTCCTCTATTTTATTCTATCCTAGATTTTAGTAGAATCGAAGAGTTGTGTTATTCCGGTCTTCAACCATTGGGTGGAGGAACCTTTCTTTATTGCTGTGGTTTCTTTAGTTTGGGTTCGCCATGAGGGCGTCTTGCCGTTAATGATCCTCATGAGGAATTTTCATCATCTCAAACTTGCATTACATAGACATTTCGGTAGACACATCCGACGTCTTAGGGAGGAGGTACGCAATGAAAAGGAGGCCATGGATAGGGCTCAGAGAGAGGTAGAGTATAATTCTAGACGGCTGTTGGATTGGAGGAAGCCTTTCTTCGTCATAAGTCCTTGATTTGATGATTGGAACTTGGTGATCAGAATACTGCCTTCTTCCATCATTCTATCCGTTCTCGTATAAGTCATAATTATTTGCTTTCTTTAGTTGATTCGGATGGATCCAGGTTAACTTCTCATAATGTGGTGGTACAGTTGGTAGTTAATTATTTTCGTAACAGTTTGGGTTCCCAGGAGATTGGCTATAGGGAGCTGTCACCCTTAATTGATGACATTATGTAGTTTAGGTGGTTTGAGGAGTGTTGTTAGGTGTTACATGCTCCTATTAGCCGTGAGAAGGTTAGGAGGGTCTTATTTTCTATGGATAGCGGAAAGGCTCCTGATCCTGATGGGTTCTCTATTGGGTTCTTCAAAGGTGCCTGGTCTGTGGTTGGGGGGGATTTTTGTGATGCTCTTTTTCATTTCTTTGAGACTTGCTATCTTCCTCAAGGAGTTAATGCTATTGATATTACACTCATTCCTAAGCGTTGTGGGCCTGAGCGTATGGAGGATTTTTAGCCTATTTTTTGTTGTAATGTGATATACAAATGTATTTCTAAGAGTTTGGCTGATAGGCTTCGTGTGTGGCTTCCTTCTTTTATTAGTGGTAATCAGTCTGCTTTTATTCCTAGAAGGAGTATTATTGGTAACATTCTCCTTTGTCAGGAGCTGGTTAGGGGTTATCATTTTAACTTTGGTAAGCCTCGTTGTACTATGAAAGTTTATTTCGAAAAGCTTATGACTCTGTTAACTGGGACTTTCTGTTTTGCTTGTTGATTACTATTAGTACTCCCTTGAGGTTTGTGAGTTGGCTTAAGGTCTGTGTTACTTCTCCGATGTTCTCTATTATGATTAATGACTCTTTTGAAGGTTTTTTCCATAGCAGGAAAGGTTTAAGGCAAGATGATCCTTTATCTCTATTCATTCTTGTTATGGTGATGGAAGTTCTTTCTCGTATGCTGAACAGGCCTCCCTATAGTTTCCAAATTCATCAGCGATGTAAGAAGGTTAGTTTAACTCACCTGACCTTTGCTGACGACCTTCCGATATTTTGTGTTGCTGATGAGTCCTCTATATGGCTTATGATACTTTCAATGCATGAACATGTGAACCTATAGTGAGATTTCAAATGTATATGGCAATACTATATGCACATATAATTTAAACATTAATTAAAACATACATGACATGAATATTTAATTAGAACACCCTAAAATGGACTGATTTTGGCTCCTAAATTAAGCTAAAAACTAAATACTTACAATAATAATTTGGTGGAGTACATAAATCGCTCCCGAACAACTCGAATCGGCTTGAAAACCACTGAAATAACACTGGACCAACCCAAAAACCCTTGAACTGACCCAAAACCCAACACTTGGGCTTGAACCGCCAGCCCAACAAATTGAACTTCAACTGCATGTGGGTCAAGTGGAATCGGGTCATACCTAGGTCAAGTACGGGTGGGTAGAAAGTGCAACACTTCAAACGGATGGGCCGAATCGAATTGAGCCTCCAGGCAAAATGGGTCATGTGCGGATCAGACGAAACCGGGTCAGACAAGTGATGCACGAATTGGGTCACGCAGACTGCCTGAGCACAAACAGGGCCGAGCACGCTTCGGGCTTTTGACCAGTCAAGAATGTGGGTCGTGAAGTGAAGAACTGGGCTGAACACGTGAGATGGGTCGAAAGGGTCACACGGGTCGGAGCAGGTAGAAGCACGTGTACCATACGCGAGAAGGAGGCTACACGAAATTGGACGGCTCTCGTTGGGCCTTCAGGCTACTTCAGGTGGGCTGCACGCGAGCTATCTGGGTTGAAACGTACACGATTGTACATGCGTACACGAAGGGTATCCAGGTGGCGAACCGGGTCGTGGGTCAGGCCTTTGGGTTTTTGAAGCTTTTGCTGATCTATCTTCAAATTTCTTCAAAATTTTCAGCTTTTCTCTCTCTTGGTTGAAGCAATTACAGCCTAAATTCCAACTTTAATGACTCCAACAAAAATACATACCCTTTGCAATAAAAGAAAATAAGCCATAAACCAGGCTAATTACAAATAATTATTACAATTTAAACCTAATTTAGGGCTAAAACCATAATATTATCCATTTTAGTTCAAACCACAACAATTTATCAAATAAATTGACATACCAATCATATGCAAATGAGTAAAATTATACATACTCTGATGCCACATAATGGATAGCATACGAACGCATCGAAAGTACGAATCGAAAATTACTCTATATGCAAATAAACACTTTAGTGATTAACATGCTAAATACTACCCTAATTACACTAATTAGGGTTAAGATAAAACACTTACCTTTGAAGCTCCCAATGCTCCAAATCTTCTTACGATCACGAATCCGAGACCACCACTAGTGTTGACCCACTATTCTTTAGACATAGAATCGGGTTATGGGACCCGTTAAGTGAAGGAATTTGAGAAAGAGATGGAATTTGGAGGTGGATTTTGGTGTGAGAGTTGAGAGAGAAAACTAATTTGGAAAAAAAGTTTTGAAAATCATAAAACAAAATTTTTCCAAGAGTATTTTCAATAATTGAAAAATGCCCTTTATATAGACTAAATACGTGCAAAATTGCATGTAATTAGTTTATTAAATCTCAACACCTAATAATCCCCTAACCAATAGTGGAACTTACTGGGCTAGGTGTTTACATCTCATGTAGACCTATCCCACTAACTGTTAGTGGGATTATCCAACAAAATGTTGGATTTTTCCATTAACTTAGTCCAAGGGCATTTTGGTCATTTGACCATTAAAGTCTAAGTCAAACTTTGACTTTTTCAAGCCAAAAGTCAATATTTTGTCTTTTTACCATTTGGTTCGTCTTGACTAATTTCGATCTTTCGAGCATGAATCCGCATTCATTTTTCCAAAATTCAAATCACGTTTGAATGTAATGCTGGTCAAAGTTTGACTTTTCATAATCAAAAGTCAACATTTTGACTTTTCACAACTTTGACCATTTCCATCAATTCTAACCTTCCGAATATGAACTCGTATTCATATTTTTAATATTTAAATCACATGTAAATTTAAAGCTCTATAACCGACGACTATATCATATATATACTTTGGTTTCTCTCTCTCTACCTAATTTGAACAATTCGAATTATTCCCATATATTATTTTTAGTTAATTTCATATGAGCTAGCAGTGGAACCTAATGGACCTATAGATCATGGGCTCCAACGATCCAAGATTAACAAGCTAAACTTTTTTAGATCGAGCTAATCAGCACTTATTAACTAACGAGTCATTCAACTAGAGTCTCATAGTTGCACTCCCCTCACTCTAGATATATTTATGCCCATTTGAAATAACCATGATTAGTAAGTTAATCCTTCACAGGTTTTTCGTAACCTAGGCTAGGTCAAAATATCATTTTACCCCTGATACTACATCTTGTTCCTTAAGTCCCACTGATCCACTATTGAACATTTGGTTTAATGTCCAACCTATAAACCGAATCCCTCTCAGGCTAATGAGAGGGTGAGATCCCTTGTTCAAGACTTGGATTCAGTCCATAAGGGAACAACCTAGATACTAACCCTAAAACAGGTAGGAGCGAATTTCATCTTGCACCCTATATCCCTAGCCATCCACCCGGTCTTACCCCCTGAAATTGAAGGCTTATTGGGCTAGCGTCATTGAGCTGCTCTCACCTATGCAGATCTAAGGATAATATCGGTTGAACAGAAGTTCATAGTTAGCTCAGGATAAAGATTAAGTTACCTACATCATTATAATCGAAATAGTCAGTTTATATAGTCAACGATGTTATAACTTAAAAGTGACTATTTCATGGTTCCAGTCTTATGCAAAAATTTTACATAGGATACACCCACTCCCATGTCTCTACATGAACGATTCAGGATCACATCATTTGCACTAATTACAGAGCAGACTACATCCATAGTGTTCCCGAAATAAAGCACCCAACCTTATTCATATACTATAGACCGTTTAGGCTATAGACTCGAACTTGATCCACATTTATGTCTCTACATAAAGTTCAAGTCTACAATAGATAGCCTCAGGACCTTAGTTAATCGGATTCGAGATTATAGTGTTCTATTTTTACTAATAAGTTCTCAATAACCACTTTATTGAATAGGATATAATTTAAACTACAAACTACGAGTTTTAGAACGTAAATTCCAACACATAAGTCTTTTGAGTTTCGAGACTCATACTTCGAGGACTTCAGCCTACATTTCTGGCATGGTCCCTCACATATTTTCCCAAAGTATAGGTCGAAAAGCGAGCTCGTTGAAGGGAAAACTAAGGTGCAACCGAAAACGACTAAAAAGATGGCCAATGCTTCCAACAAGTGGCGAGCACTTATTCGGTGTCAAAAACCAATGAAAATGCACTTCCAGCAAATAAAATGGGGTAAGTTCAAGAACTTCTAGTGTTCGTCCCAAGAAAATGCGAACGAGAATGCCCCAAGCTCGGTTTTTTATCTTCAGGTAAAAATTTGTCCTTCAACGCTTTTTTTTTTATATTGGTCATAAGTCTTTCTAGCTTCGGGACGCATGCTCCAAGAACTTCAATCTACATCCCTGACATGGTCCCCACCCATTTTTTCAAAGTATTGGTCAGAAAGCGAGCTCGTTTGAGGGAGAACTAAGGTGCAACCCAAAATGATCGAAAAGATGACCAATGCTTCCAACGAGTAGCGAAGGCTTGTCCGGTTTCAAAAACCACTGAAAATGTACTTCTAGCAAAGGAAACAGGCTAAGTTCAAGAACTTCTGGTGTTCATCCCAAGAAAATGGGAACGAGAAGGACCACTTTCTACTCCAAGATAAAAAAACTGAGTCTGAGGCATTGTCGTTTGCATTTTCATTGCCACGAACACGAGAAGTGCTTGAACTTAGCTCATTTTCTTTGCTGGAAGTGCATTTTCAGTGGTTTTTGACACAAGACAAACGTTTGCCACTTGTTGGAAGTATTGGGCATCTTTTTCATCGTTTTGGGTTGCACCTTAGTTCTTTCTCCAACAAGCTCGCTTTCCGACCTATACTTTGGAAAAATGTGTGAGTGATAGTGCCAAGAATGTAAACTGAAGTCCTTGGAGTATGAGTCCGGAAGCTTGAAAGACTTATGACCAATACAAAATAAAGTAACCGTTGAAGGACACCTTTTTACTCCAAGATAAAAAAAAAAAAAAAAAAACTTAGTCTAGGACATGCTCGTTCGCATTTTCTTCGGACGAACAAAAAAGGTTCTTAAATTTAGCCCATTTTCTTTGCTGGAAGGGCATTTTCAGTGGTTTTTGACACTGGAAAAACATTCGCCACTTGTTGGAAGCATTGACCATCTTTTCTATCGTCTTGTGTTTCACCTTAGTTCTCCCTCTAACAATTTTGGTATTGTCCAATCACGTATTGCAGCAATCTTTCCTTCTCTCATACCAATTCTGTTGGATTTTATGTCCTAAAACTCATAGATAATAAATATAATCAATTGACCGTCATTGATAAAGTGTTTTATTATTATAATTTCAATAAGTGTTATTAATTATATTATTAGTTTTGTCTTAATAACCTAAATCCAAAAAACTAACATCCTAAGTTTTTTGATGAGTCTTGAACAGTATGTAAAGACATACGGGGATCAATGTTCAAGATCAGGTTAAAGGGTCTATAGTATAGGGTTAAGGTTGGGTACCTTATCCTGTTAATACTATGGATACGGCTCACTTTGTATTTGATACAAACACATTGATCCAATGTGTTCATGCATGCGACATGCGAGTGAGGGTATCCTATGCAATGAGTTTGCATAAGACTGGACCATAAAATAGTAATCACTAGATGTAACTCCGTTAACTAGTTGGATTTCTATTTCATTAAGATGACCTAGGTGACTTAGTCTTAATCCTGAGTGTATTATGAACTCCTGTTTGCGAGGGATTGTCCTTTGATTTGTACGGGTGAGAGTGGCCAAATTGCCGACTTAATATGCTTATCATTTTGGAGACAAGATCAAGTGGAGAGCTGGAAACATAATCATACAAGATGGAATTCACTCCTTCCCACCTTTAGGGTAAGTAGATAAGTGTTCCCTTAAATGGTGTCTCCAGGACTTGAACAAAGGGTCCTACCCTCTCTATGGCATGAGAGAGATTTCTGTTTAGTGGTTGGACCATAAACAGGTTGTTCATTAGAGAAGCACTGATATTTAAGGACTAGAAGTAACCCAGGGGTAAAACAGTAATTTGACCCAACTGGTTTTACGAACACTTGTGAAGGACTAACTTACTGGTATTGGTCTATATCCGTGGACACAAAAATATATCTACAGTGAGAAGAGTTCAGTTGTGAGTCTTTAGTGGAGTGTACACACAGTTAACGAATATTGATTAATGTGGTTAATGAGTTTAGCCAATTAATCTCATATCATTGTAGCTTCTGATCTATAGGTCCATTAGGTCCCCTTCCTAGCTCATAAAGAGTAATAAGATTTATTTATATTGGTTGTAATTTGAAATGTTCAAATTTACTTTGGAAATTAATATAATGTATATTGACACATTATAATATAAAGTTTATATTTTAATTAGACTTTATTATATAAATTTAATTTTGGATATGATTCAAAATTAAATTACAAGAGAATAAAATATTTGAATAAGTTCGAATATTAGTTTAATGTGAATTAGATTCATATTAAAAATATAAGTTAAAATTTAATGTGTATATGATACATATTAAAACTATAGGTTATGAGAGAAATTTATATTTGAATATGATTCAAATTATGAATTAAATTAAATATAAGATATTTAATTTAGAAATTAATTAATTGGATAATTAATTAATAGTTTAGTTTAATTTGATTTAATTAAATTAATTAAATTAAAACTATAGGTTATACGAGAGATATTCATTTAAATATGATTTAAATGAAAATATTAATTAAATATGATTTAATTAATTATTCAATTAATTAATTATTTAATTAAATTAATTAATTAGTTTAATATATATTAATTTAATAATTATTATTAAGTTAATAGGGAACGTGGGTGGTTTTCCCACGTTCCCATTTATTATCTCAACCTTCCCACTTCTTCAGACGGAAGAAGTGGGAATACTTTGCGTAACAAAGATGGAGGTGAGTTCTGTGAAAATGAATTGCTCTCCAATTTTCTCTCTGAACAAATTTTCTCTCTAAAAAACATTTCCTCCTTCCAATTTTAGTTCCCACAAACCATCTCAATCAGAGAATAGGAAGGTTTCCAAGTGGTGGTGCCTAAATTGGTGATTGGTAGATTCAGAGTCGTCAACGAGCGTAAGTTTTCTTCTTTGTATCTTTCTTCAAACCATGTTTAACCATAAAATAGTTTTGTAATTTTTTTGTCAATATATTGGTAATTTTAAGGTTCCAATTAAAATTGGGTTTCTGTAATTTTCCGCTATAAAGAGTTTTCATCCCTTCAAATTCAGCCACACTCCATCACGTGATCCAAAAAAATTATCCGTTCTTGCACAAAGGAACATTTTTCTCTCGAGATACAGTTGGTTTTCCTTCCGTTTCTGAAAAACTCTTTGAAGGTGGTCCAGTTCTTCCATTGTGGAACTATAGAATACTATATCATCTAGGTAGACCACGAAAAATTTGCCAAAGTATTTATGGAAGACCTAGTTCATCAATGTACAAAAGGTTGCAGGGGCATTGATAAGACCAAATGGCAATATGAGGAACTCAAACGCTCCTAATCTTGTGACACAAGTCATCTTGGGCTCAACTCCCTCTACAATTCTTACTTGATAATATTCTGACCACAGGTCTAGCTTCGAGAAATAGTGCCCCATGTAAGTGATCCAACAGGTCAGTGATTTGAGAAGCGTTATTTGTTGCAAATCGTGAGCTTGTTCAAGGCACAATAATCAATACACAACCGTAAACTCTCATCCTTCTTTTGGAAAAGGACTGGGGACCCATATGAAGCTTTCATAGGTCTACTAAATCCTGCACTTAATAACTCATCCAACAATTCAATCAATCATCTTTCACGACGACAAAGATTTGGACAAACTGTCAGGCATCACATCATGGTACTTCTCTAAGACACACAAAATGTCTTTAGGAATCGTCTCCTCAAGGTTATCAAACGACTCAAGTGGGATGGCCATAAACGCTGGTTCGTCTCGAGTGAGGCCATTCTTCAGTTGCATGGACGAAATTATTTTTAACCAATTAGGCTGACGAATGTTTGTCTATACAACGATGGGGGCAGATCTCATGATCACTAGACATTTAGCTAAAAGCATTGGTATCACCTGGTGTTCGAGGAGAAATTCCATTTCTAATACCACATCAAAGTCATCCATCTTTACGACCATAAAGTCTACAGGCTTGTTTCATCCTTCCAACTTTATCATCATTCGTTTCGCTAGTTCGACGATAGGTAGGACAAAAAAATTTGCGACCTTCATTCTTTCGGTATCCTTCTCTCAATGGAGCCTTAGTCGCTTGACTTTTGCCTCTGTTATAAAATTATAAGTTGCACTGGAATCAACCATAGTGCTCTTGGTCGGTTTCTAGCTGATCTAAGTGTCAACATACATTAGGCCCCTTTCTACTGACACATTTGTCTCCATTACCTTCTTCTGGAGAGACGATAGAAATTTTACGGCTCTCATTCTGGGATTATCACCTTTCTATGTCTGGCCCACTTCACCTTCTGCATGACTTAATTTATCATCTGAATCTGAGATTAAAGAGGCCTGAAAGGCATTAAAGGCGGTTCTATTCGGACATTCTCTAACCAAATGTGATCTCTTACATATGAAACAATTGAGAGGACGATTGGAGAGTTCTGATTATTGGATCCTCGTCATGTGTTTCCTGTATTTGGTTGATAGGCCTACAATCTCCACTAGGACGTTTTTCTCTCCCAGAAGCTTTGGGAGAACTCGGACGGTTATTCTTATTTCCTCCAGATGAGGAATTTTGATGACGTCTTACATTTTCAAAGTCATTGGATAGATCAAATAAACCATTTGGCTACTACATATGCTGACGTGAAGTTTTGGACCCTCTATTCATATAATTTGTTCTTTGCCCACGGTTTTAGACCTTCGATAAAACAGAAAACTATCTTTCTCTGACATATTGCGTATATCAAACATTAGCCCTGCAAACTGGTTTACATACTTCTGATTGTAGCAGTGTATTTCAATTCACGTAATTTTTGTTGAGCTAGGATTTCAACATTCTCGAGAAAGAAATGCGAATGGAGTTCTTTATTTAAACCGTCTCAAATGTCTGTTGTGAAACGTCCTTCTTGAATGTCAACATATCGAAACCTCCACCATAACTTGGCATCCTCAGACAGATGCATCATAGCCTCACTTTGGCTTCTTCTGTCATGTTTGTAGCCTTGAAATATTGCTCGAGATCAAAGATGAAGTTCTCTAAGGCCTTTGTGTCCCTTACCCCACAGAAGGGATTTGGTTCTAGAATCTTTACTTTTCTAACAGGTATTGCTCCTCTAGCTTGATCAGCTTAGTTTGCCATTACTCGCATTTTAAGATTCACCCTTGTGCTCATATCTGCGATTCCATTCCTAATGACATCAAGGGCAGCTCGAAAACCCTTTGACATGTCGTTTATCATTTCCAAAAGCATCTTCTAAGAGCTATCTAGATCAATAACATGTTCCTCTATATGGGCAATAGAGCTCGTCAAACTGTCCCCACGTTTTTAGTAACCAGTTCTTCCAACTTTTGCCTCTAGAATGTGACTCTTATCAACAACTCTTGTATGGTTAATCCGTCGAGATGGTCAGTCACCGCATCAATAGTATGAACTTTCTCAAAAAAAATTTCGAGATGAGACTTCAAGAAGAGAATGGAGTCGGCGGAAACTTCCACTAGGTAAAGCATCTGCTCTTCAAGCGTTACTTGTCGATCTTTATGTCTTAACTATCAATAAGCCAACTTAGACTCTAATACCTCTTGTCAAAATCGCAACCTTTCAAACACAAAACGGGCGATTGTGTGACACTTGTTTTGCTCAGTCAACAAGTCAGCTATGTAAAATTCGAAAATCGTGGACAAACTCGCTGTAGTAGCCTCCCTTCACGTCTTGAGAAAATTATTTTTAAAAAACGTAAGAGGAAAAGGAAATAATTGAAAACATCATAAAAGAACGCATTGAAGACTATCAATTGCAAAGAAAGTTTAGCTTGCAAAGAGTGCGACAAGGCTTGGTCAAGGATTCAACTACTATGTCTCCCCTATAGTAATTATGAACATTTTTAGTTTTGACAGGCTTGCATATGAAAATGTCGAAACGTCACACTCTAGGTCGACGACATAAAAATGAAAGCAATAGACTACACTAAGTAGAAAACATAAAGACAAGGTGACTTGGGGGTATTTGGACATACAGCCATAGGCAAATGACGTCCTGGACAAGCATGTTCATGACATTTGGCGCACAAGTTTGGAATCAGATGCCTGGAAATTAAATGCATGTGAGATTATTTGATGGGAATTAGAAATGCAAGTATTTGGGTTGTAGTATTTGGAAATCTAGGATATGTTTTTGGTTGCTGGTTTTGAATTGTAGGTTCTACTAGTGTTTAGTTTTTTTTTTTTTTCGTGAATTGTACATCCTAAATTTTATCATGTATCAATTTTTTAATAGAGTAACATTTAGTCAGGGTCATGGTTACATTTAGAATTTCCACTATATTACCAATATATTAATAGTTGATTTATACTTAAGATCACAATAGATAGGTCATCAATTTTTATCTAGGAAAAATATAACAAAATAAAAACAAATCTAGGTAAGATTAATTTTAAAAAAAGAAGAGAAAAGAGATAATTAAAAATATGATCTAATACTAATGATTATTAAAAAAACTCAGAAAGAAAAAAAAAATAGAAGAATAAGAAAATTTATTTTAAAAGATATTATTGTGATTAAGTCAAAAACGTATTGGAATGACTTAGAAAAAAAAAGTTTTTCAATAATTTTTCAAGGTTAGTGACGATCCCCAGAGTTAGTGGTTAGATGTTTGTCCATTGAGTTTGTCAGAAATGGCACCCAGTGGTCAGTCGACAATGGTTACCGTGGTGGTGACCGAAGTTGGCTAACGAATTTTCTAGATTGAATGAAGAAAAAAAAACGTAAGTCATAGGCTTGAATAGTGTTTGCTATCAAAGCCATGGGACTTAAGTCATAGGCTTGAATAGTGTTTGCTATCAAAGCCATGGGAAAGAGTATAGAAAGCCTTGGTGAAGGCAGTCATCGATCAATGGTAAAGATGGTCAAAGGTCGCCAATGATTAAGACAATTGATTGGTCGCCGACAGTCATGACAATTGGTTGCCAAGAGTGATAGCTATTGGTCATTTACCATCACCACAATCACTTGTTAATAGGCACGATGATCAATCATTAACGATAACAATTGGTCGTCGACGATCAAGATGTTCACTTGACGACAATGACATCCAAGGTTGTAGGTCACCAACGATCAAGATAATCGATCATCGAAGGTCAGGATGATCTAAACTCAATGATCAAGATGATCTGAAACCAACGGTCAAGATAATTGAACAGTGAAGCTCACACCAACTCAAATGAAAAGGAAAATGAAACACATGCTGGAAATTCATGGAAGAACATTCAAAGTCAAACCAATCAAGAGGCAATCATTATGACTCAAGGCTCAAAGCTAGAGCTAAAAGACTTCAAAATAGATTAAATGCTTGTTTACAAGCTAGATTTTCGGTCTTCAATAAAGAGTTGGAACTTCAAGAGTCACTTGGACACGCAAGGGTCATAATGAATCTAGAAATTAAGATTTATTCACATCTTTAATACATTTCTAGATTCATTTCACATTTTTAATGCATTTTAGGTTCATTCACATCTTTAATATGTACCTATTTAATGGAATGTACTTTTATTTATTAGGGTAGTTGAAAGGACATAAAATTAAATGTTGTGTTAGAATGCATGCTTAAGATTTTCAATCTAGTTTGATCAATTAGATTGTGGAGAGTTCGAAATCTTGAAATTAGGAACAAGGTCTCCTTTCTTCTTGATCTTTGATCAATCTTTCCAAGCCAAATCTATTTAGCTTTCTTCGGGTTGTTAACTAATTGTATAATCAAGGTTATTCTTATTACTGGTGTGGGGGTTCACCTAAGATAAGGGAAGTTCTCAAACATGATTGAAGTAGTTCCATTTATCACGATTGGTCATTAATGGTTGATTGTGAAGTTGTCAACGTTTGTTGCCAACAATCAATGAACATCTATAAGAGGTTGAAGTGAATTTTTATCTAAAACCTATGACATTCATAGAAATCTAAATAAAAAAAAAAACATATTTCCATGGTTTTGGTTTCTTAATCCTAAGAATTTCATTCCAACATGAATTTGGCTTCAAATACCAAATCCCTCGATTCCAAGCTACATGGCCAAACACCCCTGTAAGAAATGCAGGCCCAATTAGCCACTGCCAAAACAAGTCTACGTAACAAGCAGTAAAACGTTATTTATTATTCCATACTAAAATTTTCAACCAAAACAAAGTTACAGTAAAAAAATAAAGAATCCCTTCAGAGACATGGCAGATCCTGAGATGAAAGTTTCAGTGGAAAGAAAACATTATTCTTTATGAAGCATAAAAAGAAGAGTCCATTGCACAAGGCATCTCAAGCACATCTTTTACCTCCTCTATTCTCTTTAACCAAAGCCTGTGAAAACAAAGATCCCACTTGATTCCCATATTTCCGTGGTCAACCAACCAAAAGCAAAGAGAGAGAGACCGCAATTTTGTAAGCTTTCCAGCAAGTTCCACTAGGTATACACAATGGATTGATTTGGTAATAAACATAATGATAAGTGTTTCCAAGTCTAAAAATGACAATATAAATGTTATCGAACTCAAACTCAAACAACCTACAAGAGTTCACTTGGAAGCATAAACATATTAATGAAGTTATATGATTAGGGATTCCAAGAGCAACTCTAATACTTCTACAACTTTCTCTCTCTCTCTCTCTCTCTATCTATCCCCACCAAAAATGGAAATTAATCACCTTCTGTACTCTACTTACTTAAGATGGCCCCTGACGTTTCACAATCCCTCAAGGATGGAAGAACCAATGGGCCACAAAAAGGAAAGTCTGGATAGCGGGAACCGTTATCCATCGATCGTTTAACCTCTGGTCCTCATGATTGTGATGCTTCCCTTTCCTCCTTCCGTGTGAATCTTGGTTTTACCTACTACGGGCTTTCCAGAGAAAGCTGAAGTTGGGTAAGATTGAGATGGATCTTCAGGTTGATGCTTCAATTTTGATGGTGGAGGTGTACGGATTCGTTGGTTTATGTCCTTCAAGGTCACATCTCCATGGAATCCACAGGGCTTGATAAAGGCAAATGGGTAGGCAACTGAAGAAGCCAATTTAGTGGGAGTTCTAATATATGACTTCCGACCTGCACGTATAGACAAATGGTTTGCAAGAAATTAATTTGGATGGATAAAAGTGAAAGAATTGTCAGTGACACGAGGAAATCAAGCATAGTGCGTCAACACTGTACAGAAATCTTCAAAAGATGTCATCAATTGACATTGATAAAAAACATACAACGGTCTCATATTCTTTGGGAAAAATGAAACACTAAAATGTTGAGCAGAATAGAACCTTTAAAAATTATGTTTGGAGGAGCTCGAGTAGGATGATGATGGACCACATTGGATTTGAACTCAGGTGCACCATCACAAAACTCTACAAAAGTTCGAATAGATTAATGTCATGTGACACTTCAAACGAAAATTTATTTTATGAGTTCAAGTATTCATTTACAATAACCATTTTCACCTGATACATCAATTTGAATGTCCGAAGTCCCAGCAAAGCCCCTGAGTTCCACATGGTAAGGCATTTATATAATTTAAATTAATAATTTCAAACAAAACAATTCGGATGCATGGAAAATACATACAAATCCTCAGGGCTACAATGCATATCAGCATCATTAAGGCATTCAGCAATCCAACCTTCAGGTGAGTGATCCAAATTCTCATGACAAGAAATGAGCACATTATCTAAGACAAATACATAACAATTAGACAAATCCAAGAAGCAAACAAGGACATCAATACATATTTTTTACATTAAAGTAGTGTCTAGTTTGAAACAAACCTGCCAGTCCAGAACACTCAGGAATCCCATATGAAACTTCAGCGAGAGCTGCTAGACTGGAAACATCCTTATTCTGGATATAGAAATACAACAAAAGGACACTTCAAATTTCACCCAAATTCTATAATAGTAATAAATTTGCTCCTATTGACAGGTCTAACATCATATTGGTTTTCATATCTAGGAGGATCTACCACAAGCAAGCATTGAAAAATACCGAAGTTACAGGTGAACAATGAGATTACTAACATAGCTGTAAAGAAAATACAAATGAGAAGCCTGCTTTTGGCCTATAGAAATTTTATATTCGTTGTGAGACTTAAAAAAGAAAATGTATCAATGGAGCTGCTCATTAAAGCATATCTTGTAAACATTAAAAATTGCCAGTAAGCTCCTTGCAAAAAACATAAAGTTCATTTTACTGAAAATATAACAACGAGAAAAGAAAAAGAAGAAAGGAAAACACATTATCAATCGTGATAATCAATAAAGTATAACAAATAATAGGATTGACAAGTTTGACTTAAGTCCATCCGAATTCTTCGGTCACACAACATGATTGCTTAACTTGACTAACAAAAACAAAAACAAACAGGATGTGTATATCACTTGCATGCGATCTTGTAAAGTATGGTCATACAACATGCTTGCTTAATTCGAATATAAAACAAAAAACAATAGAAAACAGGATTTGCATATCACTTACATGTGATTTTAGAAATCTAGAAGACAAATCTTCACGGCAGAGTGAAGTTTCCAAATCTTGAGCAGTAAACTGCAACATCCGCCGTCTCTTTGCTTGTGAATGAGTTTCCCTGGATTCTTCTGATTTCTTGTTCCTATCATCTGAATCCCATTTCTCCACATTAAAAATGACAAAGAACCAAGCACTCTTTACACTAGATACAAGTGATATACATTACAAAAAAAATGGTTTACGTGGAAGGAATTGAGGGGTTAGAGGAAGGTGTAAAGTTCTTACCACTACACGTAACATGATATGCCAAGTCTCCACAAGCTTTAACTGGAGTTGTTTCATCAAACACATACGAAAGATCACCATTTTCCGAGACCCCGTCCCACAGGCATTCTGATATTTCTGCTCATGAGAATGAAAACGAAAGGATGTATCCATAATGAGCAAGTTTAACACTACATAATTAGATGATGCATAACATAACAAACAAAATTAAACCAGGTAACACTCACCTATATCAGTATCCTTCTGAATAGTATACCCATCACCTTCCCAATTCCAAGCATCACTACTAAAATTGCACATAAAAGCAATTAAGAAAATGTACAATTATTCAAATGCAGCACTTATTAAGATAATAGAAATGGAAAATAATCAGTTCAATCTTAACTAAACAAGTCAAACTAAAGAAAGTCTAACACTGAAAAGGAGAAAATTAAACCATGTGTGAGGATTTTCTCAGCAAAATGACAACCATTTATCTCAAAAAGAACCGATTAAACAATTGGGATCCGAAAGAGGACAGAACTGCAAGAACACTACAAACAATATAACAAGTAATTAGCTCTCAATGATATAGTACATTGTTGACAACTCAAGTAGTCAAACACAAACCAAAAAAGCTCAAAAGAAAACAGTAATGCAATGACCCATTGCTTCAATTAGATCCATAAGCATCATCCTCATCCCCACTACAACCCAAATAATCAATTAAAGAGGACGAAAATCAGTGTCGATCAAAAAAACAACTCAATCCCACCACAAAGCTCCCGAAACTCTCCCCTCTAACACCACAGCCATCTAAAAACAAACCCCAAAGAAACTCCCCACAAAATAAGGAATGAACAGGAAGAAATAGAACTTCCTGGAAAGACCCATTACAAGAAATCTTAGAACAAGCACCGAAACAAAAGCAATCAAAGAAAGACACGGATTGAAGAAGAGGGAGATGATTGATTTTACTTGTTTTTGGCGGTATCATCCATGATTGAAAAAGTGAAAGAAAATCGAGGCTGACGAATTGGTGTTGAGTGCGATCGGAAAAGAGGGCTTTGAAGAAGAGAGAAAAAGGTTGGGAGGCTACGGGTGGATGTTTGTGTTGGTGTTTTGGTAGATAATGGGGGATTATGGGCGGAGAAGGAGAAAAAAGTGCCCACTAACCGAGTAACTCGCAAACCAGCCCCTTCGTAGTCCTCTTTTTCTTTTTCTTTTTTCTTTTCGATTTTAATTTTCAATTTTCAATTTTACTGTTCCCTAAGGGACACAAAGAGATATCAAAGAGAAAACACATAGCACGTGACAGTGACAGCACGCTTTTACTCTATGGGATCCACTTTTTTTTAACCACTATATTTTTTCTATTTTTTCTACCATAAAATATCTATCCATGTAACTCAAAATAAATTAAAAATTTTAATTAGTTTATTGTTAACCATATATCTATTCTCGTTAGATTAAATTGATCATATTTTATATATTTTATTAGTATTTAAAAAAAATTATCAAAGATATCTCTGCGTATCTATTAGAAAAATCGTGGTGGCCACGAATAAAACTTGTTATTAAATATAGCAAAATATTCGTATGACTTATAAGTTTTACTATATTTCATAAATAATTTTAATATTTTGTTGTATTTTAAAATGTCTCTACTTAATATTGATATCAAACTCTTTGATTTTATGGATGTATCCATCAATATTTTCATCCTCATTCACAATTATTGAGAAACCATTTTATATTTTAAATTAAAATAAATGGTTAAATAATAAAAAGTATATATATAAGTTTTAGTTTAAAATAGAAAAATTGATAAAATATTTACATCTTCAAAAAAACCAAGTACAATGCATCAATAATTTTTCTATGGAGTGTCAATAGTTTTTTTTTCTATTTTTGAAAAACCTCTTCAAGTAATGAGAAATTGTTATGAATAGATCAATAATAATTTTTAACTAATTTTATAATAAATATTAGGAATTTTTAGAAAATAGAAAATTTGATAAACTATTTAACTTCATTGAACAAAATCACTAAAAGACAATTTATTACACTTAATTTTTCTACAATGTATAAATATTTTATCAAATATTCTATTTTTTACGATTTTACTAAATTTTTATTTTAAACTTTTATTTAATATTAAATAGAAACTACTTAAAATAGAATTACATACATCAACTAAAACAAGACTAAAAAAAATTATTAAAAATAATGTAACCATTAAATGTAGTTAATATTATAAAGGTTAATTTACATATATATACAACAAAACTAAACATATTTATAACCCGTATAACAAAATTAAAAAATTTATGAAGCTCATATAACTTGAGTTAATTTTAAAAAAAAATTCATATTTGTCCTTTCAAAAATTTTTCATCTCCTCTTCCAGAATTTATTCCTTCTTCACCATCTTTCATCTTCAACGTCATCTTTTCATCTATTTCATAAAGAAAACAATCTTTTTTCTTATTCTTTTTTCATTATCAAGTATTGTGTCATTCTTCTTTTTTCTTTTTCTTTTTTCACTACACGATCGTGTACTAGTATCTAAATGATGAGTCATCTATTCCAGATAGACACAGATAGTTGTCTATACGAGATCGTTTAGATTAGCATACAAAATCGTTTAGATTTGGTTATAAGATCGTTTAGATAGAGTACAATATTGTTTAGATTGGGTACACAATCGTTTAGATTTGGTACAAGATCGTTTTTCCGCACGTGTGTGGTTGATTAATCACAGAGTATTTTTGTTATTTTCATGTTGTGAGTTTGTAGGCTTGTGGGCTTGTGGTCTTTTTTTTTTTTCAAAATTGTTCTATACGGTGTAAATATTTTCGTGTTTTGTTCTATTTTTTTTTAAGTAAAATCCCTATTATAAATATGTATATCCATAACCTACATATGTGACCACTTGTTATATAACTTTAATTCAATTCCATATTGTAACATTCATCCTATTGAGTTTCATATTATAACACATACCATGACATGTTCTATAAATAAAGATGTGTGGTGCATTTGTTAGACAAACCATAATTTAGTTCAATTGCTTTCTATATTTTTTCTCTTTTCTACTTCTCTTTCTACTATTGTTTCATGATAGTAAGTTAATTTTAGTTGTATATGTTATACAATTCCAATATTTAATTTCTAAAAAATAATATTTATTAAATTTACCAAATTAGAGCTTTTTCAAACAAATTTAACAATGATCCAATGCATTTGTTAGGTGACATGCAAGCGGGAGTACTATTCTATGCAATGGATGTGTATGAGACTGGACTACGAAATAGTAACAAACTGTTGGCTAGTTAGGTACGGTTTCTATTTAAATAGGATGACCTAGGTAACTTAGTCTTTATTCTCAGTGTATTATGAACGCCTATTCACAAGGGATTATTCTTTGATTTATACAGATGAGAATGGTTAGATTGCTGACTCAATATGTCTACCATTTAAGAGACAAGACCAAGTGTGCTAGGAGCATAGTTACACAACATAGAGACTTCACTCATTTCTAACTTTGGGGTAAGTAAATGAATGTTCCTTTAAATAGTCTTTAGGGCTTGAACAAATAATTTTATCCTCTTTATGACACAAGAGAGTTTTGTGTCAATCGCCTGAACCATAAATAGGTTGTTCATTGGTTAACTACTCATATTTAAGGACTAAGAAGTAACTTAGGGGTAAAACAGTAATTAGACCAACTTGGTGTTACAAACCTTCGTGAAGGACTAAATTTTTGTTATTATACCCACTGACACATAAATATATCTACATTCAGAAGAGTTTAGTTGTGAATCTTTAATGGAGTGTACACAATTGACGAATATTGATTAACGTAGTTAGGGAGTTTAATCAATCAATCTCATATCGTTGTAGTTTCTAATCTATAGGTCCATTAGATCTCTTTCCTAACTTGTCAAGGGTAAAGAAGTTATTATATCTTGAATGATTCAAATTCAAAAAATAATATAGTGTATGATGATATATTATAATATAAAGTTTTGTTTTATGAGTTCAAGTATTCATTTACAATAAATTAGATTCATATTTAAAACTTCAAGTTAAAATTAATGTGTATATGATACACAATAAAACTATAGGTTTTGAGGTAAATATTTATTTGACTATGATTCAAATATGGATTAATTTAAATTTAAGATATTCAATTTAATAATTAATTGATTAAATAATTGAAGAATTAATTAATGGAAAATTTTCATAAATATGACAAACTACTAAAATATTTATGGCCCGTGTAACAGCCCATAAAGTTAGTCATTTTTTAAATATTCCAAGTTTGTCCTTCCGTATTTCTTTTCCTCCTTGCTGCAAGTTTTTTCTATCGTCTTTCTTCCTTTCCTCTTCTTTTTTTTTTTTTTTTCTGTTGCGATTTCTTTCCATCGCCTTTCTTCTTTTCCTCTTCTTTTTTTACGTCGTTTAGATTTGGGTAACCAAATATGATGTCTTTCTATCGTATTTCTTTTTTTTCTTCTTTTTTTCGCTGTGATTTCTTTCCATCGTCTTTCTTCTATTTCTCCTTTTTTTTTACATCGTTTAGATTAGGTAATAAAACCTAAAAGATCGTGTATAAAGAATCTTGAGAAAAAATTACGTCATTTAGATTAGGGTAACCAAATCTAAAAGATCGTGTATAAAGAATATTGAAAAAAAATCGTTTAGATTAAAGTAGCCAAATCTAAACGATTGTGTACCAAAGAATGTTGAAAAAATAAACGATCGTGCAAACAAATCTAAACGACGTGTAGCAAAAGAATCTTGAAAAAATTCGTTTAACCAAATCTAAACGATTGTGTACCAAATTTTGGAAAAAAAAATCGTTTAGATTTGGCTATTGTGTAACCAAATTAAACAATTGAATTGAAAAAATAAATCGTTTAAATTTGGCTATCCAGATCTAAACGACCAAATCTAAACGATCATGTACCAAACAATAGTTAAATCTAAACAATCGTGTACCAAATATATTATGCGCGTTGTTCATAGCGTGGTTGACGGGACAATTTTGGTATTTTCTATTGTGGGCCGGCGGTCTTTTTCCATTTTCTGAATGGTTCTATATCGTGTAAATATTTTGTCACTTTGTTATATTTTTTTAAATAAATTTGAATAAATTTAAATAAATTGTTTAATTTAATTCAATTTAAATAAATTTGAATAAATTTGATTTAAATTAAAGGGGTCTTTTAAAAAATATAACCAAGTGGCAAAATATTTACATTGTATAGAACAATTCTAAAAACGGAAAGAGCCCACAGGCCCGCCATGGAAAATAGAGAAAATGTCCATTCAACAATGCGCGTAATATATTTGGTAACACGCATAATATATTTAGTACACGATCATTTAAATTTGGCTATTGTTTGGTACACGGTCGTTTAGATTTGTTTTTTCAATTCTATCATTTAATTTGATACACGATCGTTTAATTAATTGGGTTACACGATCATTTAGATTTGGCTACACGATCGTTTAGCCAATCTAAACAATCATGTACCCAAATCTAAACGATCGTGTACCAAACAATTTTTTTTACGATCGTTTAGATTTAGGATAGCCAATTTTTTTCCAAAATTTGTTACACAATCGTGTTTTAATTGAATACATTTATTTAATTAAGAGAAACTTTCATAAATATAACAAACTACTAAAATATTTACGACCCATAAAGTTAGCCACTTTTTAAATATTTCAAATTTGTCCTTCCATCTTTCTTCTCCTCCTTGCGAATTTTTTATTGTCTTCTTCTCTTACTCTTCTTTTTGTAGCTGCGATTTATTTACATCTTTCTTTATTTTTCTCTTCTTTTTTTACGACGTTTAGATTTAGGTAACTAAATTTGATTTCTTTCTATCGTCATTCATTGTTTTTTCTTTTTTTTTTCGCTGCATGCATGTCTTTCTTCTTTTTTCTTCTTTTTCATTTTTTTCGTTCGTTGCGTGCATCATTTTTTTTTTTACGTTATTTACATTAGGATAACCAAATCTAAAAGATTGTCTATAAAGAATCTTGAAAAAAAAATAGCTATTTAGATTAGGGTAACCAAATCTAAAAAATGTTCTATAAAGAATCTTAAAAAAAATCGTTTAGCCAAATCTAATTTTATAACAGAGGCAAAAGTCCTTTTTAGGTGATCGTGTCTTACACATCGAAGGAACCTCAAAGCTGATGGCGAGCCAATAAGTCCTTTCAATGAGTGAAAACTCTAAGACACCTATAGGTGTATCTACTATGTCGACTCGTCCTCTTGTGATCAAGGGGTCTCCTTAACGAGTGGAAGGAACGAAGTCTATCGCAATATCTGAGACTTCTCATTTTTGTACAGACAACTAATTTCTGATCTCTGGCAACAGACTACCATAACTTTGTGGGAAAGCCTACGACAGAAGATTATTCGTACCCTTTTTGAGCGAGTAAGTAGCCTTGAACCAGAAATGCCTAAGATCTTTGATGCAATTGCGACTAGTGGCAACAACAACCTTACCATTTTTAGAGAGCTTGTGGGTGGTCACTTCCAAGGTGTCGAGAACCATAATAAAAATGCATTCCTCCATTTTGCTCCAATCAATTAAGAATGCTCAACTAACAGAGGCGAAAGGTTTTGTAAAGACTCTGTGACTTGATGAGAATCATATATTGGAAGAGACAAGCACCGTCCAATGTCACCTTGCACGACTATCCGCCAAGGATGCTAAACTAGAATCAAAACTAAAATTGATACGGACAGAGTTCGCCAAACTTTTTGGCTTAATTTCCAAGAATGACACGGAGCTGAAGCAGAAGCAGCATGAGATTTTAAAGACTTGTGAGGAAATTGACAAACTTGAATGTGCCCCATCATTGGAGATGCCGATGCAAAAATGTTGTCAACTCTTCGTGAATATTTAGAAAACACACTAAAGGAACTAAAGATCCTTAAATGGACCCTTGATTCACTACCTCCTCTTATTTATCCATTTTTGCTATTTTAACTTTCGAGTCAGAAATTTGTAATAAAACTTTTATTCTTTGATGGCTCGACTTTTCATTTTTCTCCTATTTGCATTTTGTCGTTGTTTTTTTCCTCATTTAATTGGTATTCATATATACTTAAATTGTTTGGTAGCCTTCGTGATAAATGACGCTCTAATTATGGCCTAGCTCAAGGGCCTTTTCTTTCTTTCTCTCCTTTTTAATATATAACTGAACTTAAATTTCTTTAAGTTGCCTACGTACCCTTTATAATATAGGGATCAAGTCAGAACGTAGTTCGATTGATTTTTTTTTTTACATAACGACATTAAGCATAAAATTTCTTGAGAAATTTGCCATTGATTGGGTCAATTTTTAACATCTCGATCAACAATCTTGTATGCGCCATTTGTGTAAACTTCTTTGACAATGTAGGTGTAAATTTATTTCCTGTATGCCTCATTGTGATGATCAACCTTCTTATAACAAGTACTAAATCACCAACCTGAAAGGAGCGGGGTTTGACGTGCTTATCAAAAGCTTTAAAAATTCTCGCTCGGTAATATTCCAATGCTTGCTTAGCTTCTAATCTCTTTTCATCAAGTGCTTCTAACTCTTGAAGACGTAACTTGACATTGTCTTCAGTATCAACCCCTCTTGCACTACCATTCTTAATGATGGAATTTCTCTTTCAAGGGGAAGGACAATTTCTACACCATAAACAAGCGAATATGGTGTAATCCTTGTAGGAGTACGATAAGTGGTTCAATAAGCCCACAATACTTCACTGATCCTTTCTTACCAATCCCTCTTGGAGACAATTTTCTTCAGAAGATTGCACAATGTTTTGTCGAATGCTTTTGCTAGGGAATTCGCAGCTGCGTTGTACATGGATGACTTGTATTGCTTGAACTTGAATTTTTCACATAATTTGTCTATCATGCTATTGGAGTTGCCTTCCATTATTTGTCATGTTCTCTTTCTTGGCCTCTCTCAAGAGAAAGGCCTTAGCCCACTTTGAGAAATAATCTATTGCTACAAGGATATAAGAATGTCCTGCTTATGATTTTGGTGTAATAGCGCCAACTAGATCAAGTCTCCAAGCCTCGAATAACCAAGAAGCCACAGTTGGATGTAGAGGCTCTAGAAGTTAATGTATGAAGTTTGCATGGTATTGACAAGCCTTACACTTCTTTGCATAGTCTATTGAATCTTAAACCATCTTGAGCCAATAATAGCCCAATTTTCTCAATTGAAATTGAAGCTTTGGCCCCAGTTGATGTGCTCTATAGATGTCTGCATGCGCTTCCTTTAAACCTTTAATCAACTCTTCCTTTCTAAGACATCGAAGGAAGAGGCCTTTAAAAGAATGACAATATAAGGTTTCCTTGTAATAAATGAAGTGTGCAGACCTTCTTCGTACCTTAATTTTATGATGAGAATCCTTTGGAAGCATTCCATGTTTAAGATACTCTATGATAGGTTGACGCCAATCTTCTTCATCAATCAAATGGTATGTCGCTACATTCGCTTCTTGACATTCATACAAAATTGGAGGCATAATCCATCATCGAAAAAGTGGTATATTCAAAATTATATCCTTCGACATCGTCAAGGCAGTGGCTAAATTTGCTAATGCGTCCGCTCTCTTGCTTTCTATTCCAGGGACATGCTCCAACATCACATCACATTGTTGAACCTTCCCATTAATTGTCGAGCATAAGCGAAGTATGCCTTTAACTCTTCATGTTTCTCATCATACTAAAGTGAAAGCTGATTGATTATCAACTTTGAATCACCGTAAATTTCTATGAATAATACTCCAATCTCTAATGCCATTTGAAGGCCAATTATCAAGGCCTGATATTCAGCCACATTATTCGAGCACAGTTCAACAAGCGCAAAGCTATAAGGCAACATATGTTTCTCAAGAGAAATGAGGACAATGTCTGCCCTCGAACCACTTTTTCACATTGCGCCATCAAAATACATAGTCCAAGGTTCCATAACTTCCGTGAAGAAAATTTCATCGTCTGACAAGTCTTCACAAAACTTCCAATCTGAAGGAATTGGGTGGTCTGCCAGAAAGTCTGCCTGCGCTTGTCCTTTTATCACATTTTGGAAAATATAAACAATGTTATATTGCTGGGGTAGAACCACCCATTTGGCTAAGCATCCAGAGATAATCGGCTTAGACAAAACATACTTTATAGGGTCCATCTTTGCTACTAGATGAACCGTGAAGGCCTGCATATAATGCCTCAACTTATCAATGGTAAAGAAAAGTGCAAGGCACATTTTCACAATGGGA
Source organism: Cucumis melo (assembly GCF_025177605.1). NCBI lineage: Eukaryota > Viridiplantae > Streptophyta > Magnoliopsida > Cucurbitales > Cucurbitaceae > Cucumis > Cucumis melo. The sequence goes on along the minus strand of NC_066860.1, from coordinate 23,968,775 downwards.
GAATAGTTAACTTTGGTCCCAACTAAGGTTCTACTTAGATAGTAGAGAGCATGTTCCTTTCCCTTCTCCTCCTTTTACGCCAATAATGCACCTAGAGACCTTTCCTGTGCAACAATGTACAATACTAATGGCTTGCCAAGTATTGGAGTTCCTAATACTAGGGGATTAAGCAAGTATTTCTTTATGCTATCAAAAGCATTTTGACAAGCCTCAACCCACACAAATTTTTTCTCCTTTTCTCATCAACTTTTAAAAAGGTTGGTACTGACCGACCAGGTTGGAGATGAACCTTCGAATGTAAGCCAATTGTCCTTGAAGACTTCTTAGGTCATGTAAATGCTTTGGCCTTGGTATCTTCTGAATGATATCAATCTTGGGCTAGTCTATCTCAATCATCCGATGCCTTACAATGAAGCTAAGAAACTTTCTTGAAGTCACACTGAACGCGCACTTGAGAGGGTTCATCCTCAGCTGATATTTTTGCAAGCGATCGAACACAACTTTTAGATCCTTTAAATGGTCTTGTCGTCTATTGGATTTGACTACCAGATCATCAACATAGCACTCGATATACTTATGTAGCATATCGTCAAACACTTTTTATATAGCACGTTGATAAGTGGCACTAGCATTTTTCAATCCAAAGGGCATTACCTTGTAACAATATATTCCCTTTGGAGTCCTAAAAGCTGTCATTTCTTCATTTGAAAGGGTCATTCGTATTTGGTTATATCTAGATGATCTATCCATAAAGGATACCACCTCGTGTTCGGTAGTTGCACCAACCATGATTTCTGTGACGGGCAAAGGAAAATCATCTTTAGGGCATGCATTATTCAGATCACGAAAGTCTACACAAACGTGAAGCTCCCATTCTTTTTTCTGACAGGGACAAGGTTTGCTATCCATGTTGGATATTTGACCTCACGAATGAATCCTACTTCAATCAACTTGTTCACTTCAACCTCGATCTAGGGAATAAGCTTTGGTCAAAAATGTAGTTGCACTTGCTTAATTGGCCGATACCCTTATTTGATTGCGAAATGATGGACTGCTACTTTTAGATCAAGTCCTGGCATCTCTTTGTACGACCAAGCAAAGATGTCCCTGTATTCGGTGAGCAAACTCATGTACTTATCCTCCTCTTCACTAGAGAGAGATGCACTAATGAAAGTTGGGCGTGGTTCATCTATTGTACCAAGGTTCACCTCTTTTAGCTCATCTATGGTAGATTGGTCACCATCCTCTAAATCCTGTAGGACATCTTCCGCATCTTCTTCAGAAGTTTCAATCTCTGATTCCTTAACAATGGTAATGTGATAACATGATGTTTCACCTTCTCCTTATTCTAAACCTTCCTTTTCAAGATTAGTTAGTATAACATCATGCCTTTTCACTTTCAACGAACCTTGACTTGTATTAAGAGTGAAAAAAGTTTTTCTTTTGATTCGGGAAGGAACATTGCTACGAATTTCTCCTTCTCTCTTTGTCTCACAAGAAAACTCCTTACCATGGCACTTTTCGACCACTGTATGCTTAATTCAGTGCCAAACTGATGCACGAGATATTAATTCCTTCTTTGTGTCTATGCTAGAACCAGTTTTGACATGTGGGCCTCCATCCCCAAGACAATTAAAAATTGGAGCACGGGATGTTTGTGCATTTTTCTTTTTAGTCACTCTTAGCCTTTCAAAAGCTGATGGTCTTGTAGTCGTCGAGGCTTGACATGTGCTTTTCTCTTTTCTAAAGGTCGTAGTTAGCCTTTGAAAGGTCGATCGTCGGTCAAGGCTAGATGTTGACTGGTGACCTTTTCTTTCTATCTTTGTCATGCTTAGTCTTTCAAATACTGGGGCGCGTGAAACGTGCGGTCTAATTCGATCAAATGTTGAAGTTCTCTGACTGTCACCTTCTTCTTCTTTCATACTATCAACCTCTTCTATAATTATATGATTGCTGTCAACCACGTTTCCTTCTCCTTTCTAGTTATACTGATTGGCTCTGGTGACTTGTATTCGAGTCCTTTTCTTGACATGGGTATAACATGTCTTTCCTGTAACAACTTCTTTTGGGTTGAGGAGAGCTTAGGTTGTTCATAAATTTTTAAGCTTTTGAACTCGGTATGAGCTGTGAAGTCATAACCTGCTTTCGCCATCAATTTGTAAGCCTTAAGGTCGAATCCATCTTTCATCTGCCTTTGAGGCAAGCTTGCTTCCGTCAGGTCTATCTTTATTTCTTGCTTAGTTATTTTGGTAAGTGGTGTAGTGAAGCTTTCTTTTAGAACTTCAATGTCACCAACCTTCAAGCCTTTTAGGGACTCTGCATATGGTGACTTGCCTTTCTTGCGTCTGGACAGAGGGACATAGCACAAAATCAGTGGGTTTAAAGTCTTTTCATACATCAAGATCATACTTTTTGTGGTGCTCATGGATGCCTCACCCTTTCCACAGTTAAAGGTTCATGTACTTTTATGTGGTTCCCTGCTTGCAAGTGATTTCAGCTGTAAATTATCTTTTCTATTTACAAGAGAAATTTCTACAAGCACGACTTCTGGGCTATTGTCTTTCTTCAAATAAAACTTTGCATCTGCAAAGTGAGACTCAAGCTCTGAGAACGGGTTAGAGTCGACTTCAACCTTCTTTACGCCACCTTGATAAAATTTAAAGCAATGATGCAGTGTCGAAGTTACTACTCCATTTCCATGAATCTAAGGACGACTAAGTAACAATTTATAAGTGGTCCTCGAGTCTATAACATGAAACAGTACACTAGCCTTTAGGTCACCAATTGTAAGTTCTAAACGTATCATACCTATAACTCTTTGGATATTCTGGTCGAAACCTTGGATTACCAGCTTGCTATTTGAGAATTTGTCCATTAAAATGCCTAATCGCCTCATAGTCAACTTCGACATTATGTTGGCAGTTGATCCATTATCGATGAGAATCCGATCGACTCTTTACTCTCAAACATATCCAAAAACATACAAGGGTCTATTATGAAGTTTAGATCCCAACAATAAATCCTCATCTAAGAAGTCTATAGACATGCAATAAGGAGTACTCTCGTATGTCGCAGTTGGAGCACTCGAACTTGATGCTCTTTAATTTAACAATGCATTAGTAAGGATGATTTTGGTTAATTAAGGAAGTGATAACAGATCATCCACATTGAACCTCGATAGGTCTTTTGACTCTTCCACCTCCTCTAGTGATCTTGGTGGGGTGCTTTCTTCCTCCGTTGCGTTAATAGCATGACATGTCATGACTTCTGGGTTTTCATCCTGATGATCACAAAGGAATCTTGTTAGAAAGAAGTCTGCCAAGGTTACTAAGCGCTGAGGTCGAGGGAAATCCTTATCTTCCTCGTGCACAAGCTTAGGCTTTCGAGTCTTCTTCTTCTTCTTATTCTTTTAAGCCTTATTCCCTTTTCTATAATTTCTATACAAGCGGGACTCTTTTTGAGTTTGAGTCAACTTTCTTTTCTTTCGGTGGGTCACAACGATCCACCCTTCATCATCTTCTTCGACCGATCGTTCTTTTCCTTGAGAATCCTCGGGTGTAACTTTCTGATGGAATTGGACAACTATAGGCTTGAAGGTCTCGAACTGGACCAAGCTTTCCTTTTGCTAAAAAATCAATCTTGACAAAGGAGCCTTTGACATTGTCGTCACTGCAGCATGATCTGTTTAAGCTACCTCGTCAAGTCTAGCTCGATCTTTCTCATGAGCTAACCTTAGAATTAGCTCCTTCAACACAAAACATTTCTCTTCTGGGTGACTGATGACCCGATCATACTTACTTGCTCAGGTTGCTTACATTTTCGCAGTTGGATTAGCTGCTTCTCCAGTAGTTGCTTTAGCATGTCTATAATATTTGAATCAGAAAATGGGTAAACTTTTTCCTGTATTTCTTTTAAAGTCAGACGTCCTCTCTCGTTCCATCATCCTTCTTTTCAGCTCTCACTTCTTTTCTTTTGGAGAACTTCAGCGGGGTTATGTTTACGATCATAGATTCCTTCACGAAGCTCTTCACTATCTTTTCAGCACCCTTCGTCTCTTTCTTATCTTTTCTTACTTCAAGAACAGGAAAATATTTAGCTCATTTGCTAATGATGCTCAACTTTATATCATGAGCGCAAGTTGGTAACTCTTCAAATGTGCGTGACTTTATTCCTTGCAAAATGTAGAGGAGTCTGCAGTGCATGCCTTGGGTACACATTCTACAACTGACAGTTTGGTGAGTCGATCTTTACAACCAAGACGTAGAGCCCTCCATCGATTCATGTAGTCAATGGCTGGCTTTTTCTCTCATTGTTTTGTGTTTGTAAACTCCATCATGCTTACGGTGTGTTTGGTGCTGTAGAAATGGTTGAAAAATTCTTTTTCTAGCTGTTCCCAACTGTCAATGACTTTTGGCTTTAGATTAGTGTATCACTCGAAAACATTTTCTTTCAGGATTCGAACGAACTACCTGAAGAGCTGGTCTTCCCTTGATTCTGCAGTCTCGCATGTTTCAATGAAGTGGGCAATGTGTTGCTTTGGGTTGCCCTTTCCATCGAACTGCTGAAATTTTGGAGGTTGGTACCCAAGCGACATTCTCAAGTTGTTAATTCCCTTAGTGTACGACTTAGAGTACATGAAAGAAGTTTGCAGTGGTCGACCATACTGAGCTCTAACGGAATTCACGATCATATCCTATAGCTGTTGAACTGAGAGAGAAGCAACAGAAGTTGTTTATTGTTGTGGTTGGCTTTCTTCCACCACATTCTTCCATTTATCACTAGCTTTAACAACAAGAGTTTGACTCGACTCAGCAGTTTCACGAGTCCACATCTACTCTCTCAAAGCTGTGATTTCATGGTCTCGTTTCTCTACAACCTTCATTAAGAGATTAATTTTTCTCTTCATCTCTACCATGGCAGCCTCGTCTGTTATATCAGCCATCATGATAGACATCACGTTGGAGTGTGCTTCCTTCTTTGGCTTGCTAGAGGCAAAATTAAAATTATCATATAAAGAATTTTCCTTGATGACAATCCCAACTTTAGGAGACTTCATCAATCGTTTAAGAATGCTCTGTGCGATGGTAGAACCTTGATCCTGCTACTGGGTGATTCCCCTTAAAACAAGTGCAGGTGATGGGTCCTGTATAAGTGTCGCTTGCAACAAAAGATTTGGATGCAACCTTCTTTGATGCCATTGATTTTTTTATAGATTTGGTTGACGAGAGAGAGATGAGAGGTAGAGATGTCTCACTAGACGTGTCAATTTGTTCAGATGAGATTTCTAGAGAAATTTGATTCATGGAATTAAACTTTTGTTGATGTTGTACTTATGTTGATTTGATGCGGTGCGGTTCGATCTCTAGAATTTGATCCTCTGATTCTCTCTCGATCGAATACTTACACTTGATTTGAGGGAGCAAAGCACATGATGTTCTTGAAGTTGGATTCTTGGAAGAAAGCTTGTATTTTCAAAGGAGCTTCAATTTTCAAGGGCGGTCGACTACAGGAGTTAGAAAGTCTTCTAGTTCTTGGGAGAATTCTCTCTTGACCTTATAGAGTAAAAAATTTTCCACTCCCACAAATGAATAGAATTCCTTTATTTATAGAGTTATCTAGTGGGCTTTTATGGTCTTGGGCCTAGTTGGTCCATGGACCAGACCCATGAGCTCAATAACATGAATTTGGGTCATATTTAACTTTGGGCTCAATTAAGCTTATTTTTTAGCTCAATTAAGCTTATTTTTGGGTTCAATTGAATGTTAGTCCAAGTAAATAATACTTAATTGAACCAAAATAATTGGTTTGATCAAATTGTCATAATAAAGATATGTGACATCATTAGAATTGGCCAATTTGTCTTTAAATTTAATTTGGGACCATGCCAATTTTTTAGTTAATCCTAAATGCAATTATTTCAGTAAATGACATGGCAATTTGTGATTGGTTCCAAAATTTCTTATTCAACAGTTAGTATTTCTAAGGGTTTGAAGATGTGGTATGGTAGCCTTTAGTTCAATGAGTGTTTGTTTTCTATGTCCACGGTACTATGGCTTCATTTCCAAGTGATTTTGACAAGACAGATGCGATGTTCCTCGAGTTTGGCAAGGATCTAAATAACACTGCAGGAGGGTCGTCCTTGGTGGGCGACAATTTAGGTGAATCTTTTGGTACGTTAACTCACAATTATTTGAACTTGTTTCTCACTTGAACTACTTGTTTTTAATTTATTTAGCAAAAACTACTCAACCATCTCCGACTCCTAGGAGACGTGCGCACTCTCGAGTACGAGGCTCGTTAGTAGACGTATGTAGTTTTTGGATTTCTATATATTTTTTTAACATTTACTATTTTTTAAGTCGGTGTATTATGTACCTTTTGGAACTGTAAACATATGAAATTGAATTTCAATTTGATATTTCATATAATTGTTTACTAATTTATTGATTATTTTCTATAATTTAATATTGCATAAAGTGTACTAAAATAAAAAACGAATACTAAAATTAAATAAAAAACATTTCAGGAAAAAATAGAAAATATATATTTAAATAGTTTCTCGACGCACCAAGGACGTCAGGATAAGGGAATTTCTCTCGATGTACTCCAAAAAGCATCGGGAATATGTTTAACGACGTCGCGTCGGGGATGGTGTGTTTCTAACGCACGGAGCACGTTGGAAATGCAGATGTTGGGAGACATGTACTCTTACCCGTGTTGGTAACGCGTCAGAAATAGGTCTCCCGATGCAGTTCTTTTGACTCTCTTCCCTTCGTCTCGTTTGACGTCAGGAAATGAGTTTTTGACGCATTTTAAACCTTTTTCGAAGTTTTTCTTTGGGAGTTCTTGCTGGAAAGCTTCATTACGTGTTTAAGGATAAAGAGGAGGCGAGAAGACATGATAAAAAAAAAGAGGTGAACGTGATTTCCAAAAAGCACTAGTCAGTTCTGAAACCAAACCTAAAGCCAAAAGGGAACAAAATGAAATGAGGTACTAATAAAAAGAACATTCAGAATCCCTAGTCCAGAAGTATGATACAAATTGTTTGTTATAGTTGAATAAGCCTGAACATTTAGTTGGAAATTGTAGAAATGGGAATCATCTTGTTATGCAGGCAAACTTGGTAGAAGAGGATTTAGTAGCTATGAACACATAAGTTAATGCGATTGGGGGATCTGAAGGTTGGTGGCTAGACACTGGTGTATCTCGCCACGTTTGCCACAACCTTAGCTTATGTAAAAAATATAATAAGACTAAGGATAAGAATATCCTTCTTGGAGATCATCACACAACTAAGGTGGCCGACATTGGAGAAGTAGAACATAAATTCACATTTGGCAAGACGCTTATACTGAAGGAAGTTCTGCACACTCCTGAAATTCGAAAGAACTTGGTCTCAGGATATCTCCTCAACAAATCCGGCTTTACTCAAACAATAGGATCATATCTTTTTTCCTTAACCAAAAACAATGCATTCGTGGGAAAGGGTTATGCAACTGTTGGCATGTTTAAGTCAAATTTGGAAATGAATAAGAAAATGTCTTTTACTTACATGTTGTCTACTTTTAATATTTAGCATGCTAGACTTTAATAAAAGACTAATTAGCAACATCAGTAAGTTGAATCTTAATCCTAAGTTATCTTTGCATGACTTTGAAAAATGTGCATGTTGTAGTCAAGCTAAGATAACTAAGACTTTGCATAAATCTATAACTAGGGTTGAACCTCTAGAATTAATTCATTCTGCTTTATGTGAATTTGATGGCATGTTAACTAGGAACACTAAAAGGTATTTTATAATCTTTATAGATGATTGTTCCGAATTTACTTTTGTTTACCTGCTTAAAAATAAAAGTGATACCTTGACATGTTCAAGGTGTAACGACCCAACTCTTTATACTAAGCTGAGGTCATTACTAAAAAGAAACAATCACAAACACTACTTTTTTTTAAAGGAGGGAAGACTAAATTTTCATCAAAAACGGAATATTAAAACACTGAAACATAAACGCGGAAGCAAAACTGAGTCTCTATATGGCATGTCACGGATCCTTCTTTGTCGCTCGCTAGCTTTCCTCTACCTTTACCTTCGCCTGAAATATTAAACATAGAAAGAGTGAGTATAAACATATACTCAGTAAGGGACCTACTACTAGTCCCGCTAGGTGTCTGTTAACTTCCCATTAGAGTCCTGAAAAGTGGTACCCAAGAACTAGCACGTTCCCGAACACGTGCAACATGCGCTCCCGTAGGAACGAAATTTGGTCTTCGACGTCCCGAGGGAGCACCTAGGACATACTGGTCTGTAGCGAACCCGGAGGAAATACTAAGACAATCGGGCTGAAATAGAGAATTAGTTTAACAAAAGAATTAAGAGACTTTGTAGTGATAGAGGAACTGAATATGATTCAGCTGCTTTCAATGAGTTTTATAACTTAAAAGAAATAATACACGAAACAACTGCACCTTACTCTCCTAAATGAATGGAAAAGTTGAAAAAAAAATAGAACTCTAATTAAGTTAGTAGTTGTTATCTTGCTTGATTCAGGAGCAACACCATCTTAGTGGGGTGAAATTATAAAGACTGTTAATTATACCCTTAATTGGATTTCTAAATCAAACAGTAAAACTTCACCATACAAAGTCCTTAAAAATAAAACACCAAACCTGTATTATCTTAGAACTTAGGGTTGTCTAGCCTATCTTAGAATACCTGATCCTAAAAGAAGAAAACTACCCAATAGAGCATATGAATATATATTCATAGATGCTGAAAACAGTAAAACATATAGATTCTATGACTTAGAAAATAAGGTAATCATAGAATCAAATGATGTAGATTTTTCCAAGGATAGATTTCCTTTTAAATCTAGAAATAGTAGGGGCTCAAGTTCAAGTAGTCTACCTTCAGTTAGGATCCAAACCCAAGATAAGGAAGTAAATCCTAAATCTAGAAGAAGCAAGAGAGCGAGAACCATAAAAAACTTTAGAGAAAACTTCGAAATGTACAACGTAGAAGATCCAAAAGATCTAACAAAAGCCTTATCCTCAGTAGATGGTAACTTATGGCAAAAAGCTATGAATGATGAAATAGACTCTCTTAAATCTAATATGACTTGGCACCTAGTTGACCTACTCTCTAGCTGCAAAACAATAGGTTGTAAATGTGTTTTGAGGAAGAAACTCAAACCTAATGGATTAGTAGATAAGTATAAGGCTAGACTAGTAGCAAAAGGTTTTATATAGAGGAAAAACATAGATTTCTTTGACACTTTATCCCCAGTTACTAAAATCACCTCAATTATAGTGTTGATTTCTATAGTTGTCTTAAACAATCTCTTAATCCATCAGATGGATGTTAAGACTGCCTTTTAAACAGTGATTTAGAAGAAGAGATATGTATGGAACAACATGAAGTTTTCATAGTTCACAATCAAGAATCTAAAGTTTGTAAATGAGATAAATTCCTTTATGGCCTAAAACAAGCTCCTAAGTAATGATACAAAAATTTTGGCAACCTAATCATGTCCAAATGATTCAAAGTAAATGAGATTGACAAATGTATCTACTATAAGACTAGAGATAGGTTATGTACTATCATATGCTATACGTGGATGACATGTTAATCTTTGAATCAAACTTGCATGTCATAAATGATGTAAAATCAATGCTGAGTGAAAACTTTGACATGAAAGACTTAGGAGAAGCTAATGTAATCCTAGGCATTAAAATTATTAGAATTGAAAATGGAATTTCCTTAGATCACTCTCATTACATAGAAAAAATTCTAAAGAAGTACAACTATTTTGAAAGCAAACTAGCTTGTACACCCTATGATTCTAGTGTTAAGTTGTTCAAAAACACTGGCTACAGTGTTAATCAATTTGAATACGCAAGCATCATAAGAAGTATGATATATGCTGCTAACTAGACTGGACCAGACATAACTTATGTTGTACATTTACTACGTAGGTTTACTAGCTGACCTAGACTAGAACACTAGAATGCTATTGAAAGAGTAATGAGATATCTTAAGAAAACCTAAAACTTAGGATTACACTATTAAAAGTTTCCCACTATACTTAAAGGTTACAGCGATGCTGATTGGAACTCTCTTGCGGATGACTCAAAGACTACAAGTGACTATATTTTTAATATAGTAGGAGGAGTTGTTGTTTGAAAATCCAAGAAACAAACCATCTTAGCTTAGTCAACGATGGAGTCAGAAATGGTTGCACTAGCTACTACTAGTGAAGAAGCAAGCTGGCTTCGAAGCTTGCTATCAGAGATTCCCACATGGAAAAGACCGATACTAGTCATACTAATCCATCGTGACAGTACTGCAGCTATTACAAAAGTTTAGAACTTTCATTACAACGGTAAGAGATGATAGATACGTCGTAAACATAGTACCATTAGAGAATTTCTCACTACTGGTGCAGTGATAGTGGATTATGTATGGTTTGATGACAACTTGATTGATCCTTTGATGAAAGGACTAGCAAGAGAGAAGATTTTTAAAACCTCAGAAAGAATGAGACTTAAGCCTATAGAAAACTAAATTACTTGTGAGGTAAACTCAACTTGAAAGACTAGAGATCCCAAGAAACAAGTTGAACGGGTAATAACTAATCACAAGTAATATGACAAGATTCATGCTAAAATCATCAGGAGTTCCATTCTTATGATTGAGTGATTAGCATAACATATGAAGCGTATGAAAAGGCTAAATTTTGTTCTTGATGAATTCTATACTTAATATCAAGTAGGGTCCCTAGCTATAGGAGTACTCTTGATAGATCACCTTTGTGGATGTGGAAGTGAGGGCCACTTCCTATGGAATTTTAGGCAAATTCTCTACAGCGTCCACTAAACAGGGATATACGTGGAAGGCCTTAAAGCACAAACAATTTTAAAACTTCACTCGAATAATGTTGTGTGCAACTTTATTAGAAGTAAAGTTCAAAACTACGAGTTACTTTAGAATACTTTAAACTATTGTCACACCGTAAAGGATCAAGGCATTAGACACCTTTACTTAAGCAAAGTATTATAAAGATAGACACTACTCGATGAAAATGATTTTAAAAATTTTCAAGTGGGGACTGATAGTAAAAGTATTTCAAGTGGAGGATCGTTAAGTGAAAAAATTGAGTTAGCAAATATTTATTATTATTTTATTCTAAACATGTCTTCCCATATTGCAATGTAGAAGTCTCCTTTATAAGTTAAACATTCATTCATGGCTTTGGGCTCTAAGGGCACCCAAGATTTGGAAAGGGAGAGGAGATAGGCAAAAGTAAGCTTGCCAATATCTCCACAAGCACGTCGCCGTCGTACGCCGATTGAGCGTGGCAAAGAGAGGAATAAAATAATGATACATTATATTTTTTCTAAAACTATCTTTAATTTTCAAAACCATCTTTTATGTAATAAAACCGAAACTGTTTCAAATTGAATGAAAGTCCATTAAAGTGTAGTTTTAGTGCAAAACTAATTGAAGAACACAATTACTTTATTATGGGTTCTATGGGGCAACACAAATTTGTTTGCACTAAAAGAGTAGAGTACCAAAATGTCTTAAAGAAAGTGAGATATGCCTTCTTCTAACTTGTTTCTGTTTTGCAATATCCGTTTTGACCAGGTGACAGGCAAGGTGATTACTAGGCATTTTGACCCATAGGCGAGTTGATCAGTAAGCAAGCTGATCATTTGGCGATTTAACCATTACACGAGTTGACTAGAGAAGGCGTTCTGACCAAGCGAGATATCAACACATTATGCGAGATACAAGACAAGGAAGCATGCATTTTGTCTAGGCGTTAAGGCTTCTAACGCATCACTCTTTCTAGGTGATTTACAACAATACTTCCTTTTTCTTTTGCGATTTTTTAATTTTCCTTTTTTTTTAATGTATTGCTTAAAAAATGGTTTTACAAAATGGTTTTACAAAATGGTTTTATAATAATATACTTTCTTAATACAATTTTACGATTGTAACTTAATGTTAAAGACTTTAAACCTCCCATATTCAATTATCTCTTCTTTTTCCATTTTTACTTTGATTTTAAAAAGGAAAAATGAATTAAATTTATATGTATAGCAAACAAATATAAATTTCGAAATAAAGTAGTTATCATGTAGTGTCTTTTTCTAGTCATCCATTCTAGGAAAAAGTCTACTCTCGATTGCTGAATTTATCGAAAAATGTCCAAAAATTTATAGGACATAAACTTCCAACTTCATCAACAAATGGATTGGAAAGACAACTCCTGATGCATACTAGGAGTCTCTCAGGTGTTGTCATGAACTCCCGGCGATGTTTATACACCATCAGGAACTCCTACTACGCGTCGGGAGTTGTTTTCCCGAAACGAGGATTAGATAATGTATCTCCTGATGGTCAAGGCTGTTGGGAGTGCATGAACTCTCGACAATATCGTTGGCAGTAGTTTCTTCAAAGTTTTTGTTATTTTTTGTACTATGTTTTTTATTAATAGTTGCCAAAATAAGGTAAAATTGAAAATAATATTTATTATACCAAACGATATATATTAAATAACAATATTGTAACACAAAGACGACGTATACAAAGTTATAGCGTATTCTGTAACAAAGTTATAAAAATGTACATGATAGTGTACAAAGTGCTTTTGAATCAATAAATACGTAAGAGAAGATGTCATCTCCAACAACCATCTCCAAACGTCATCTTAGAATAAATTCTTACCTATAACCACATCAAACAAAACACATTGTTATAAAATTACAAACATCTTTCCAACTAAAAAGTTTCAAGAAACTTCATCTGACTTTCCAAAACAAGGTAATATAAACAAATAAAGATGACCATTCATCCCTAAACAATAAGTTAAGCAAACATCCTTCACCCCTCACCAAAACAAGTTAAGTAAAAAGTTGGACATAACAAGTAATTATTTGAAAAATTAGTGTTTTTTCTAATGACCATTCACTTTTATTGTATCTTTTTCACTAAATGGAAGTAAAAGTTGTATTAGTTTAAAAGGCATATCCTCAATAATAGTTAAGAATTGATCCAACTAAAATTAGAAACTCAAATTAGATAAAAAGGAAAGAAAAAGAAAATGCAAGGTACTTTGATTTAGAGGATGAATGTCATAAATGTTTCCCAGACACATAAGTTAACTTTTTATTTTCTTTTTCTCCAATAGTTATACGTATATTGTTTTTTTATAACCAACATATGGTTTAGAGAAAGACTAGAGAAGCAAATATAATAAGTTGTAAAATGTGCGATAGCGATTTTTCACAAAAATAGAACGACAAGTTGAAGTGATATTATACTTTTTAAAATAAGTATTGCAATGTAACGATTAATCCACGAAAATGATCAAAAATAGTAAAATTAACAAAAATATTTATACTTCATAGAAAAATAGTTAATTTTCATAAATATAACAAAACATCAAAATATTTACGGACTGTATAACAAAATCAAAAAGCTTAGATCGTTTAGACTTAGTAGAAGGATACAAGATTGTTTAGACTTAGTAGAAGGATACAAGATCGTTTAGACTTGCTAAGAGATCCTTTAAACAGGGTACGAAATCGTTTAGACTGGGTACAAAATCATTTTTTCATGCGTGTGTGCCCGTTTAATTGCAGGGGTATTTTTGTTATTTTACGTTGTGGGCATGTAGCGATTAATCTACGAAAATTATCAAAAATAGTAAAATTGACAAAAATATTTATACTTCATAGAAAAATAGTTAATTTTCATAAATATAACAAAACACCAAAATATTTACGGCCTGTATAACAAAATCAAAAAGCCTAGATCGTTTAGACTTAGTAGAAAGATACAAGATTGTTTAGACTTAGTAGAAGGATACAAGATCGTTTAGACTTGCTAAGAGATCCTTTAAACAGGGTACAAAATCGTTTACACTGAGTACAAAATCATTTTTCATGCGTGTGTGCCCGTTTAATTGCAGGGGTATTTTTGTTATTTCACGTTGTGGGCCTATAGGCTTTTTTCTTTTTTCAAAATTGTTCTATACGGTGTAAATATTTTCGCGCTTTATTATATTTTTGAAAAATAAAACCCTAAAATAACCACTTGTAGTGATTTTTTTTTATAAAGGTCAAATAGCTTGTTATTTTTAGTATTTTTGAAAAAATACCTACGAATCAATTTAAGATAATTTTTTGTGAAAATTCTCATCTTAAATATAAATACTTTAAATTAAGTGAAGGAAAAGTAAATTAAATTTATTCCAAAGTCAAAGACATAAATAGCATGAAAGAATCATGATCTTCCATACCAACCAATTACAAGATCTAAAGATTAACCAATCATTCATTCTTCATGTACAAGAAATGGATAAGGTTGGTTCATCCTCAATTCCATATTCCACATGTTAATACTCCGAAAAGGATCGTATTGAATGTCAATGTTTTCTTGGTTGAAGTGGACTATTAGGTACACATTAAAGCTTCCATGAACCCAACACATTGAAACTTCGTGATTTAGTTAATATCATCACATTTTTATTGTATTTACATTTGTTTTAATCTAACAAGTTAGAGTAACTGCCATTAGTACGTTAGTATTAAAGATGGTTGTTGGAATATATAAAGCTTAGTTAATGTTTTATTTTGACTTTTTGGTATTTACATTAAATAGAATAGATTCTCTCCAAGGCTATATAAGACATTTATACTTCCACTTGTTAAAAAACAAGACTTTTGATTAATGCAATTTGAAATATAATATTGAGATCCTTCCCTTAAAGTTTTGCAATTTTTGTGATAGAATGCATGTGATTCATTCAATCTAACCTTGATCAAGTTTGATTGTAGAGTGACTCAATTTAGAACCAGATTAATTTTCAAATCTTGCTTCTAGATCTTCGATATAAGAGGTAATATACTCCTAAATTTCTCATGGTTAATCTAAATCATGGTATAAGGAGGTGTCAATTTCTTATTTTAAAGGTTCTTGCTACGTTAATAACTTGAATCTTTGAATTGAGGATTAGGATTGCCTTATCAGATACTTTTCTATGTTTTAAATATAATTGGTTTTTGCTAAAAATTGATTCATTTAGAAAAAATAAATTTTTTTTGGAAAATTTTTATATATGGATAACTATTTGCATTAGTTCATGCATTTTCATTTTTTTAATATATTTAAGCGATTAATTTAATGGTTAAAGGATCAAAGATCATGGTTGAAAGTATACGTATCAAAATGAATATTTCAAAAGTATGTTGACTAAAATGGACTGAATTAAAAGTAAAAGGACTAAACAAATGTTTTAAAAGTATAAAAACTAAAAGGAAAGAATATCAGAAATAATGTTTCAAATTTTTATGTACTTGAATATAATGATATTGTTTTCTTTTAGGGAGAAATAACCAATTTCTTTATGCATTTCCATATCTAATATATATATATAAATCTTAAAGGTTAATATTAACCTCGATTTAGTGGGGTGAGGAGGAAGGTGAAATTGTGAAGAAGAACCAAATTATGGTAAATTATGGTTTGTAGGTGGTAACCATAATTTTGGGTTTGTAGGTGGTATGATACGAACTAATAACTCAGGATTGAATCAAATGAAGAAGTTGAAAAAATGCAATGTTTGGAAGTTGAAAAGCTATTTGGACAACCCAAAAATCACAAAATTAAATGTTTAAGGAATTATGTATTTATTTAATGTTATGTGTTTTCATTTATTATTGTTAATCTTAAATCCATATATAAAAATAATTATGGTTCTTTTTTATAGAAAAATTTTAAAAATGGAAAAAGTTGACAAGCCCATAATGGAAAATACCAAAAAACCCTAGTCAATCTGGGATTAATCGGCCACATGAGCACATATAATTATTCTTCTGAATGATCATGATACGCACTCGTGTAGGAAATGCTACACGATCGTGTAGGTAGTATCAACACAATCGTATAATTTTTTTAACGATGGGAAAAAATGCTTCAAATCTAAACGATCATATTGACCACGCTAAAGAAACGGGTTGACTATGGTGCGCGATCATTTACATCATAACCACACGATCGTGTAATTCTTTTTAAATGACGGAAAAACGACTTCAAATCTAAACGATCGTACTGACCATGTTAAACAATCATGTTAACTAGGTAAGCGATGGTTTAGATCACATTCACATGATCTTGTAGTTCTTTTTAAACAATGGAAAAAAGGTTTCAAATCTAAACGATTCCCTGCTGACCATGCTAAACGATCATGTTGACTAGATAAGCGATCATTTAGGTCATATCCACACGATCTTCTAGTTCTTTTTAAGCGATGGTAAAAGGGCTTACTAGGTAAATGATCGTTATACCCACATGATCATGTAGTAATTTTTAAACGATAAGAAAATATCTTTAAATCTAAACGATTGTGTTGACCATGCTAAATGATTGTGTTGGCTAAGTAAGTGATTGTTTATCAAAATAATATTTAAACGATCTTGATATTTTGGAAGATGAGCTAGAAGAAAGAAAGAGAAGATGAAGAAAAAAAAAAGAAAGAAAGAGAAGATGAAGAAAGAAAGAAAAAAAGAAAGAAAAAAGAGATGAATAAAAATAGAAAAAAGAAAATTTGAAAGGTGTGCTAAAGAAATATGAAAGAGAAGATGAACAAATCAGAAAATAAGAAGAAGAAAGAAGTGACAAATCGTCCATAATACCAAGAACAAATCTGAAATTTATGAAAATATTTTTCCGACTTCCAGAGTTTTTTGGTTTTGTTATACGGGCCATAAATATTTTGTTGTTTTATTATATTTATAAAAATTAATCACCAAATTTTTATGCATTAACTATTTAATTCTCTCCCAAACAAAAGATTAAATAAATGACTCGAAAAACTAGACCAAAATACAAAAATTATGGTTTAGTTTGTTTGAGTTCATGTGTTAATAAGAATGACTAGAGTTGACAAATTTACCATCCAAACAATTTGATTGGATGTAAGAAGTTGTTCCATCCAATTCAATCTACAAACACGTAAGTTAAATTGAAATTTCGACCTTTCACCTTAAAAAGTAATAATAGTGATGATAATAAAAACAAAATAAGAATATAAATGTATTAAATAGCCACTGCACTGCACACGTGTACGGCAGGATGAACATGATTTATCCTAACCGAGTGTCACGCACAAATTGAATTGAGCCGTTGGGGCATTAAATTCTTTCAGCCAATTGGCATCCGGAGAATAAGGGGTCCAATTAAACATTATTTTATTGTCAAATATAATTTATTAATGCTTCAAATTCCATTCTAGTTAATGTAAGGTTTGCATCTACATGATTCTTCCCTCGAAATCTTTGATTTTTTTTTCTTTTTTTAATTGGATTTCTATTCCCTTTTGGGTGTTTTTTTTAATTATGATTTCAATTTCGTTTTTTCTAATTTTCTATTTAATAATGGACTGATTTATGTGTTTGACAAAGGAAAATTAATTTTTTAGTTCACAGTGTGGACAAAATTTAATCTTGTGTGTTAGATGGGTTAGTTATGTTCAAGTTAGATGGGTTAATTATGTTCAAGTTAAGCATCGAGAGAAAAAGAATTGAAAAGATAATCTATTGGGCTTGTGATTCTTTTAAAATATACTGTGAGTGAATTATGGAATCAAGTGTATAAAAGTAAAACAACAAGAACAGAAAAATAAAAGAATGGACCAAGGAAAAGGATGTGGGTTTGGTTGGCCTCTGCCACACCCAAGATCAAGTCCATGATAAAAATTTGAGAGCTAAAGGTCCAACATAAGTCATGTCTTAAAAGGATTAAAAGGAATAAATTCTGATATGTTTGGTAAGAATTTTGGTTGGATTGTCGCTGCCTAGGAAAGACTCTCATTAAACTGGTCAAGAAGGAAACCCTATTAAGATAAGGAATGGAAAATAGTTGATAAATTATGCTTAAGGAAAAAGGTTAATGGAACTTTGTGACAAAATAGTTCGATCGGCATTGACTTCGATCAAAGATGAAGTTGAGACCGACCTTCTCTATTTAAAGATTGAAGTACACTATGGCCTATTCAAAAGGTTTTATATTTAATGGTATAATTAAATTAAAATCAATAATAGAATTTAAAAGGTTTCAAAAATCCAAATTATACTGTACCTTGATAATCTCTCCAAAAATATGTAAAGGCTCATCTTCTCCCGTTTTTCCAACAATTTTTTTTTTAATTTATTTTTTTTCATTCTTTAGTTTCTAAGTTCTTAGATTTAGAAGATTGTATCTCATATGTAATGCCCACAACCTAGGATTTAGAATTCGGATCCTTGACATTCTACTGCATCTCTTACGACCTCGCAATATCATCATTACTTGTTTTAAAGGCTTATTGGAGTGAAAGTTGCCCCCGAATCAAAACGAGTTCTTTCATCATTGATACGAACCAATAAATCATAATTGAATAAAATGAAAAAGTTGAAAAGATACAATACTTGAAAGTTGAAAAGTTATTTAGACAACCCAAAAGCCATAGAATTAAATGTTTAAGAAATTATATATTTATATAATGTTATGTGTTTTTATTTATTATAATAGATGAAAGGACATGAAATTAAATATTGTGACATTTCATTTAATATTTTAATCAATATAATTTGATTGTAATTTTCACATTTAAAATAAGGAATTTGAATGAATGAAAATTGAAAATTCTAAAATATAGAATTTTGTTCTGGTGCGTTGTACTAATGCATGAATATTTGGAGCATTCAAGTGAGAATTGACTTGTCTTGCTTATGGAGTGCTTTGAAGATCAAGGTTTGATAGGAGTTTCTAACTTTGTTTGATCCTTGGTTTCTTAGATTGCTTAAGTAACTTGATTCTAGTATATCTTAGGGGTTGAAATCAAATCAATCTTGGGGCTGTTGGAGTCGAACTCTTTGGGTGATCTTGTTGTTTAGCATGGTTTTTAGATCCAATGTCGAGGGGTTTCTTATCATTTGGTATCCGAGCGAGATTCTAGATTGGGTATATCTTTCCATTATTGTAATGTGTTCTTCTATTATTTTCTTGATTTATATTTTTTCTAGTTATCTCAACACATTCCGTCCATTATATAGAATATAAAAATATGTCACTTCCGGTCCTAATTTCACAATTTTGTCTTCTTCAATGTTTTAGATCTAGGCATGATCTACAAATTTGTTTTCTTCTAATTTAATAGTCATTTGATTCAATTCTGATTTCTTGGTTCATATCAAGCATTATTTGTCCTCATTCAGATGCATCCTGGGAAAACTCCCAAGAGGTCACCCAACCTAGAATTGTTTCGAGCTAAGAACGCTTAACTTGGAGTTCATATGGTCAAGCCACCGAAAAGGAAGGTGCACCTTGTTGATATAGGTAATAACTTTTAGTTCTTTTAAGTTTTTCTTAACCTTACTTTCATGTCCTCAGGATCCCCCTCATTCAAATGTGATATTAGTTCATTCATGTCCCCTTCTTAAACTCAGAGCATCACATGCCTACCAGCTTTCGCTTAGTTCGTCCATGAACCATATTTTACTTGGAGAGGTTTCTTTTTGATACCATATGTAATGCTTCAGGTCTAGGATTTGGACCAGGATTTAGAATTCAGATCCCTGATTTTTCCTGCATTCCCTGCGACCTGGCAACATCGTTCTTACTTATCTTAAAGGCTTATTAGAGTGAAAGTTGTCCCTACAAACCAACATGGGTCCTTTCAGCATGATTTGTTCTCATTCACATGCATCGTAGAAAAATTTCCAAGAGGTCATCCAACATAGAATTGTTCCGAGCTAAACACACTTAACTATGAAGTACCTATGGTCGAGCCATCGAAAAGGAAGGTGCACTTTATTGGTATAGATAGTAACTTTTAATTCTATTAAGTCTTTCTTAACCTTACTTTCATGTCCTCGAGATCCCTCTCATTCAGATGTGATATTGATTCATTCATGACCCCCTCCCAAACTCAGGGTGTTACACCATATTTGGTAATACAACGTTGTGGATATTGCAAAGTCGTATTGTTTATTATTAAATGTTAATGTATCTTGAAAAATAGTTTGATTTAAACCTCCAATTAGAAGCGAACCTATTTTCTTATTATTGCATGAACATTTTCTTTATTCAATCAAATTAACTAAAAACTAAAAACCTATATAATTTATATGTTATACAAAGCATGATAGATGTTTGTTATAGAATTTGCTACCTAAGTTATAAGAGTTATAAAATTAATTAGATATCTAAATCCATAACAAAAATAAATTGAATGTTCATCTAGATTTAATAAATTGCACAAATTTTTCATAGAAATAGGTCGATATCTTGTACAATTGGTTGCTAGAGACTCATTTAATTAGACCTTGACAAGAAGTCATATAAGTTGACTAAGGTTGGAGGTTTTTAAGTTGACGGTTTACGAGACACTTGCTACTGGAATCGAAATTAGTTCTTAAGTCTAGTTAACTTTATTTCATGAGCATGTGTGAAAGATGAGAGGTTATAAAAATATCTTATCACATAAACATCATAAGTTAAAGTTCAGTATAAAGGTTATACTCGGATTCAACACCTAGACTTATGGTATGTTTAATTAGATGGGATATATGCCAAAGTAAAAGATTACCCCGAAATTGCAAAAAACACTTCATCTGAAAGAGAAGTAATGGGCTTTCAACTTTAGCGTCCTTAAGAGTTCACACCATGACATTCATGCTTGACTTTGGGCACCCTGGGAGTGGACTCCATTCGAGAGTGTTTGCACTAGTCAATATCAAGTTGAATAGATGAAGTTGTTTATAATAAGTGGTGAAGGATATGTGTCAACACGTCCTAAGGTTTCTTCCATTAGGCTACACCATGAGATTCCTATAATGCGCTTAAATGTCTACCCTGAAGCAACCTTACTAATTGATGGATTGTATTATAAGATTCAGAACACCGTAAACTCTAGAAATGGATAGGCGTTTTCAATTTTATCTTTTTGACTTTGAGAGCATATTGACCCTAATGTTAAAAATTGAAAAATGGAAGGTCACATTTACAAAAATATTTAAAGTGTTAAGTATTAATCATTTAATATGAATTTTGCGGGCGCGTACATCTCAAACGCATCTCTCTAGGGCAAGCTTTGGCACTTTTTTCGTTCTTTTGGAGGAGCATTACGGGTGGATTTCCGATGTTTTATGGTGAAGTTTGTGTCGTTCGGTGCTTCTTAGGTGCCTGTTCTGAGTTTTCTCCAATGAGATTTGTGTATTTTGGCTGAGGAGGTGCACAATTTCTTTTTCGTTCTACGGTCGATTTCGCCTAGTACGGTTAGTTGTTGCGCGATGCCTAGTGTGATTCAATCGTCAGAAGGTGAGGGTGTCCAGTTAGGTGATTGCCCGATAGTAAAAATGTGAGCTATGGTAGGATTGTAGAGGGTTCACGAAGCAGCGGTGAAGGAGCGTAAGTCAGCGACATTCGGTGACTTAATTTAGTCTTAAAAAATTTGAACCTGTCATCTGCCTGAGGAAGAAGCGATCGGTCTAACCCGTCAAGCACATTACTTCTCTTAAAAAAATTGAATCACTCGCACGACTAAGGGGTGTTTGTACGATCTCACTCAGTTAGATGTACTCCATTGGACACACAACGTTATGATTATGTTTCTAACGAAAAGTTAACAGATCACCTAGCAAGACTAGTAATGGGTCTCTTACTAAGTATATTTATATACTCACTCTTTCCTATGTTTAATATTTCAGGCTAAAATAGAGAACTTGAGAAGCTGGCAAGCAACAAAAAGTGATCTGTGACATGCTATATAAGGACACAGTTAACTTTCGCGTCTATTTATATGTTTTTCAGTATTTTAAATTTTAACCATTTTAATTAATATTTTATCCCATTTATTTGTTTTTTGATCTTTAAAATTATTAGAACCCGTGGGTCACGTTTTTAAAAGTATTTTGTTAATTTTGATTATCTTATGTTTTTGTGAACGTCTTGATATTAATTTTATAAAGATTTTAGTTATCCTCTTTTCAAAAAAGTGTCTTTTGATATTTATCTTTTGAGTACCAACCTTAACTTAACTTAAAAGTTTGGATCATTACAGTTGGTA
The DNA here is from genome assembly GCF_025177605.1 of Cucumis melo. NCBI lineage: Eukaryota > Viridiplantae > Streptophyta > Magnoliopsida > Cucurbitales > Cucurbitaceae > Cucumis > Cucumis melo. Next base: position 23,946,660 of record NC_066860.1, on the reverse strand, counting down.
TCAGAGCCTAAGTTTTTAGGTTATGTAGACCGACTTACGATGTAAGTCTTTGATTTTTGTCCCTATGGCTACACGGTCCTTCGACACTCGCATGTATGTTTTATGATATAAGTTTATGTTTATGCACATGACCTTGCCTGTATTAAACCAGAATAGCTTGAATGTTATGGATTTAATGTTGAATGATTTGGTGGTGAAATTTTGGAAAAATATTTCCATGTAAAGGTGCTCAAATGGATGGTCAAGTATTTAAAAGAGTAGGACATAATCGGCCTGATGGACTATTTTGTGACTGAAAATCTAAGAAATAAGTTATGTTGGTGGTTTTAAAGAAAAAATTAAATACATTGTTACGTTCAAGTATATCAAATTTTGGAATGCTTGATGGCACTTTTGATCAAAGATATAAGGTCGGTTGGCACTTAAAAGTTTGCTTAGCGGCTTGGACGATTTGGGAGAATCCTTTGATAAATCTTCTGTATGTAGGAATTTATGTCCTAAAACTTGTAGTTTGTAATGATATTCTATTCAATAAAGTTGTTATTGAGAAACTAAATATATAATCTTAAATCCAATAAACTAACGTCCTGAGACTATTTTGAGTAAACTTGAACTTTATATAGAGACATAAACGTGGATTAAGTTTGAGTATATAGCCTAAATAGTTTATATTATATGAATAAAGGTTGGACGCCTTATTTTGAGAAACCATGGATGTGGTCTGCTTTGTAGTTAGTACAAATGAGGTGATCCTAAATCGTTCATGTAGAGACATGAAAGTGGGAGAATCCTATGTAAAGTGTTTACATAAGACTGAACTATGAAATAGTCACTTTTATGTTATAACACCGTTTACTATTTAAAATTGACTATCTCCTGATGAGCCCTCTCTGAGTTTTGTTTGTGACTCTTCAGAAGTTTGTTGAGCTTTCGGGTTTGTTTGCAAATCTTGGGAAAACTCTATTTTTTTGCGGGGTTAGTAATGAGTTTGCATCGTTTCTAGCTGCTAGTTTGGGTTTTGTCCTTGGGAACCTCCCCGTTCGCTAGGCTTCTCTTATTCAGCATATTACTAGTCAGATTCGTTCTTGGTCTTCTAGAGTTCTATCTTTTGTTGGTAAATTGCACCTTATTCGTTTTGTGCTTCGCAGTCTTCAGGTTTATTGGGCTAGTGTGTTTGTTCTACCTATGAATTGATGGAAAACACATCAAGAGGCATGTTGCAGCGGATAATAAGGATCATGCTTTACTCTATATGCATCTGAACGATTTAGAAATCAACATGCATATGCTATGCAATGGACCTAAACGAAGAGCATAAAAGGTAAACGATGAACTTACCTTTTATAGTTCTGAACTTCTTCTTTGATCCAAAGCTTCTTCTTTGCCTGAAAATCACGAGTAAGGACAACCACTAAGTTGACCTACTAATCTCATGACCAAGAATGGAGTTGTGGGACTCAGTTTTGTGAAATAACACTTAGAGAGAAAAGAAGGAGGTGTATCGTTTAGGTGATTTTTTCAGCAAAAACATCATCATTTCTCATTCTGTAATGAGAAGTTTATATATGAAATTTACATACAAATTGCATGCAAATTATTTCATATAATCTCAAAACCTCATTAATCCATTAATTCTTAATGGAATTAGTGGCTTTTATTATTTTTACAATAGGCTGCCACATTGCCCATTAACTTTTAATTAATTAAGTAATTAGTCAAAGGGGCAATTTGATCATTTGACCAATTAAGTCAAAGTCAAACTTTGACTTTTCTTAGTCAAAAGTCAACTTTTTGACTTTTTGTTATTTTACCCGTCTTGACTAATTCTAACCTCTCGAGTATGAATCTGCATTCATTTTTCTAAAATTCAAATCATATTTGAATATAAATCCGGTCAAAGTTCAAAGTCAACATGTTGATTTTTACAACTTTGACCATTTCAAAACTTTTCAAGCTTTTAAATATGAATCTATATTCATATTTATTTAAATCATATTTAAACACAAAGCTTAAAGTTTATTTCTGCCGACTTATATCTTATATATATTTGTTGGTTTGTCTCTCTTTTCTTAGTTTGAACAATTCGAGTTACTTCAACATACTTGTTCTTAGTTGAATCCATATGAGCTAGTAGGAGAACCTAATGGACCTATAGATCATGGGCTCCAACGGTTCGAGATTAACTGGTTAAACTCTTTTAGACCAAGCTTAATCAACATTCGTTAACTAAAGAGTCATTCCACTAAAGACTCTTAGTTGCACTCCCCTCACTATAGATATGTTTCTATCCACTTGATATAACCATGATGAGTAAGTTGATCCTTCACAAGTTGTTCGTATTCTTGGCTTGGTCAAAATACCGTTTTACCCCCGAGATTACATCTTGCTCCTTAAGACCCACTGATCCACTATTGAACAATTGGTTTAAGGTCCAACATATAAACTCTAATCCTTCTCGGGCCAATGAGAAGATGGGGCCCCTTGTTCAAGATTTGGATTCAGTCTTTAAGGGAACAACCTATCTACTATCCCAGAAATGGGTAAGAGTGAATTCCGTCTTGCACCCTATGTCCCTAGCTATCCACTCGATCTTATCCCTGAAATGGGAGGCTTATTGGGCCAGGGATGATGAGCGGGCCTCACCTATGCAGATCTAAGGATACTACCGAATGAACAGAAGTTCATAGTTAGCTCAGGATTAAGATCAAGTTATCTAGGTCATCATAATTAGTATAGGTGAGGACAACTCCTTAGCGTTGACCTAATAAGCCTCCCATTTCAGGGGTAAAATTAGGTGAATAGCTGTAGACATAGGGTGCAAGAAAGAATTCACTCCTACTTGGTTTAGGGTTAGTAGATGATGGAAAAAACACCAAGAGCATGCAACAGCAGAAGAAATGATCATATTCTACTCTATATGCATCTAAACGATTTAGAAATGAACATGCAACTTCTAAACAAAAGACCTAAACGAAGAATGAAAAAGGGAAATGATGAACTTGCCTTTGAAGTTCTCAACTTCTACTTCGTTCTAAAACTTCTTCTCTGCCTTCAGATCATGAGCAAGGACAACCACTAAGTTGACCTACTAATCTCAGGACTAAGAACTGAGTTGTGGGACTCGTTTCTATGAAGGAAATCGTTTAGAGAGAAAGAAAGAGGTAGGTGAATTGTTTAGAGTTTTTTATATGAGAATCATCATCCTTTCTCATTCTGAAATGAGAAGTTTAAATAGAAAATTACATGCAATTTATTTCATATAAACTCAACACCTAATTAATCTATTAACTATTAATGGAATTAGTGGCTTCTAATTACATTACAATCGGCCACATTTCCCACTAACATTTAGTAGAAAATATATTAGTCAAAGGACAATTTGGTCATTTTGACCAATTTAAGTCAAAGTCAAACTTTGACTTTTGTTAGTCAAAAGTCAACTTTTTTTTGACTTTTTGCTATTTTACTCGTCTCGACTAATCCTATCCTCCCGAGTATGAATCTGCACTCATTTTTCTAAAATTCAAATCATATTTGAATATAAATTCAGTCAAAGTTTTGTTTTTCAAAATCAAAAGTCAACATGTTGACTTTTACAACTTTGACCGTTTCAAAACTTTCCAAGCTTTTAAATTTGAATCTACATTCATATTTATTTAAATCATATTTAAACACAAAGTTCAAAGTTTATATTTACCGACTTATTTCTTATACACTTGTCCGTTTCTCTATCTTTTCCTAATTCAAAAATTCGAATTATTCTAACATATTGTTCTTAGTTGAATCCACATGAGTTAGTAAGAGAACCGAATGGACCTATAGATCATGGGCTCCAACGATTCGAGATTAACTGGCTAAACTCTTTTAAACCAAGCTTAATCAACATTCGTTAACTAATGAGTCATTCCACTAAAGACTCAAAGTTGCACTCCCCTCACTATAGATATATTTCTGTCCACCTGATATAACCATGATGAGTAAGTTGATCCTTCACAGGTTGTTCGTAATCTTGGCTGGGTCAAAATACCATTTTACCCTCGAGATTACATCTTGCTCCTTAAGACCTACTAATCCATTATTGAACAATTGGTTTGTGGTCCAACCTATAAACTTGAATCCTTCCGAGCCAATGAGAATGTGGGGCCCCTTGTTCAAGACTTGGACTCAATCCTTAAGGGAACAACCTATCTACTATCCCAGAAGTGGGTAGGAGTGAATTTCGTCTTACACCCTATGTCCCTAGCTATCCACTCGGTTTTACCCTGAAATGGGAGGCTTATTGAGCCAGCAATGATGAGCTACCCTCACCTATGCAGATCTAAGGATACTACCGAATGAACAAAAGTTCATAGTTAGCTCAGGATTAAGATCAAGTTACCTAGGTCATCATAATTAAAATAGTAAGTTTATATAGTTTACGGTGTTATTACTAAAAGTGACTATTTCGTGGTTCCAGTCTTATGCAAACCATTTACATAGGATACTCCCACTCCCATGTCTCTACATGAACGATTCAGGATTACATCGGTTATACTAACTACAGAGCGGGCCGCACCCATAGTGTTTTTCCAGAATAAGGCGTCCAACCTTATTCGTGCACTATAGATTATTTGGGCTATTAACTCGAACTTAATCTATGTTTGTGTCTCTACATAAAGTTCAAGTGTATTAATAAACTCAGTAAAATAGCCCCGGGAGCTTAAAATTTATTGGTTTTAAGATTATAGCATTCAATAATAAACTTTATTGAATCAAATAACAAAGTACGAGTTTTAGGACATAAATTCCAACAGTAGATAGGTTATTCCCTTAAAGATCACTCAAGTCTTGAACAACCCCCCACCCTCTCATTGGTTCGAGAGGTATTCAGTTTATAGGTTGAACCTTAAACCAATTGTTCAATAGTGGATAAGTGGGACATAAGGAGCAAAATGTAGTCTCAACGGTAAAACGATATTTTGAACTAGCCGAGGTTACAAACAACTTGTGAAGGATTAACTTACTCATCATGGTTATATCAAATGGACACAAATATATATATAGTGAGAGAGTGAAACTATAGGACTTTAATTGAATGACCCGTTAGCTAACGAATGTTGATTAGCTCGATCTAAAAAGTTTAGCCAGTTAATCTCGAATTGTCGGAGCCCATGATCTATAGGTCCATTAGGTTCCTTTACTAGCTCATATTAGGTTCCCTTACTAGCTCATATGGAATAAACTTAGAACACTATGATGGAATGAGTCGAATTGTTTAAATTAGGCTAGGAGAGAGAAACCAAAAAGTATATGTGATATAGCCTTCGAATTTAAGACTAAAGTTAGATCTTTATATTTAAATAAAATTTAAATATTAAAAATATGAATACGGATTTATACTTGAAAGATAAAAAATGATGGAAATAGTCAAAGTTATAAAAAGTCAAAATGTCGACTTTTTTACTTTGGAAAATCAAACTTTGACCATAAATATATTCATATATGATTAGAATTTTAAGAAAATGAATACGGATTCGTGCTCGGAAGGTCAAAATTAGTAAAGACGGACAAAATGGTAAAGAGTTAAAATATTGACTTTTGGTTTGAAAAGTCAAAGTTTGACTTTTGACCAAATGATCATTTTGCCCTTTGACCAAAGTTGGTGGAAAATCCTAACATTTTATTTGATAATCCCACTTAATCTAGTAGACTAGGTGTTATCTTTTGATAAAGATAAAAGGGGAATCCGTGGAAATAGCAAATATGAGGATAGAAAAAAGAAAAATAGCAAACTGTTATATTATTTTGATTTATGGCAAAATTAACTGCCATAAATATTTTCTCACTTTTTTTTTGCCTGAATTTACCCCTCCATGAATGTCAATTGTCCATATACAAATACAGTGTATTTGTTAAGATCAAAAAATCAAATAAAATATCACATATCACGAATACAGTGTATTTGTAAACACACTCATTTATGATAATTCTTAACTAAATCAAAAAAATATTGTATTGTTTCTACAATCCCTAAAGATATGTCATTAGTTACAATCCTTAAAGATATGGCAAACCGTATGCTAGACATTTTGTTATTCAATTTTTTTGCATGAGTATACAGTGACTTATACAGTGTATTTGTATAAGTCAAAAAACAAACAAAATATCACAGAGTACGAATATAGTGTATTTGTAAACACATTCACTTTTAGTAAATCTTAACTAAACCAAAAAATATTTTCTTGTTGCAGAAGATTTCACCAACATCCCTAAAGATATGGCGTTTCAACACCCCTAATTATTAGGATTTAAATCAATTAATTCACAATTTTTTATATTTCTTATTATTTATAAAAAATGTATTAAATAATACATATTACAAAATTTTAATAACAATTTGAATCTACAATTTATATCATCCCTTAAAATCGTCAATTTGAATTCAAATTTTACCTCATATCCCTAAAATAACATAAGGATAAATTTAACTATTTCGAAATTTTTTATTCTTCAAACTATTTATCAAAAAATAGACATAAATTATACATAATACATATTTTATATTTATTAACCTTTTGAGTTTAGAAACATATATCTCACCATAAAATAGTTAGTTTTAATCTCAATTTTTAACCTTATTTTAAAATCCAATTTTTACACTTTAATTTTAAATAGTTAGTTTGAATCTCTAAAATTATGGTAAAGATACCAAACTTAAATTTGAGTTAGATTATAATCTTTAAAATAATGCTAAAACAAAAAACTTCATTTACAACATTTTCATTCCTAAATTTTGTTGATTTAAAAATAATTTTATAAATAATACATAATATGCAATTGTTATTTTGAATTCAAATTTTATACATTATCCCTAAAATGATTATGGGGTTTGTTATATTTTAAACAGTTTATTAAATGGCCTTAAATATGCCTCAATGACATTTTTGTAATTAATTGAATCTTATTCTTAACAGAATCATCGACTTCTCTCATTCCATGAATTTCATCGATTTGAAAGACAACGTCTGAAAAGTTTAAAGTGGGACGAGATCTATATGAAATTGAATTTTCAAATCCTACACGAATTGGCAGAGGTTCTCTCTAATCAATCTACTCTCAATCACAAATTCCTTCGGCACGATGGCGGTAATCCAAAAAACTGGCGGAACGACATTTCTAGACTTTGCTTTTTTTACGATCTCCTTCATGAAAGATGCGTACTGCCCACCAAAGATGCGTACTCTCCTCCTCTGTTTCTACTCTTTGTCAACCAGAAAGAGTAAGCGAGCTCGAGTTCTGGGTTCTGTCCCAAATGTACTGAAGCATGTTCTTCAAACCAAAAACTAGCTGACGGCAGCGGCGACAAGATCTTCGAGGAAATCAAGAGATGAGTTGTTGGGATTGAAGGAATTGAAGGATTGAAGGATGGTGAGGGAGTGATTTGAGAAGGGTTTAGAGAGGACGAAATCAGGGGAAAGAAGGAGCAAGACGAAAATCCCAAAGTTTTTTGTCAGATGAGCTAACAAGAAGAAAATCCGAAGACTTTGAAAAATTTGAAGGAGATGAGCTGGAAACTCCAATAGTTTCTGCAAGATGAAAATTATTTGATTTTGATGTGTTAATCATGTGTTCGGAGTTTGATTTTTATTATAGGGTATTTGTAGTTTCTTGAATAAATGTATTTAGAATTCAATTTTGTCAGTTAGGTAGGGGCATTTAGGACATTATTCCAACCATTAGTTTTCCATATTTTCTAATTTTACTATTTTATTAATTTAAATAAAAATTTGCCATTTATCCAAAGTAAACCTTCTATTTTGCTATTCTTCTTGTTAGCCCAAGATAAAAAGTTCACTAGAGAAAGTGGACTTTGAGTTGTTGGGCTTTAGTGTTGCATGGGCATGCATTTTTGCATGATAATTTCTTATAAATAGGGCTTTTCAACAAATTTGATGAGTTGGACTCTTTGGGCTCTCTCAAGTTTATTTAATTTCTTTTTCATTCTCAATTATTTAAAAAAAAAAAAGAAATGCCAAATTGTTCGATCTATTTCCATCTTTTGAGATCTCTTGGTTCTTTCATCTGATAGGTCCCACAACCCGATTTAGAATATGGAGAATAGCAAGTCAACCTTAGTGGTAGTTCGAACAACAATCGGAGCTTCAAAAGTAAGTATTTTCAAAAATCCTAATTAATTTTTTTTTTCGTTTAGGGTTCCATGTTAATTAAATGCAATTAGGGTAGAATTTTGATATGTTTTTTGTCGTGCATGTTTTTTTTTTTATCATGTGGTATCAGAGCATGCTTTAATTTTAGCCAATTGCATGTGGTGCATTCAAATTGATTAGATAAATTATGGTTGAACTAAAATGAGTTATTTTATGGTCTTGGCTCTAAATTAAGTGCATTTACGTATTAATTATTGTAATGACTTGGATTTTGTCGCTTAATTAGCTTGTTTGAGGTTTTGTAATTTTTATAGAGTCATTAGAATTGTAATTAGACTGTAATTTCAAAAACTGGGAGAGAGAAAAGGAATTTTTTTAAAGAAATTTAGCTTAGAGACTCGAAAAATTCGCTCAGACCCGACCTAGAACGTAGTTCATTTTGCCTCCTTCGCATGTGCCAACTTCTGACATGTCGCTCCTACCTGCACACCTACGTTTTCACCTGACTCGGTTCAGTTGCTCCATACCTATCCCCTCTGACTCGTCTGGTTTCATTAGTCAATTCTGTTTTTTTGGGCCAGTTCAATTTCTTTTGGGCCGGTTCAGTGCAAATTTGATTGTTTTTAGCCGGTTCGGGAGTGGTTATTGTACAAAACCAAATTATTATTGCAGTAATTTTAGTTGCTAACTTAATTTAGAAACCAAAACCAGTTTATTTTAGGATGTTTATAATTAAATTATACATGTGATATATGTTTTAATTATTTTTAAATTTGTATGTGCATATTGTATATCATATAGATTTAAAATCTTACCATAGATTGACATGTTCATGCATTGAAAATATGTTATAATGGTTATAAAGTATAGTATGCATGTTAATTAATTAATATGGAAATTAATTAATATGATTAATTAATTTAATTAATTTTGATTAAATAGGATTTAATGAAATTAATTAATTAATTAATTTTTTATTTATTTAAAATAATTAAATATGGTTTAATTAAAGATTAAATAATTTAAAAGCTATATTAATTAATCTTTTTATAATTGTTATATAATGGTCGTTGAATGTATGTTATAGGTTAGTTAGTCTAATAGTTTTATAAAAGTTATAAAATCAATTTGACTTTTAAAATCTATAACAAAGATAAGATGCATGTTCACCTAGGTTAAACATATAATCTTTTCTTCATAGAAATAGGTCGATATCTTGTAAAACTGGTTACAAAATGCTCACTTGATTTGATCTTGTCAACAAGTCAGATAAGATGATCAAGGTTGGAGGTTCTTAAGTTGATGGTTTACGAAACACCTGCTACTTAGAGATCGTAATAAGTTATTTTAGCGTAGTTAACCTAGATTTATGAGCATGCGTGAGAGGTGTGAGGTAATAAAATTGGCTTATCGCCTAAACATCGTAGGTTAAAATTCGGTATAATGGTTATGCTTGGATGTTTCACCTAGACTTATGATTTTTTTAAGTTAGCCTAAATAATAATCCTAAAGAAATAAATTACCCTTAAAATCGTTATAAAAAGTAATGTACTTTTAGCTCTAGCGTCCCTAGGCGTTCACATTGTGAGGTCCATGTAGGACTTTGGGCCGTGCATAGGAGTAGACTCCCTTCTGAGAGTGTTTGCATGGATCAATATCAAGGTGAATAGAGGAAGTAGTGTTGGAATTTATGTCCTAAAACTCGTAGTTTGTAGTTACAATTATATTCTATTCAATAAAGTGGTTATCGAGAAATTATTAGTGAAAATAGAATGCTATAATCTTGAATTCAATAAACTAAAGTCTCAAGGTTATCTTGTAACGACCCAACTCTTTATACTAAGTTGAGGTCATTACTAAAAAGAAACAATAACAAGAGACACTTTCTTGAAAAGAGGAACACTAGATTTTTATTAAAAAACATAATACTGAAATACCAATACATAGACGCGAAAGCAAAACTGAGTTCCCATATGGCATGTCATGAATCCTTATCTGTCGCTCCCCAGCTTTCCTCTACCTTTACCTTTGTCTGAAATGTTAAACATAGAAAGAGTGAATATAAACATATACTCAGTAAGGAACCCACTACTAATCCCGCTAGGTGTCTTTTAACTTCCCATTAAGAGTCCTAAAGGAAGTACCCTTGAACTGGCGCGTTCCAAAAAACACGCAATCTAGTGATCCCGTAGGAACACATCTGGTCTTCGGTGAACCCAAATGAACACCTAAAACAAAACTTGTCTTTGGTAAACTCGAAAGAACACTTAGGACAAACTGGTCTTTAGTGAACTCCAAAAAAACACTAAGACAATCGAGCTGTGAGTAACCCCGTCGAATCACTCATATACATATCATCTCATACTAGATTGGTGATCTCATCGAACTACACAGCCATAAAAAGGTGGTGATCTTGAGCGACACTCATGTGGATATGACTCTAATAGATAAAGCTTAGTACACCCTATCCATAACATATACTTAACATCATAAACGTGGCATGAATATTAATCTTAACGTCCTTAATCATGTGATTAATATACCATGCATCATCATCAACGTAAATCAGTCATCAACATAATATCAGTCATCATCATCAATCATCAACATCAACACATTATGCATCTTCGCTACATCAATGCAAAATGGAAAAGTACATGCAACTCTTAACTTCAGTTCGAAGGTCTAGTAGGAGAATCTCTTATCTGGAGATTTTAGCCAAACAAAATACTCCCTAGCTGATAGTAGAAATTATTTTTCTTTTACTTTTTCTTTTAGGATGTAGTAGTAGTAGTAGTAGTAGTAGTAGGAGGAGTAGTAGTAGTAGGAGGAGGAGGAGGAGGAGGAGGAGGAGGAGCAGCAGCAGCAGCAGCAGCAGCAACAGCAGCAGTAGTCGTAGTAGTCGTAGTCGTAGTAGTCGTAGTAGTCGTAGTAGTAGTGCTAGTAGTAGTAGTGCTAGTAGTAGTAGTGCTAGTAGTAGTGCTAGCATAAATTAGGACAAAAAATAATGGACAAAGCCCGTCAAACAAGTGGGCCCGAGCACGAACCTAACAAGCAAATGGGCCCAAGTCCAGAGTGCCAGGTGGGCTTAAGCCCAATCCCAATAAGCAAATGGGCCAAGCCTAAGCCCAACAGACAGATTAGCTCAAGCCTAAGCCCAACAAGCAAATAGGCCAAGCCTAAGTCCAACAGACAGATAAGTCCAAGCCCAAGCCCAACAAGCAAACGGGCCCAAGCCCACCTAAAGCCCATAAAATTTCTCTATAAATAGAGACATCTACCATTCATTTGGGAGACCCTTGGGTTGAAAAGAAGAATCGAAACTCTGAAGAATTGAAGACAAAAAAAAAAAAAAACTTCTAAAGACTCTCAAGACGTGCAAGTTATCATCAACCTCGAAATCATCCTTCTGAAAGATCGAAGACTTGGAAGATCAAACTTTCCTTGAATTCCAGAAGATTGAAGCTCGAATTGACTTGTAATTACAACTTCTTGAAGAACGAAGACCACAAAGTTTTAAATTTTATTTTTTTGTATTCGAGAGAAAGAATCAAAGGAGTAAATATTAGAGATTGTATCCACAATACATAAATCAATACAAAGTTCGATTCCACGAATTAAATTTCTCTCGAAATCTCGTGTGAACAATTTGGCATGCCCAGTGGGACCATCTCTACCTTTCATCTCTTTCTCTTTTTGAAGAACATCCAAAGAAAATCATGACATCTCAAGGCAACACTTCCAAAGCTCTCAGTGACATCGGCAAACGGCCAAACACTCGTAGCCGTTCAAGGGAGATTCAGTGATCTGAAGATATGCCTCCTTTTGAAGTTGCAAAGAATATTTGGGAGCAAATCTCTAAGCCACCAAAATGTGGAATTGTAATCAAAGAGAATCCTGCGATTGACGAACACAACTCGTTGTCTGAGCGCTCAAACGAGGAGGTTCAACAGCCAAATATAATGTCAGTTATGGTAACTGATGTGGATACAAGCGAAGACAGAATGGCAGAGCTTGAAAAAAAGGTTAATGTGCTCATGAAGGAGGTTGAAGAAAGGGATTTTGAGATCGCATTGTTGAAGAATCACATCGAAAGTCGTGACGCTGCTGAATCAAGTCACACACACACTATAAAAAATGCTAACAAAGGGAAAGCGATTATGCAAGAAAGTCAACCATAAAATTCCACCTCGATCGCATCATTGTCTGTCCAACAGCTGTAAGAGATGATTGCAAACTCCATCAAAACTCAATACGGTGGACCTGCTCAAACGTTCTCTTTATTTCCAAGCCATATAAGAAAAGGATTGACAATATGAGAATGCCACATGGATACCAGCCACCCAAGTTTCAACAGTTCGATGGAAAGGACAATCCAAAACAACATGTTGCTCATTTCATCGAAACTTGTGAAACTGCTGGTACACGAGGAGATTTGTTAGTCAAGCAGTTCGTTCGAACCCTCAAAGGAAACGCCTTTGACTGGTACACCGACTTGGAGCCTGAATCCATTGATAGTTGGGAGCAGCTTGAAAGAGACTTTCTCAACCGTTTCTACAGTACCCGACGTATTGTTAGCATGATAGAGTTAACTGCAACCAAGCAGCGAAAAGGTGAGCCAGTCATTGACTATATTAATCGCTGGAGAGCATTAAGCCTTGACTGCAAAGATAGATTAACCGAACTATCAGCTGTTGAAATGTGCACTCAAGGAATGCATTGGGGACTCCTGTACATCTTGCAGGGAATAAAATCCCATACCTTTGAAGAGTTAGCAACCAGAGCTCATGATATGAAGCTAAGTATTGCTAATAGAGGAAACAATGATCTTTTAGTCCCAGAAGTTAGAAAAGAAAAGAAAGAAGTGAAGAGCACCCAGAAGGTATTGAAGGGTGCTACCAAGGAGGCTATGGTCGTCAGTACGACCCCTTTGAAGCTTGTCTCAAAGGAAAGAAAAATGGAAAAACGCCAAGACGAAGGCGAAAAAAGACGTCCAACATTAAAAGAGAGGCAAGAAAAAATTTATCCTTTTCCAGACTCTGACTTACCTGACATGTTAGACCAACTACTGGAAAAACAATTCATTCAACTCCCCGAATGTAAACGACCTGCAGAAATGGGGAGAGTAAACGATCCCAATTACTGCAAATATCATCGGGTCATCAGCCATCCCGTTGAAAAATGTTTTGTGTTGAAGGAGTTGATTCTAAAGTTAGCTCTAGACAAAAAGATCGAGCTTGAACTTGATGATGTGGCACAAACAAATCACGCCGCAGTAATCATACAGTCAGATAGTAGATTGTCTGCTATAGGGAGTCTAATCCAATTTGGATCGTTGGAACCTGTTGTTATATATTCTTCACTGGAGGATTTACAAAATAATGACTTCCGGGCTGATGGCCCCAAAGAAGAAGAAAAACAAGTAGATAATGTTGAGGAGGGATGGACGCTGGTAACGCGTCGAAAGAAGTGCAAGCAAAGTTTTTTCCAAAAAGAATCCAGCTCGTACCGAACATACAGGAGCAAGGGTAAGTCTCAGAGAAGAAACACAAGAAAGAACCTGAGAAAGTTTTTACCGATTATTGAAGAAAGTGAGGGGCTTTCTCGACCACGACGACCGATAATTCTAAAGGACTTCTTCCCTAAAAACTTTCCAATGAAAATAGTCTCGTGTCATACTACCAGCACGATGGAGGAGGACGCTTTCCCCTTAAATGCAATGAAGGAGACACCAAGACCAGAGGATGTGCTTCCTTTAGGCATAAATGATTTGTTGTCACTATCACGAGAAGTTAAGGATACAATCATCGAGATATTAAAAAATGATGATGTCTCGACTACTGTTACATCACCAACGAAGGCGTGTGATTCCTGTTGTATGCCGATATCATTCAGTGATGAAGATTTGCTACTTGGGTCAAAGCTCCATAATAGACCTTTATATGTGTCAGGATACGTTCGGGAGCAAAAGCTTAATCAAATTCTCATAGATAACGGTTCCGCCGTCAACATTCTGCCCAAGTAAACAATGAATCAATTAGGTATATCAGTAGAAGAGTTATCAAATAGTAAACTGGTGATTCAAGGCTTTAATCAAGGAGCACAACGGGCAATAGGCACTGTTCGTTTGGAGATCGTCATAGGGGATTTGCAGGCAAGCACAATATTCCATGTGATCGATTCGAGGAATACTTATAAAATGTTATTGGGACGTCCATGGATACATGAAAATGGAATAGTAACCTCCACGCTTCATCAATGCTTCAAATTTTATAAACAGGGAATTAGCAAGGTTGATGCCGACTCTAGGCCATTTACAAAGGCTGAGTCTCACTTTGCTGATGCAAAATTTTATACAAAAAGTGAAGACGTGAGTGAAATTATATCAACTGAAGTTCCAGTGACTAAGGGCACTTTTAAGAACGAGCAAGAAATGATCACAAGCAAGAAATCAAATAAAGAGAATGCACTTAATAGTCAACAAAATGGTGAATCGACGATCGAAACTAAGTTAAGGGCGCCAGAGGCTGAAAAGATAGCAACCTTACAAAAGGAAGTCTCAAATCCCACTGTTTTACGTTATATTCCTTTGTCCCGACGTAAGAAGGGAGAATCACCATTTGCAGAATGTTCGAAAAACCTGACGGTAAAAAATACCGAGATATTAAAGGAAAATTTCGCCGCGCCGCTTACCAAGATAGAGAAAGGAGAAGCAAAAAAAATTGAGAAAAAGGACTTAGAAGCATACCTTCCAGAAAGACGAACAGTGGAGGGATTCGACCCAAAGGCATATAAGTTGATGGCAAAGGCGGGTTATGACTTTACAACTCGTACTGAGCTTAAAAGCGTGAAAATAGTTGACGAAAGGCCTGAGCTTTCCCCTACTTAAAAGAAGCTTCAGAAACAAGGATATTCTATACCTAATTCCAGAGCTGGAATTGGATATCAGTCTTCTGAACCAGTCCAAATAACTGGCAAAGGAAAAACAAAAGTTGCTAATACATGCCACATTACAGTTGAAGAAAGCAAAGATTCTAAAGAGGGCAAAAAAGATAGAAGTCAAAGAAGTTCAGTTTTTGATCGCATTGCTTTTTCTGCTATACGTCCTTCAGTCTTCCAGAGGGTGAGTACATCGATAACGAAAGACAGTAATCAAGTTTCAACCTGCAGCTCCACTCGACTTTCTGCCTTTCAAAGGCTAAACACAAATGCAAAGAAAGTACAATCTATAAGCCCAACTCCGACCACAAGAAATTCTGCCTTCAAAAGGTTGAGCGTGTCAGTAACAAGAGGCCAAAAGAAAGCCTCCATATCCGTCTCAAACAAATCTAGCTTAGTGACAGGAGACGAGGAAATTCGCAGTACATTTCCATCGAGAATGAAAAGAAAGATGTTCGTCTCAGTAAATACAGAGGGTTCATTGAAAGTAAAGCGACATGATGTTGTTTTTACTCGACCTGAAGATAATGAACCAGAAGAGGAAGTAGATGTGGCAGGTTGCTGCCATGTTACAATATAAGAGACATCTGAGCATGATATATTTGAAGAGGATGCCGAAGCGACTCCGTTATCGCTTGAGGATGGGGGTCAATCAACAATTGACGAGTTAAAAGAAGTCAATCTTGGTACGAAAGAAGAACCTCGTCCAACCTTCATAAGCACCCAACTTTCTGACAATGATGAAAATGAGTATGTGAACCTACTCAAAGCATATAAAGATGTCTTTGCATGGTCATATAAGGAAATGCCTGGACTCGATCCAAAGGTGGCCGTTCATCGCTTAGCGATCAAACCAGAGCATCGGCCAGTCAAGCAAGCCCAACGACGATTTCGACCAGAACTCATTTCTCAAATCGAGGAAGAGGTAAATAAGCTCATTGAGGCTGGATTTATTCGTGAAGTCAAGTACCCAACATGGATAGCTAATATTGTTTCCGTAAGGAAAAAGAATGGCCAACTACGTGTTTGTGTCGATTTTCGCGACCTAAATAACGCATGCCCAAAAGATGACTTTCCTTTGCCTATCATGCAAATCATGATAGATGCAACTGTAGGGCATGAAGCTTTATCTTTCATGGATGGGTCGTCAGGATATAATCAGATTAGAATGGCTCTAGATGACGAGGAGAAAACAACATTTCGAACTCCAAAAGGTATATACTGATATAAGGTAATGCCTTTCGGATTGAAAAATGCAGGTGCTACATACCAGCGCGCTATGCAAAGGATCTTTGATGATATGCTGCATAAACACATTGAATGTTATGTTGACGATCTCGTAGTCAAGTCCAAGAAGAAATGCGATTACTTGAAAGACCTGAAGCTGGTACTTGATCGCCTCAGAAAATATCAACTAAGAATGAAACCTCTCAAGTGTGCATTTGGTGTAACTTCAGGGAAGTTTTTGGGATTTATAGTGAGACATCGCGGCATCGAAGTTGATCACTCAAAAATTGATGCTATCCAGAAGATGCCAAGTCCGATGAACCATTCCAGAGACTAATGAGGAAGGATGCAGTCTTTGATTGGGACCAATCATGCCAAAATGCATTTGATAGCATAAAGAAGTATCTGCTCAACCCTCTGGTCTTAAGTGGGCCTGCAGCTGGAAAACCATTAATATTGTATATTGCAGCTCAAGAGACTTCGCTCGGGGCATTACTTGCACAAGAAAATGATAAGGGCAAGGAATGTGCACTCTACTATCTAAGTAGAACTCTGACAGAAGCTGAATTAAATTATTCTCCAATTGAGAAAATGTGTCTCGCCCTCTTCTTTGCAATAGATAAACTAAGACATTATATGCAAGCCTTCACTATACATTTGGTGGCAAAAGCTGATCCTGTCAAATATATCTTATCAAGGCCAGTCATCTCGGGACGCCTCGCGAAGTGGGCTATTATACTCCAACAATATGATATTGTATATATCCCCCAAAAAGCAGTGAAGGGCCAAGCATTGGCAGATTTCCTGGCTGATCATCCAATTCCATCAAATTGGAAGTTATGTGACGACTTACCTGATGAGGAAGTATTGTTTGTTGAAAGCATGGAGCCTTGGATCATATTCTTTGATGGTGCGGCACGAAGAAGTGGAGTTGGTGTTGGCATTGTCTTCATTTCTCCTGAGAAACATATGTTGCATATAGCTTCACACTCGGTGAATTGTGGAGTACCAAGCCTTTATTATCGGCCTCCAAATTGATTCAGAATTTGGGATAAAGTGCATAGAAATATTCGGTGATTCGAAGTTAATCATAAACCAGCTCTCTTATCAGTACGAGGTAAAGCATCAAGACTTGAAGCCTTACTTTAGTTATGCTAGAAGATTGATGGACAGATTCGACAGCATAATATTGGAGCATATACCGAGATCAGAAAATAAGAAAGCTGATGCACTTGCAAATTTGGCCACTACTTTAACAGTCTCGGAAGATATACCAATAAACATTTCCCTTTGTCAAAAATGGATTGTGCCTTCAATTGAAAGTCTATATGAAGAAGCTGGTGTGATATCTGTATATGCAATTGATGAAGAAGATTGGCGCCAACCCATTATAGACTATTTGGAGCATGGAAAACTTCCCACCGATCCTCGACATAGAGCTGAAATACGTAGAAGAGTTGCGCGATTTATTTATTACAAAGACACACTTTACAGACGCTCATATGAGGGACTTCTGCTGCGATGCCTAGGAAAAGAGGAATCGACAAAGGCCTTAGAGGAAGCTCATTCAGGTATTTGTGGTGCCCACCAGTCTGGTCAAATGCTCCAATATCAGTTGAAGAGAATGGGTTCCTACTGGCCTACCATGATCCACGATTCGATGCACTTTGCGAAGTATTGTGAGGCTTGTCAATTCCATGCAAATTTTATACATCAACCACCAGAGCCGCTCCATCCGACGATAGCTTCATGGCCTTTTGAAGCTTGGGGACTCGACCTGGTTGGACCTATCACGCCTAAATCATCGGCTGGTCATTCTTACATCCTTGCAGGAACTGATTATTTTTCCAAATGGGCTGAAGCCGTGCCATTAAAAGAAGCAAAGAAGGAAAACATTGTAAATTTCGTTCAGACACACATCATTTACAGATATGGTATTCCTCATCGTATCGTAACTGATAATGGAAGACAATTCCCTAACACTTTGATGGACAAGCTATGCGAAAAATTTAACTTCAAACAGTACAAGTCTTCTATGTACAATGCTGCAGCAAATGGATTGGCAGAAGCATTCAACAAAACTTTGTGCAGTCTGCTTAAAAAGGTGGTCTCCAAGACAAAAAGAGATTGGCAAGAAAAGATTGGGGAAGCATTGTGGGCCTACAAAACTACCCATCGTACTCCTACGGGTGTTACACCTTATTCCTTAGTTTATGGCGTTGAAGCAGTACTCCCACTAGAAAAAGAAATTTCGTCCTTGAGAATGGCGATTCAAGAAGGGCTAACTACTGAAGACAATGCTAGATTACGCCTTCAAGAGTTAGAAGCACTTGACGAAAAGAGACTAGAAGCTCAACAAGCACTCGAATGTTATCAAGCACGAATGTCAAAAGCCTTTGACAAACAGGTAAGGCCCCGATCATTTCAAGTTGGTGATTTAGTGCTCGCAGTAAGAAGACCTATTATCATGACAAGGCATACGGGAAATAAGTTCACACCTAAATGGGACGGACCCTACATTGTCAAAGAAGTTTTCACGAATGGAGCATACAAAATCATCGATCAAGACGGATTACGAATTGGCCCAATCAACGGCAAATTTCTCAAGAAGTTTTATGCCTAATCCAGTTATGTAAACAAAAAATAAATAAATAAATAAATAAATTTTGAACTACGTCATGACTTGATCCCTATATTATAAAAAGGGAACGTAGGAAGCTTAAAGTTCACTTTAAGTCCAGTCACATGTATTAAAAAAAAAGTCACGTTTCATTGTTTGCTCATATGAAAACATGGTAAAATAAATGTAAATGTCTATATATATATATATATATATATAAAATCCTTCTGCATTATAATTCAACAAAAATCTTCACATCTACAAGGTTTGCAACAAAAAAAAAAGGGGGGGGGGGGCAAAGGGGGCATAAATCAAAGCCTCCACTTGAAGTTCTTAAATTCTTCTCGTGCAGCTTCCATGCTCTGGCGAACCGAAGCTAGTGCCTCGATCGCTTCCTCAGTAATAGCAGGGGTGCTTTCAAGGGTATTGACTTCATCCTGGAGCTTGGCAACTTCTAGTTCTTGTTGGTCTATGGCCTCCGCTTTTTCACAAGATAAAATCGACAATTGTTCAGACTCAGTATTTATGCTCCGAAGTCTCTTCTCCAGTTCCTTCCTTTCTAAAGATAACTCTGCGGTTCTTTCCTGAATAACTTTGGCATCTCCTCGTAGTTGTTTCACCAAAGTCAAAGCTTCCTTGATGGCAGATGTCTTCTCATTTAATTGACGAGTTTTGTCCGTCGACAACAACTATTCAGAATATGAAGATTTCACATCGTAAAAATTGTCTACCCTCTTAAGGTAACTATTTAGATACTCTTCAAGAGAAGTCAGGCCATCCGCATGGATCTTCTCAATCCCCTAGAGAACCATCGCTATTTCTGGCCTAAGTCTTGGGATATATTCAAAAGGAGTTTGCATGATCTTATCTTGAATATCCTCCCACATACATAAGGCTGTTTTCTGGAAGAAGTTTGAAACCACCTTTTCACCAACCCACTGAGAAGGTTCAGGGTTTCTCGCAGTCTGTTTATTAAAAGCGCCTAATGGTAATTCAGAAAGGGGAGCACGTGCTGAGCTAACTTTTTGTAAAGATGCTTTAAGACAGACACCTTCTTTGGATGAAGGGCTCTCAAGGTCTTTTCCCCCCACTGTCATCTTGCCTCGACGAATCTCCTCGAGAAGAGCAGATGGGCGTAAGGATTGTTCAGCCGGTTTATTGACGGGAGTTTTCGAGGTACCAACTTCCTCAAAGGCTAAATCAACTGCGTGAGGTCCCGTCAAAGATTCATCACTGTCTGGCTCTATAAGTCCTTCAAGATGATCGTTCAATGGGGACTGCAGAAGTAAACAATTAATAAGTCACTTACGAAGAAGATGGACAAAACAAAAAAAAATTTAGAAGGGAAAACGTGCAAACCACTAGTGGAACATCAGGAACTTCCAAAGCACTTAAACCCCTTTCGTTAGGATGATCACCTGATACCTTCGCTTTCTTCAAAGGTCTCTTCCAATGACGATCACTTTTGCTGCTATCGCTCTCATCTTTATGCTCCTTTACCTCCTCCTCAAGATTAGGAGCCATCGCCTCAACCAATCGAATTTCTTTCCCACCTAGGTTTCTCCCTCGGTTCTTCGGTAGTCTAGACTGTGAAGGGGGAGGAATGGCACTACTCACCAAATGGTGTCTATTATCCTCAAAATAGGTCCCGTGCTTCGTGGTCCACCAGTCTGTAAATCGCTGAGTCACATGCTTGCAAGGCTCTAATGAACGGGCGGGCAAGTATAGCTCGGATAAAGTATTACGCCTCGTACATATTCTCCAGTGATATAATATATTATCGAGCGTGATCGCAGGTGGCATACCCCCTATATCATTAGGAAGGTCTTGGTAAAAGCCAAACTGTCGTTCAAATTTATATGGACTGTATGATGTTATGATCCAGGTATTTTCGCAACGAGAGGACAAGTAGCAAGAACACATGCTTACGGAATATGACATTTGCAGAAACGATGAATCATGGGTATCAACCATGCGTTCATGTTTACTTCTGTTCTGAAGATTAGCGTGCCATTGAATTCTCGCACCATTATGGATCAATTCGCGTGCCTCATATTCGCCAAAATAAATGGACCCGCCTTCGCCTGAAAAGTTAGTCATCTTGGGACCTCGAACTTCCGTGGGAAGTGGATAATGTGTACCAAAATAATGGGCTAACCAGCCATGGACGTAATGCATGGGAAAGTGAAAATCCATGCGTCCTATCGGATTGGAGGCTTTGGTTATCAAACCTAGCCCATGGTATATGTTCGCCAAAACTGGAACTGCAAGACTATAAATAGTGCAAGCGGCCATTAGGCTTGCAGCCCTAAATACTCCAGGACGAAGAAACGATCCTTTCTGAGGAAATATGAAAAGACACAACCAGCAAGATAAGAAGGCAGCTAAATACGTTTCATCCTTCAAATCATCCTTGATTCCAAGTTCTGCAAATAACATGCTCTCCCTAGAAGACCACTCATGAGCTTGGATCTTCGAACCATCAGGGTTTTGAGTAGATTTGGAGCGCGACGCCTTCTTTTGCTTTCGTGTTGTTGGCTTATCATAGCTCCTAGATCCAAGATACCAGAACGAAATCCAAGAGCCAATAGTTACTTGGGAGTCATTCTTAGAAGATGCAGATCGATCATTCCTCTGCGTACAAACTATTGAGTAATACGCCTGGAAAAGATATTGGCAGGTCGTCGGAAGACACTTCGTCTTGTCCCGTGATGTGGAGGTCAATTCTTTAAAAGAAGGGATCCTTTCCTCGTAGAAATCTCCCTTAATGGGAAGACCCCCAAAGGACCATAAGTCCCACAAAGAAATGGATAACTCGCCGTCATAGTATGAAGAGTATTAGTCGAAGGACACCATGCTTCACAAAATGCTCGAACAACATCACTGTTGCGATCATAAGTGTACAAAGAAGCTGTTACGACGCCATATAAACGAGTACTGTAAAGAAGTCGTGTATTTCGACCAACTACAAGCTCCAACCACTCCCAATAACAGTCAGTAAAGCAAAACTCTCAAGGGACCTTGGTTACAGTACCCCAACGTGTTTGACCTTCAATTAAACGTTGTCCAAGAGTGAGAGCTCTGCCAGAATTATGAGCCTCATTGTGGATAGAAGATTGCAAGATCCATGCGCTTTTTCCTTCAGACAAAGGTATCTCCATGAATAATCTGGGAAGAATTGAGTTGTTGTTTAAGCGTGGCCAATGATCTGCAAAAGCGCCAGCCCATGGCTTCTCCACAATGAGACTAAGTCCATCTTCTCTGGGTTGATTTCTGTCAGAAAGTATTACGAGATGTCGAACTCCAGACAAGAATCGTTCTGTGAAGTAAACCATCGTCTGTAAAAGAAAATCATCACAAGCAAGTTAGTGTCGATGACATTATCTTGGAACAAGAGTATATGAAAACAAAGTTGACGAATCAGCAGGGCGTCATGATAGAGTTGCATCGTCTATCACGAACAAACTCCAGACATCGAGGAATCAGTAGGGCGTCATGATAGAGTTGCGTCGTCTATCACGAACAAACCCTAGGCGTCAAGGAAGCAACAGGGCGTCATGATAGAGTTGCATCGTCTATCATGAACAAACCCCAGAAGTTGACAAATCAATAGGGCATCATGATAGAGTTGCATCGTCTATCACGAACAAACCCCAGGCGTCAAAGAAGCACCAGGGCGTCATGATAGAGTTGCATCGTCTATCACGAACAAACCCCAAGAGTTGATGAATCAGTAGGGCATCATGATAGAGTTGCATCATCTATCACGAACAAACCCAAGGCGTCGAGGAAGCAGCAGGGCGTCATGATAGAGTTGCATCGTCTATCACGAACAAACCCCAGACGTCGAGGAATCAGTAGGGCGTCATGATAGAGTTGCATCGTCTATCACGAACAAACCCCAGGCGTCGAGGAAGCAGCAGGGTATCATGATAGAGTTGCATCGTCTATCACGAACAAATCCCAAGCGTCGAGGAATCAGTAGGGCGTCATGATAGAGTTGCATCGTCTATCACGAACAAACCCTAGGCGTCGAAGAAGCAACAGGGCGTCATGATAGAGTTGCATCGTCTATCACGAACAAACCCCAGGCGTCGAGAAAGCAGCAGGGCGTCATGATAAAGTTGCATCGTCTATCATGAACAAACCCCAAAAGTTGACAGTCATAGAAGCAGGGCATCTAGGAGATCTAACTTCATATATACTCGCATGAGATCTCCATTTTTTTTCTTTCTTTAAAAAAAAAGAGAAGAAAAAAAAATTCGTTAATAGTAAACAAAAAAAATGGAACCAACCTTTGATAGAGCTTCTGGTTGGTGCGAACATGAAAAAAAAAATTTAGGTAAGCTAGGGATAAAAAAAAAAAGAAAAAGAAAAAGAAGGGATTAACAAATAAATAAATAAATAAATAAACGAAAAAGTCTTTCTTTTAGAAAAGGGTAAAAATATTTATATATATAGAAAACAAAGAAAAATTAAATAAAAAAAAGAAAAGAAAAGAAAAGAAAAAGAATTATAAATACATAAATAATAGACTAAAAAAAATGGCGAACAAAGTGGAAAGTTAACAAAAAGGGAAGAAACTAATTTTAAAACAATAATGATAATAATAGCAATAAACATTTATGAAAAAAAATAAAAAGTAAATTTTTTTTTTATAGAGATCATATATAAAAAAAAATATTAAAAATAAAGGTTGAAAAAAAAAGAGAGAGAAAAATCTTTCTTTTAGAAATTATAAAAAAAAATGCGTTAAAGAAAAAAAAGAAAAAAATAATTATAAATAGATTTTAAAAAATAAAAAATAAAAAATAAAGAGACAAAAACCCTAAAGTCAGCCGCCGCCCCCTCCCCCCTCTCTTCTCTCTATTTCTTTTCTCCCTTTCTTTTTTCTTTGCACCTCTGCTTCTTCTTCCTTTTTTTTTTTCTTTCTTTCTCCTTTCCCATTTTCTTTTTTTCTTCCTTCTCCTCTACATCTCTCTGCACCTCTTCTTCTTCTTCCTTTTTCTCTCTTTTTTTTCTTCTTTCTTTCGCCGCGTACTAACAGAGGCGTGCACCCGACGAAATGAAAAAAAAAAGAAAACCAAAAAAAAAATCAGCAATAAAAAAAAAACAAAGAAAAACCGTTTTCTTCTTCCTCCCTCTTTCACAATAAATAATGTGAATGTTGTGCCTCTTTGCATATAGTCTCAAGTATTTATAGGGACTAAAAATAAATCATATCAAGGATTGTTGAGATTTAACATTTAAATCGTTGAGATTTAACATTTAAATCGTTGAGATTTAACATTTAAATCGTTGACATATTCATCTAAAACATTTAAATTGTTGAAATCTTCATCTAAATCTTGAA
The DNA here is from genome assembly GCF_025177605.1 of Cucumis melo. NCBI lineage: Eukaryota > Viridiplantae > Streptophyta > Magnoliopsida > Cucurbitales > Cucurbitaceae > Cucumis > Cucumis melo. The sequence goes on along the minus strand of NC_066860.1, from coordinate 23,922,374 downwards.
GAAGTTTTTCTTTAAATCTTGGAGAAGTTTGAGATTTTATTTATTTATTTATCTTTTTTTTTCTTCCGTTTTTTTAAATATGTATCTATATATTATATATAAATAATAATAATTCAAAAGAGGAAGATATATATATATATATATATATATATATATATATATATATATATATATATATTTATAAAAAAAAAGTTAAAAAAATGAATGATCGTCATTCATATACACATTTTTATCTTTCTTATTTTACCTTAAATGTTAAATTATGGCGGAATTCAATAAATAAGTACTAATTTTACCTTCTCCTATTTCTCTTTTACACTAGAAAAAAAAAATTAACATATAGAGTCGATAATAATAATAATAAACAACGGCTTACATTCATGAATTGGCAATATTCCAATTTCATTACTTTTAAGATTCAATCTTCCAATTACTATTAAAAAATAATAATAATAATAAATTAATTAATTAAATTTCACATAGTGTTTTAATCACTCATATCCAAATGCATAGTGATTAATTTGACATTTTTAATGGGAGCCAAAATCAAGAACAAATCGCTTGTATTTTTGATCTCAGATTATTGTTTTCGAAATTCATCCACTCATGCAAGTGTACGAATCTCGAAAAGGGGACATTTGTTGAGCAATAAATTTTGGTCAATTAAATTCTGCCACGTCATCACAATAAACATTGTGATAATCATAATTCGATTGGGTTTGGATAATTAAGTTTTCTTGTACCCGATCTAATTAAGCCCTAAATATAAATTAGGACAAAAAATAATGAACCAAGCCCGTCAAACAAGTGGGCCCGGACACGAACCTAACAAGCAAATGGGCCCAAGTCCAAAGTGCCAGGTGGGCTTAAGCCCAAACCCAATAAGCAAATGGGCCAAGCCTAAGCCCAACAGACAGATAAGCTCAAGCCCAAGCCCAACAAGCAAATAGGCCAAGCCTAAGTCCAACAGACAGATAAGTCCAAGCCTAAGCCCAACAAGCAAACGGGCCCAAGCCCACCTAAAGCCCATAAAATTTCTCTATAAATAGAGACATCTACATTCATTTGGGAGACCCTTGGGTTGAAAAGAAGAATCGAAACTTTGAAGAATTGAAGACAAAAAAAACTTCTAAAGACTCTCAAGACGTGCAAGTTATCATCAACCTCGAAATCATCCTTCTGAAAGATCAAAGACTTGGAAGATCAAACTTTCCTTGAATTCCAGAAGATTGAAGCTCGAATTGACTTGTAATTACAACTTCTTGAAGAACGAAGACCACAAAGTTTTAAATTTTATTTTTTTGTATTCGAGAGAAAGAATCAAAGGAGTAAATATTAGAGATTGTATCCACAATACATAAATCAATACAAAGTTCGATTCCACGAATTAAATTTCTCCTGAAATCTCGTGTGAACAATAATAATAATAATATCAATAATAATAATAATAATAATAATAATAATAATAATAATAATAATAATAATAATAATAATAATAATAATAATACTTCTTTATTATTATTATTTTTCTCTCACCAAAATCCATAATAAACACATATATTTGTTTAAACCATCATTCTCTCTTCTAAATAAATATATCCTTTCTCGTCCAATCAAATCAACCATCTATCATGAATTATTTTCTTTTCCAAATAAATATAATTATATTTCATCATATAATTAACTTCACTTTTCCTTATTAATTATTTGCACAAAACCATATAATTAATACCATATTCCACAAAAAATTCAAATTATTAATTAAATATATATATCTATATATATATATATATACTCAATTAAATCCAATTCCACCAAAATCAACTTTTCCCTCTAAGATCTCAAATTAACTTAAATCCTCAATTCTTTTTAATCAATCAAGTCTTTTCCAATAAATCACTCATAAAATTCCAACATGAATTATCTTAACCCAACCATTAAATTTTAGCATCAATCTTTAATATAACACCCAAATAATTTAACATAATTAATAAAAACTTCTTAAAGATTTGTGATGTTACATTGCCTTTTCCCAATAATTATATTTCAATATATAATTATTAATTTTCCTTTTAAATAAATCCAATTCCTTTTCTTTTCTTATTTATCCAATCATATCAACTTCTTTTTAGAATCAATATTTATCTTTCTCCAAAATAATAATAATTATTTATATTTCTCCAAAATAATTAATTACTCTCCACAATAATAAATTATTATTTATCAATCTCCAAAATAATTAATTATCATCCACAATAATTAATTATTATTTATCTTTCTCTAAATAATTAATTATCTTCCACAATAATTAATTATTATTTATCTTTCTCCAAAATAATTATCCTTTTAGAAATAATTATATTTTCTAAAAATATAATTATTTTTCTTTTTCTCCCTTAATAAATATCTTTTCTTCAAAAAACAATTATCTTTTCTTTAAATAATTATATTTCAACAAATATAATTATCTTTTCCTTTCATATAATAATTATATATATTTCCACGTATACATATAATTATCAAATCTCCAACAAACTTTCAAATCTACAATTTAATTAAATAACATCCATAATTATTTAATTTAATTCAACTTCAACAACATAAAAAAATCCACCTCAACAAACACCACATGCCAAAACCTCTAATTAATTAAATATTCATTCAAAAAATATTTAATTAATTTCAATCCTCATAAAATCAAATAATTCTCATTAAATAAATTCAAAATAACGCCCAATAAATTAAATCTAATTAAATAAAACTAATATACTCTAAAATTATCTAAATTTTGGGGGCGTTACATATCTAGTGTAGACTTTAACTTTATGTAGAGACGTAAACTTGGATCAAGTTTGAGTACATAGCCCAAATGATCTATAGTATATGAATAAGGCTAGACACCTTATTTCGGGAACACTATGGATGCAACCCGCTTTGTAGCTAGTACAAACGATGTGATTCTGAATCGTTCGTGTAGAGACATGGGAGTGAAGGCATCCTATGTAAAGAGTTTACATAGGACTAGAACCATGAAATAGTCACTTTTAAGTTATAACACCGTTAACTTTATAGATTGACTATATCTATTATGATGACCTAGGTAACTTAATCTTAATCATGAGCGAACTATGAACTTTTGTACAAATGGTATTATCCATAGATCTACATAGATGAGGGCAGCTCAACAGCGCTGGTCCGATAAGCCTCCCATGTCACACCCCCTCCCGGACTACCTGCTAGCTTATACCGAAAGATGGCGTGAGCCGGGACAACGCTTTTCTTTACCTGTATCTGTCGACTCTCACTACAACAAACTGGGCTTTTAATAGCCCTTGAAGATAGCCCAATTTAAATTGGGCTATTGAAAAGAAAAAATGAAAAAGAAAAAGAAAAATTGCTTTGCACGCCCAAATTCAATTTCACGCCCAAATTGAAATTTCACGCCCAAATTGAAATTTCACGCCCAAATCTCTTTTGCTCTGCGCGCGATAGGGTTTTCGTTTCAATCCATTTCTCATCTTTTTTGCTTTCATCTGTGCTTCAATCTGTGCTTTCATCTGTGCTTCAATCTGTGCTTTCATCTGTGCTTCAATCACGCCCAAATTTCACGACGACGCTTTCATCTGTGCTTCAATCGATTTCAACCGACGACGACATCGCTTTCATCTGCGTCTGTTGTCTCTCTGTTCGTCGTCATTGTCTCTGCCCGTCGTCTCTCTATTGTTGATTCTCGTCTCTGCTCGTCGTCTCTCTATTGTCGATTATCGTCATTGTCTCTACCCGTCGTCATTAGCTTTGCAATGAACTGCTGCTGAAAAGGTATATATATCATTGCCTTAATGAGAACAGTTTGACATGAAATGTGTTAGAAGAAATTATTGTTTTTACTTATTATTCTTTTCAATTGGAAGATGCATAGGTAACTTTTCTTGGGTAACTTTTCAATTCGGAGATACTTATTATTCTTAACGGAATTCTCATGTCTGATTGAAGCATTTGATATCTATCTGCACAATTGTCATTTTAGCATCTTTTTCTGCTACTTTATTTCACGCCTTTTCTCATATCTGCTATAGAATGTGCTTGTTTTGTGAGCTTGTATACTTGCTTGAGCTTGTATACAAGTATAGCTTGTATACTTGCCCGTTTAAGATTGTGGCCGCATCATGGCCGTTGCCATCAGCATCTCATTCCATTGCCAGCCTTACCTTAGCCATTCTCCTGCCTAGAAATGAACCATTTTCAGCCCCAGGTTTAGAAAGTAGGTTCCATATTCAATTGGAGAAAGGTCAGATTTTCTTGAACGAAATTCTTAAAAGTTCTGATCTACAACTGGCAACATTTTGTCCTATCAAATCAACAAAGTTAGAGAAATTTATTTAGTTGGTATAGGAACTTAGTTAAATCAGAATAGAATGAATTCATTAATTTGTGATTTTAGGTCAGTTTTCTTTTCTTTTTCTTTACAAAAAGGTGTGATTTTAGGTTTAGTTACTTTGGCCATATACTTTGTAAGTTGCTGAAGAGCTTTGACACTCATCCTCACTTTTTTTACACAGACAAATAAAAAGGAAATATATTGATAAGTTTCATATTGCTTTTCTTTTTTTTTTTCCTTCTCAAAATCAATTTATTTGACAACTTTTCTAAATACTGCTTGATTTATTTTCTTGTTATTTACCATTCATTAAAGGTAAAAACCCAAAGTAAGTTTTTAAGAGAGGAATGATATAGAAGATTATTGGAGATTATCAAATATTGGAGATGTTTTGTTAATATATATTATTTCTTAATGGTTTTTTCTAGTACAACTGTTCAAAAAATCTTTCAGTCCTTGAGTTTTTTCCATTGTATTTATCTCTAGAAAGTACGGTTCAACTTAGCTTTGAGAAATTGTTTAATTTGGTCTTTTGAGTTTCTTTGTTCCATAGGACCCTGTTCCATAAAAGTTCAAATACCAGATTTGGTGGATCTAAATAGATAAAAAGGGTAATTTACCCAGCTCTTATGATAAAAGTCTTGGTCTAACAGAAACTCATCACCATTCTAAAATATATTGTATGGAAAAGGTGGAGCAAATCAAGGTGAAGAAAGAAGGGAGGATTTGAGTATCAGATAATGTTGGTGGTGCTTTGTCCACCAACCATTCCTGGCCTTTGTGGACTCATTATTTTTAGAGTACATTTCTGTTTGGATGGTTTATTGAGGGGGGGCACTACTGGCCAACAAGAGGTAGAAAATTAAGGACCCAAAAGCCTGAATAATTGGCCGTTTCTACTTTTTATTTGTTTGGCATTTGCGTGATTCTCTCTTCCTTTTATGGCACATGAATTCGGCAATATCCTGAACCCTCTCCCCTCACCCCTCCTCACTTTTCGTCTTCTCGCATCTAATATAGGTGATTTGTTGTGATCTCTTGACCCACGTACACACAAAACAAAACCGAGAACATGGTCTATATTCCCTTCTAGTTTACTCACTTTGATATTTTGTTTGGATTTGATTCTTACTTTTGAATTTTGTGTTCCAGTCTTTCAGTTTGAAATTTTTTGTATTCATCCTTGAACTTTGCATCAAAATTATATTTTAATTATTTAAAGTTATTTAAAGCCTTGGATTTGTTATTATAGTTAGTGCTTGGGGTGCAAGCTATTTTAGTTTGGATTATAAATGATGGGTAAAAAATAGTTTACACTTTTAAAGTTAGAAGTGAGTCATAATAACGACTATTAGAATAGAAAATTCAAACATTTGAGTAGGATACAAGTATACAAGCTTTTGTATACAAGTATACAAGTATACAATTAACAGCAGACACACAGTAATGACATAGGCGATAAAAGCTTTTGTCCAAGCTTTCCCTAAAAATGGAGAAAAGGAAAAATTCTACACTTTTGGCTGAAGATTTGATAACATGTTCTACTCAATAAAAATAACATCTTATTTTTTATTTAATATTTTTGGTTCATTTTCTATAAAATGTTTTGAGGTGATTATTTTAGTCCTTTTGTTTTATTTTTAAGAGATGGAAATACATTTTAATTAAAGTTAGGAGGACTAAAATAAATAAAAACTAAAGTAGGAGGACCGAAATATATACAGTAGCAGCTTCAATTTGCTGTTCATTTCCCTTTTCTCCCTTCAACAACTGTCTCTAATAAATCCTAACCTTTTTCTTTCTTTCTTTCTTTCTTTCTTTCTTTCTTTCTTTCTTTCTTCTGTCGTTAAGTCAACAAAGCTAGATATTGATTGTGATGTATTACAATTACTACAGTTTACAACATGTACGATTCTAGAATTATCCTCCAAAGGTTTACAACTTGAATACACATTTAGACAGTAGGATATATATATATGAGCCATCGTTTTAGACTGTGTGTTTGGAAATGAATTTATAAAATGCTTGTTATTAGATTTTTGGTCCAAATACGTAGGATATGCATGGGAGTAATATTACCTAAATCTACTTTTGAATTGACCAATAAAGGAAATGTTGTTAAAATTGATTTTAGACAAATATAAAATCATATAGAACTTATTTTCATCCATTGGTTTGATAAACGAGATAATTTTAGTGGGGTGATTATAAATTATTGTGAAAGAAACAAACTATTCATTCATTAGTTTGGGTTAATGTTTTGATTATTGTTATTTGTTGTTGGCAAGTTAAAATGTTCTTGCACTCTGAAGTTGATTAATATCAGAATTTGAAGTCAAGATGGCTATTAAAATCTTTGCTTGCTTGCTCGTTCACATTAGTTTCCAATCTTCATACTTTTACTAGGTCTTCAACGAAAAAGGTTGGTCTATGATACAGTGAAGGTTCAAGTGGAATAACAATAATAATTAAAAAAAAAACATGCTTAGGACCAAATTTATGGATTTGGATAAAAGAAGGCATCTTTTTCATAGACTTTTTTGGGTTAAAATTTGTCTATTGGGTTAAAATTTGTGTTGGATCAAGTTATAAAAGGACCTTGTCTTAACAGGATTACCTATATATCCTGACCAACCATGATTACCCAACCTAGTCAAGTAGTTTCTTAACAGGACTTTGCCTTGCCTTTTGCTTCCCATGCAAATGGGATTACCTTGTCTCAAAATAATCAAAATATTTATGTTGTGACGATTAATTAATAAGAGTACTATCTATGTTCCTTTTCATTTCTTCTTTGACTTCTTTTCATATTCTTTTTTCTCAAGTAGTGCTTGTTGACCAAGTTATTGACGATTGAATTGGTCATTCAATTAAATGCACCAACATCTCAAAAATGTTCAACAAAGATTGGGTACATTTAAATCGGTATGAAATTAACCAACTTTTAATATTGAGCTAACCTTTAATGCATATTTAACTAAATTAACTTTATTTAATAGTGCTACTAATGAATATATGGAAGGAGCATGGAATTTTCTGCAAGAAGTGAAGAAAAGGAAGCCAAATGCCAACAAATTTTTATGTCCATGTAAAGATTGTAGAAACATGGCACATTGTGATTTTCAAATCATATATGAGCACTTGGTCATTAAGGGAATGGACCCTACATATAACTTTTGGTACCATCATGGGGAAGTATGTGAAGGAGATGAAATGGAGAATGAAGTTGATGATAGTTTTATGTGTGAAGCAACAAACTTCTATGAGAGCACATATATGGGAAAAGAGGACATCATTCATGACAATTCTACATCAAGGAAGGAAAACAAATTTTCGCAAAAGGTGGAAGAGGCAAATACACCATTGTATGGTGGTTGTACGAAGTATACAAAGATGTCAGCAGTTGTAGCATTGTACAAACTGAAAACTTTTAATGGTTGGTCAGATACAAGCTTCACTAGCCTTTTGGGGCTTTTGCATGACATGCTCCCAATGGACAATGTTATTTCAAGATCCATTTATGAAGTTAGAAAATTATTTAAGGAATTTGATTTAGGTTACCAAAAAATTCATGCATGTGTTAAAGACTGTTGCCTATTTAGAAATGAGAATGAAAAGTTAGAAAGTTGTCCTCATTGTGCAAGTTCAAGATGGAAGATCGATGAACGAACAAACCAAATCAAACAAGGTGTGCCCGCCAAGGTATTGAGATACTTTCCTATCATTCCACGACTTAAACGTATGTTTAAAATAAATGAAGTTAGTGAAAGTTTACGGTGGCATTTGAGTCATAAAAGTACTGATGGAAAGATCAGACATCCTGTTGACTCTGTTGCATGGGAAACAATTGATAAAAAATGGCCTGAGTTTTCAATGGATCCACGTAATCTTAGGTTGGGCCTTGCTACAGACGGGTTTAACCCCTTCTCCAATTTAAGTAGTCGATATAGTTGTTGGCCGGTCATGCTTGTTACTTACAATCTTCCTCCTTGGTTATGCATGAAAAAAGAAAACATAATGTTGACACTGTTGATTCCTGGTCCCAGACAACCCGGAAATGATATTGATGTATATCTACAACCCCTTGTGGAAGATTTACAACAACTATGGAAAGGAATACAAGTTTATGATATTGTAGGCAACACACATTTTAATTTGAGATCAATTCTTATGTGGACTATAAATGATTTTCCAGCATATGGAAATCTTGCCGGATGCACTACAAAAGGTAAATATGCATGCCCAACATGTGGAGATAGTACTCGTTCTTATTGGTTGAAACATAGTAAAAAATTTGCATATATGGGTCATAGACGATTCTTGTCAAGGGCTCATCCATATCGAAGAAAAAAAGCATGGTTTGACGGTAGAATAGAAGAAGAGTTACCCCCCAAAATAGCTACAGGTAGTGCAATTTATGCCCAACTTCAAAATTTTAATAATTGTTGGGGAAAACGTGAAAAGAAAAAGAGCAAAAGTCATAAAGATTTGTCAAACCAAAGGTGGAAGAAGCGATCGATTTTCTTCGATCTACCATATTGGAAGGTAAACCAACTTGAAGTTTATGATATATCTTATTACATTTCAAATTAGTATGATTCGAACTATGTCATAAACTATTTGAAACTTTGATTGTCTAGGAATTACCAATACGACACAACTTGGATGTCATGCACGTGGAGAAGAATGTATGTGAGAGTATTATAGGTACATTATTAGATATAAATGGAAAGTCAAAAGATGGGGTTAATGCAAGAAAAGACTTACAACTTTTGAAAATTCGTCCTGACTTGTATCCTCAAGATTGTGGAGGAAGAACTTATCTACCTCCAGCTCCACATACATTGTCGAAGTCCGAGAAAAAAATATTTTGTTCAAGGTTGTACAAACTGAAGTTGCCTGACGGATACAGTTCAAACATTTCAAAGTGTGTATCATTAGATGAATGCAAAGTGATGGGGTTGAAGTCTCATGATTATCATGTGTTGATGCAACAACTTTTACCAGTGGTGCTTAGAGGCTTGCTCCCAAAAGGTCCAAGACATGCAATATACAGGCTATGCTCATATTTTAATAGACTTTGCCAACGTATAATTGATAGAGAGGTTATGTTGGATCTTGAAAAAGAAGTGGTGGACATTTTATGTCTTCTTGAAAGGTACTTTCCTCCGTCATTTTTTGACATAATGACACATTTGGTAATTCATTTGGTTCGCGAAGCCTGCATATGTGGACCGGTTCAATTTCGTTGGATGTACCCATTTGAAAGGTACATGTCTTTGGTCCATTCATAATTATGATTTTTCATGTATTAATAACATTTATTTTAGATACATGAAGGTATTGAAAGGTTATGTACGAAACAAAGCACGACCAGAAGGGTGCATTGCATCATGTTACTTAGCTGATGAATGTGTTGACTTTTCAAACAAGTATTTTAAACAATCAGTTGAGGTAGTGAATAGTCAACAACGTAATGAAGAATACCAAAATGATGTCATCTTAGAGGGTCGTCCTATATCTTCTGGAACTTCAATTGAACTATTCGATGATGTACTTGAAAATGCACATCGATATGTCTTATTCAACACATCAGAGGTGGAACCATTTATAGAGTGAGATATGACCCTAAACAATATTATTAATACTGTAATTTGAGTCTATGAATGATCGTTTATTTGGACAGGATTCATATGAATGAACTCATGGTTTTAGACAAGAGACTAGAAAAAGATTCCAATCTACTTTGGAAGATTCATACAGAACAATTTCCATTGTGGTTGAAGTCTAAGGTGATACTAACTAATTTGTAAACATCCTATCAAACACTGCATATATGAAACTGTAAGATACTTTAACTAACAGGTAGATATGTTTATTCTTATCAGATTGAATTAGATTCATCCGTTGAAGGTTACTCTGAGTTGTTAAAATGGCTTGCGAATGGACCACGAAAGAATGCAATGTCTTACACTGGATACATCATAAATGGGAAAAGATTTCACACAAAGAGTGTTGAAAAATCAACTCAAAACAATGGTGTTGCTGTAGATGCTACAACATTATGTCGATCTAGTGCCAAAGATAAATCTCAAGTTATGGATGTAGTTGCTTATTACGGAGTGTTACAAGAAATCATCTTGTTAGACTATTATGTCTACCAGCTTCCAATCTTCAAATGTGATTGGGCAAATGTTCGCAATGGAGTAAAAGTTGAGGAAGGATTCACTCTTGTTAACTTACATCAAAGTCAAAGCAAGTTTGTACGAGAGCCTTTCATACTAGCCTCACAAGCCAAACAAGTGTTTTACGCTAGAGAAAATGACACTTCAAATTGGTATGTCGTATTAAAAGCACCACCAAGAGGGTTTCACGACTTGGAAATGTACGATGAGAATTATGATGATACTTTGGTTAGTAATGAAAACATAAGTAATGCAGTTGAAGATGTTGATGAAAGTGACGAGCTTACTTATGCAAGACAAGATTGTGAAGGTGTTTTCATTTCAGAAGTTGTTTGAGAAGTAGGTTGAGAAGTAATAGATTTTTGAAGAACCAAAGTGTTCTTATAACTTTTTGGTGTGCCCATCTCAATAGAGATATTGTGAATTAGACTTTTCTCTATATATCCTCTTCTTTTTTCTTCTTTCATTATAGCATTAGACTATTCGTTTTTGTGAAATGTGAATCATTAGACACAAGTATTATATTTTATGTACTCCCTTTCTGTTTTTCTTTTTATGTATTCTCATCTCACTTAAATGAATGTGCTTAACAATGGCTCTTTGTTCTTTATCTTTCAAGATACCATGTCTCTAAAAGTAAAAGGTAAGAAAAGGTCTACACGAAGGAAGCTTATTGGTGATAGTTTGCTTCTTCCAAATGAGGAAAACATGGAAAGTTCTCCCATTGATGTCCACCCCAATACTTTATCACCGAAGCCTACTGACAAGATAGTTGAAGGTAATCCTATATTAGACTCACCAGCTGCTCGAACAAGATTAGCAATTCGTAGGCAAGCAACAACTTTGGCTAATGAGAAAGCAGTTGAAGATCATGTTGAAGATCATATTGAAGAACCTCAATTGGAAACGACAACTTTGCCTAATGAGAAGGCAGTTGAAGATCATGTTGTCGATGAAGAACCTCCATTTGAAACGATGACTTTGCGAAAAAAGACAAGAGGACCTACAAAAATGAAGACAATAGCCGTTGAAAAACAATCAAGAGTGGACATTGTTTTCAATGAATATGGACAACCCATTGGTAATGAATCGGTAGGATTGGCTTCTTTTCTTGGACCACTAGTGAGGGAGGTTGTACCAGTGAATCTTGAGAATTGGCTAAAACTACCAACAAGATTGAAAGTAGTGTTATGGAAATCTATCCAGGTATTAAGTTACTTTATTTTTCTCTAATAAGTTCATTACTTTATTAAGTTACATTATTTTTCATTTCTAACTCTTTTATACTTCAGTCAAGGTACAATGTGGAAGATTGGCAAAAAAAGTTTTTCTTCCAAAAGATGGGTAGATTATGGAGGGCTGGAAAATCTCGTTTAGTAAAACAAATTCGAGATGCCCCAACAAAGGATGCAATTTTGAAGCTAATGCCTGATAATTTACAATCTGTAGATGATTGGATGGATTTTGTGAGTGAGAAGACTAGTGCAACCTTCAAGGTACGTAAATCTCTACTTCAAAACATATACACTTACATTTGAATTATTAATTTGTGTGAAGTTTGAATGTCTTTTATTTGAGTAGTTGAAAAGTGAAAAGTACAAAGCCATGAAGAAAAAACAACTCCCACATACATGTAGTAGAAAAGGGTATGCTCGCTTGGCCGAAGAGATGGTAAAGTTTGTTACTATACTTTAATTTTGCATTTGTATCGTATATGTGGTTTCATTGTATAAATCTCATTTTGTAGAGAAAAAGTAGTTCGGATCCATCTTTGGTCACAAGGGTTGCATTATGGACTAAAGCTCACAAAAGGAAGGATGGACAACCGGTGAATTCACAAGTTGCTGAGACACTTGTATGTCTTCTTTGCAATTTCTGTTCGTATTCTTAGACTTGATTATCGTTATTGAATCTTTTGGTATCTTAATTATATATGTTGTTGGGTCTTTCTGTGTGCAGGAATCTTTAGCTTTTCTAATGATTTTTGATATTCAACCAAAAATCATATGTATTCATATAAACTTTATTCAAATTTTCCACAAACAATCATAACTCTCAATACACATATACACTGTGATTTTCTAACAATGTCAAATAACAAATTCAAGAAAAAGTAATACTCAAAATATTATCTTCCAAACCATCCCATAAACATTTCAAAAACAGTAGAAATTTCTCATCAACTCAAAATATTATTTCAATTTCTGCTGTGTCAAATAACATTTCAATCAAATTCTTCCTATCTTGAAACCCAAGCTTAAGTGGAAATATAAAAATTTAACTTTATTTTTAGAATAAAACAACCAAAATAAAATGGAAAAGGTGTGGGAGTTGGGGAAAAGGTGTGGGAGAGAAATGGAAGAGCATCTTTCACTCTTGTCAATCTCAGAACGAAGACTCAGTGTCAGTACCAAAAGGGGTGGTGGGGGGGAGCATTTGAGAGACAATAGGAACCAATGTGTGTCAAAACCATAGCCTTATAACTTATAGGGTTTTGCCAATTGGGGTCTCTATGAATAATTTAAAAGTGAAAAAACAAAGGCATTGTCATGTCTTTAAACTTACACACTTATCCAATCCACTGACATATATATCATACTCTGTTTTAACATCAACATCTACACACATACCCAAAATTATTCAAACAACTCTTCTTTAATACCTTTTTCTTTTCCCCTCTCAAGAAACCATTTTTCCAAGTTGCTAATTAGGATATATAATGCTTCCTTGTTCCTTGTTCTTGTTGCAACTCATCAAGATTTTGACATTTCCTTTCAAACTATATATGTACTTTACTTTGCACTTTTCTCAGAACACTGACATGTTTCTTTTACTATATCATAATGGTACTACTATCAGTCCATTAACATGAATAGGGGGAATGTTTGGTCTCTTTTTGCTTATAGTACATCTTCAATTTATGTCAGTTTTGACTCTGTTTGCATCCTAATGCTAAGAAATAAGATTGGAAAGATGGGAAATTGCTCATCAAACCCAACCCAGCTATCTTGTTGTGAAAGCTCTAGCCTAGCTTCTTGAGAGCTTGGTGCAATTTTGTGTTGGTGTTAAAATCACTGAAAATGAGAAGGGAAAAAATATTATTTTACTAGCTAGGGGCAGTATTAATCAAATAGATCAGTATTAAAGAATTGTTTGGAGAAAATATTATTTTACTAGCTACTATCAGTCCAGTTGAATTGTTTGGAGATTTTAATCAAATAGATTTCCAAACCTACAACACACCACCAATCAAACAGTATTAAAGAATTGCTGAACATCACTTTGACTAAGTGTAATGTTAGATATGTGTTTATATATTGCTAGAAGTGTATATATATTATTACAAAACAATAGGTAAAAGTTACAAAACAGTAGGTAAAAGTTACAAAACAACAAGCCAAAATACCTACAGTCCACTAAGAATTATGTTACAGTAGCTTACATCTTTAATAAAACAGCAGCTTAAAACAGTAGCTAAAAGTTACAGCAGCTTAGATCTTTAAGAATTGTTAAGGTCTGTTTGTTTATATATTGCTAGGAGCGTATTGAACAAACTGAGGCTGAGACGACAGTTTCAACAACAAACGTGGTTGATGATGCTTTAAGTAAAGTTCTTGGCCCCGATCGTGGTCATGTAAGAGGATTTGGGTTTGGTGTGACTCGTTCAAAACTATCTCTTTTGTCTCACCAAGATCACAAGTATAAGGTTCTTGAAAAAGAATATTTGAAGATGAAGGAAGAAATGGTAGAAATGAAAACAATGAAAGATGAAATGATCGAAATGAAAGCACTTATGTTATCTTATTTAAAGAAACAGGTATTTCTTTTTTTCTTTTACTAACTTAGATTCTTTTTTTTCTCGTAGTAGTTAACTATATTTTTGGTTTCATATGTGATTATCATAGACTGAACCAAGTGAGGAACTTTCAAATGCTACTGCAAGTGTGCTTAAGCGACTAAATATTCCTCCAATGCCTTCTCCATCGGTAAATTTATTTGTAATAGGATGAAAATTGTTTATGATGTCATTATCTTCTTATTCTAGTATCTCATATTTGTCTTTTCACAGAGTATCAATAACAACAGTCAAACTAAGTGCAAGTTATTAGATTGGTATGGCTCGGGAGAGATTGTTGCTGAAGGAAGATGGTCTTCTAATGATCCAACTGCTATGGTCCATCATATTCCTATTGGTCCACATGCAATTAGAGTATGGATTGATGTAGCAAAGAAACCAAACGCATATTTGTGGAGGCCAACATCAGAAATGACATGTATTGAAGAAGCTTTGGGAAGTACAGTTGCATGGCCATCTGATAAAGTGATCATTAGTATGTTGTCTAATTCTAATATTTTTTGTCTACATTTTTTAAAGATTTTCTATACTTGTTTAATTAATATATGTTTTACAAATTTATGTAGGTGAATGAAATGGAGTCGTCTTCACCAAAGGACTAAAGATTGCACACTTATGACGAACTTTGCTTGTAGACTTATGATGAACTTTATTTGTATTTTGAAGGTTAATTTGTGCGGTTCATACATTATTTACTAATATGTGTATTTTGATTGGTAATGTGTATGGTTGGTACATTTAGAATGACTACATTGTTTGGTAATTTTAGTACATTATGAATGGTTTTATAAATTTTTGAGAAAAATGTTACCTATATTTTGATTGGAAACGATTAAATAGCATTATTACTGAAAATCATAGCTATAAATACTATACTGTCGAAAAAGGCTATTATAGTTAAAAATTATAGTTATAAACAATATACTATAGCATCGACAAAATGCTATTATAACTGAAAATTATAGTTATAAATACTATATTATAGCTTCGAAAAAAGGCTATTATAGGTGAAAATTATAGTCATAAATACTATATTATAGCATCGAAAAAAGGCTATTATAGCTGAAAATTATAGTTATAAATACTATACTATAGCGTCGAGAAAGCGCTATTACATATTAAAGATAGCACATTATTTAAGCTATATTAACTTATTATAGCTCTAACGAAAAACGCTATCAAATGTTTTTATAGCAACGTATATAAGCTATATCTTCAAACTCTACGATAGCACTAGTTATAGCTTCGAGAAAACGCTATAAAAAGACCCAGACTTTTAATAACATGGGCTGTCAGGACTCTCGAAAAACGCTATAAAAAGTCTATTATAGCGTTTTTCGTTAGCTATCATTTATGTTATTTCTTGTAGTGTCTACTTAAAACTTTAATGTGATGAACTTGCCAATCTAGTATATAAAATAATATACATGCAACAAAACACAGCGGATCCTAGGCTAGTCAAACACATACATGAAGTGTACCTCGGAATTAACTGATTTCACGAGTAAACCTAAAGACACCTTAATCAAAATATAACCAACAAAAATTTACACAACTGCAACTCTTAAAGCTTATACAAACTGTGGAGTATCTATAACATACAAGAGTGTATATACATCATAACACAACAGACTTTATGCCCAACTCGAAACACGTACTGGCAATCGGTAACGGAGCTTCAGCAGACTAAGGCAATTTATCAGGCACCAGAAACTCGATCTCTACCTGGAAAATGGGTAAAACATTTTGGAAAGGGTGAGCTATAAAGCTCAGTGAGTGACCCGGTTTAAAACTATAAATTTAAAAATAAGAGCACGTGAAAACATTACACATATAAATCTGTTTATACAAGTCGTAAATGTAAACATGTAGTAGTAATAATAGCTTTCTCAAATACTCAGCATGTTCGTCATTGAAATCTAGCAAGGCATATCAAGTATATCGAAGCATTTTAACTAACATGACAAATCTACGTTATGTAGAGTACACCCAGTACAACAACGTTTACAAGCTCTATGATGTAGTGGGGCCCACCTAGCACTCACGACAGCATCGTTGTTATGGAGTACACTCAACGTCAACAACGGAATCTAACTACTGTGCACACGGTAATCTCTAGCCTCAAGCTCAAGATCTCAGTCAGGTAGTTAATGAAAATTTCATAAATCATCTAAAAATATTAAAACATGCCTGCTTATAAAACTTACACAGAGCTCAAACTTTACTCAGCTCTTTCGTGGAAAACTGTAGTTCTTAAAACAAAACTTCTTACTAATTCATGCTTTGCTTAAAACATTGTGGTTTAAATACTTTCCAAACATTTAATATCCACATGCTAGCATAAATTTCATTAAGAAATCTAGTCTTCAAATGTATACTTGAAAATAGTCATGAAATTCAAATACCTTTCATGGCTTCGTAAATAAACATTTATCGCATTCAATCATAAATAACAGTTATGGAAAATATTTCAAAATTGGTTTTGTTACTCACAGTCTTAGGCTAGATTCTTGGTCTATAAGCTCGATTTAATTCTTCTCGGCCTGCCAACAACCCAACCGAGTATTAGAACTCTAAACATTCTGGTTTTCTAAAGATATACATAACATGTCGCACTAAAGATGAAGCTCATGAAAACAAAACTTAAGAAATAAAATCCTATTTCAACAACTCTCTGAAATTTCCAGATTTCTAACATAAACTTCAAATGACTATAACTTCCTCAATACTTAACCAAAATGAGTGTTCTTTATATCAAAATCTTCATTTTGAGGTCCTCTAAAACTTACTTGAAGATATGTAAATCTTATGCCTTATGAATAAACTCAGATAACCCTCGAAATAGAACAACTTCGAGAATCGCGCGCACACGACCTCTTTAATTTGTCCCTACAATTTAACTTATTTTTAGTCATTTTTGGTTCACGATTTCTTCATGAAAGTTGTAGCAAATTGAATAAGCTTTCCAACCATACCAAATAGAGATCCTAAATCCACTGGTATACTCTGAAATACAAGAAAAACCAGAGATCTCCTGATTTCGCGTGAAAACCAACTGTCCTGTTTTCTTCATCAAAAAGCACCCAATGAATATCAGAATTTGCTCCAAATTTCTTCATAATTTTTTTTTTTGAAAATGAGTTAACTTTCAATAAATGTAAATTTAACCTCTTAATTCCTTTTGAAGAGTTCAAACCGAATTAAAAACCAGTGCTGTACAGAATGAACCAAGATTCAGCTATGGATATACTTTGCTTGAGTTCTCCTTCTCTTCTTCAACCTCAAAATTCTAGTAAAATTCCTCTTCTTCTTTCTTCTAAACTCTCTCTTAAATTTTCTCTGTAAAATGAAGAAAGAAAAAAATGGAAGATGGATAAGAACCTAAGAAGAAAAAGTTTGGCGATGAAGGGAAGAGAAAAAGAAGAAAAGAAAAAATGAAATTTTTCTTCTTCTTTTTTTTCTTTTATCCTTCCTTTTCCTTTTATCCTTTATTTTACTTAATAAAAAAATTAAATATATATATATATATATATTTACACTTAATTTTCATTTTCTTTTCTTTTCCTTTTTTTTCCACATTTAAAAAAATTAAACCAAGAAAATATCGGGTTTACATCCCATTTTAGGGGTAAGACTGGGTGGATGACGAGGGACATAGGGTGCAAGATGGAATTCGCTCCTACCTATTTTACGGTTAGTAGATAGATTGTTCCCTTAAGGACTGTATCCAAGTCTTGAACAAGGTATCGTACCCTTTCTTGGCTCAAGAGGAATTCAGTTTATAGGTTGGACCTTAAACCAATTGTTTAATAGTGGATTAGTGGGGCTTAAACAACAAGATGTAATAATCTTGGGGGTAAAATGGTATTTTGATCAAGCCGAGGTTACGAACATCCTGTGAAGGATTAACTTACTGATCATGGTTATATCGGATGGATAGAAATGTATCTATAGTGAAGGGAGTGTAACTACATGACTTTAGTTGAATGACTTGTTAGTTAACGAATGTTGGCTAGCTCGATTTAAAAGGATTTAGCCAGTTAATTTCAGATCATTGGAGCCCATGATCTATAGGTTCATTAGGTTCCCTTGCTAGTTCATATGAAATTAAGTTAGAACAATATGTTGGAATAATTCAAATTGTTTGAATTAGGTAGATAGAGAGAAACCAACGAATATATGTGATATAGCCGTCGGTTATAGAGTTTTGTGTTTAAATATGATTTAAATATTAAAAATATAAATACAGATTTATATTTGGAAGCTCGGAATTGATGGAATGGTCAAAGTTGTAAAAAGTCAAAATACGGATTCATATTCGGAAGCTGGGAAGGTTACGACCACCATGCTCAGTCGTGTTTGTCTTGTAATCTCAAATCTGGTCTGCTCGTAGCCAGATCTGCATTCGAAGTGCCACCCATTGAACGCCTTGAATGATTCCAAAGTCGACAATGCGAGTTTCCCTTGCTCTTGTTTATGTAATTGATAGGTTTGGAAATAAAAAAGCTTGGCTGTTGGCTTTGTAAAGCTTGTAAGATTGTTTCGAATATTTCATACATTGCAATTTGTAAAACTTGTAGAATTAGTAAGTATCTCATGCAGTGCTGCTATATATTTGATACCTTTAAATTGGGCCATAATAAACATGACCTTAGCCTTTGCTCTCTTTTCTTCTACTATCACATATAACGGTGGTGTCTATTAATGAACTTGTTACGATCAAATAACTAGACTTTGATATGAAATGATTAGAAAGTAGTGTCTGGGCCCAATGGAATTAAAGGAAGTAGCAACTCTCATAAACTTAAACTTGCATTCAAAGCTTTCATTTAAGAAACATACTTACATTACATATAGTTGGAGTCCGGAGATTGCTTCTGTATTTTCTGTCTAAAAATGGCATTTAGCTTTACAATTTTGTGTTTGTGTAATTCATAAGAAAGTTAAAGGGTAATGAAGAGAAGAGTGTGGTGCTTGGAAGGGAAAAAAAAAAAGGAGTGGGGGCCTTACCTTTGAGGATAGGATGTGTTAAAAGTGGTGGTGGATAAGGCTCCATGAGACTTGAATTTTACGTTTTTGTGAAGCTGTGCAGTGGGCAACAAGTTCTAATTATTTCAGCTTATTTTTTTTAGTCCCGAGGTTATGTTTCAACACTTATTTAACCATAGAAACAGATTTCCTAAAATATATTTCATATTATTTTAATTAGTTCAGCTTTGGTCTACTTTTTGGCTGGGGTTTTAGTATTTTAACAAAGTTAGTTAGATATTTTAGTAGTGTGTTTGGTTTTTGGTTAAAATATTTGGGGGTGCTGCTAGTGCCATATATGAATTAAATTTCTTTATTTTTTAATTAAGGTATGAAATTAGATTTCAGTCATATTCATCTTTCAATTCATTCATGAAAGAAGAAACATTACGACTTTAGCAAATCCTTTTATGCTAAAGTCTTAGGGATAGAGAGACTTTGGAATTATACGTCATAATGATGGTTAAAAGTTTAGAATTATATGTCATATTATTCAGTTATATCCTTTTATACTAAAGTCTTGTTTCACTTCATTCATTTTGAATTATATGTCATAATGATGGTTAGAAGTTTGTGGATGGTCTTTGTGGATGATTTTAATTTGAGATTTGCTTGTTAATTGATTGAGTGATACAATTGTTAGTTTTGTAGTTGTTTAAGTGTATAATATAGAAGTTTTTGGTTGTTTGGGTTATATAGAACTTGTTAGTTTTTGGAATGTGGGTAAGAATTTAATTTTTTTTACATATATACTTATTTGATAGTCTTCCTTTGTTCTAATTCTTTGATTGTTTGGGTGTAGAACTTTTTATTGATTATATTTAGTCTTCAACTTTTTAGATATTATTGTTGATTATAGTAAAGTTAACGAGTATAAGTTTACTTAATTCCTTATTATTTTTTAATTCTTTTTGTAGATTAAGTTGCATCTTATATAATATGGATAAGTCATGGACAAAAAAGAATAGATTGTCAACTGATTATGTTTTTGGGGTTGAGATGTTTATTAAAAATAGGTTGGAACATTCGAAGACGCGAACGTCATGACCTGTCCTTGTTTAAAGTGCATAAATGCAAAGACTTTAGATGTGAATACAATTAGAGATCACTTGTTTTTTAATGACATCAATCAAAGTTATCAAGTATGGATTTTTCATGGTGAATTACTACCAATGAAGAGAAACAATGAAAATGTCTTTAGTAGTGAAAGAGAAGAAATTGGCGAGGACGATGTTGATGACACAATTGGAATGTTTGAGACTACACATAATTATTTTAATGTCAAGTCAGAAAATTTTGAGGAACTAGTAGATGATGCCAAGAAACCATTATATCATAATTGTAAGAATTTTACCAAAATATCTACATTGATAAAGTTATATAATTTGAAAGCTAAATATAGATGGAGTGACAAGAGTTTCACTGAGTTGTTAGAATTAATTTGTGACATCTTACCTTCTCCTAATGAATGCCTTACTTCTATTTATGAAGCAAAAAAGATTTTGTGCACTCTTGGAATGAAGTACGAGATGATTCATGCATGTAGGAATGATTGTTGCTTGTTTAGGAAAGAACTCTATGATGCAAATGTATATCCCTCTTGTGATATGCAAGATGAAAAATTCTTAATAATTCAAAGAAGGAGGTTAAGAATGTTCCAGAGAAAGTCATGTGATATTTCTCTCCAATTTCAAGATTTGAAAGAAGTTTTGAAGCAAAGAAACATCAAGATTATTGACGTGGCATGCATAAAAAAAGAAGTGAATGGTTTATTACAACATCTAAAAGATGCATTATCGTGGAAAAATAGACAATTTATGACTAGAGTTTGAATTTGAACCTAGAAATCTACGTCTTGCTCTTTCCACAGATGGGGTTAATCCGCATGGAGATCTTAGTAATAGATATAGTTGTTGGTCAGTGATGTTAGTGACATAAAACCTACCTCCATGATTGCGTATAAAGCGAAATTTTTTTATGTTGACTGCATTAATATCTGGTCCCAAACAACCGAAAAAAGAAATAGATATTTATTTAGCTCCATCAGTTGATGATTTGAAAAAACTTTGGCATGATGGGGTAGAATGTTACGAAGCATATCAAGATCAATGTTTCAGGCTTAAAGTTATTTTATTATGGACCATTAATGATTTTCCTGCATATGACCATTTGTGTGGTTGTACGATCAAGAGATACCATGCATGTCCAATTTGTAGGGAGAAAGCTTAATCCATTTATTTGTCAAAAGAAAGAAAGATGACATATACTAGGCGTCATAAGTTTCTACCACGTGAGATCCATATAGGAAACAGAAGAAAGTTTTCAATGGTGCACAAGAATTAGAATGCACAGAACCATTGAGTGGGGAAGAAATTCTTGTATAAACAAGTAAGTATGAACACTCATTTGGTAAGAGAACTATCAAGGAAAAGAACAGTGAAGCGAATTCTTTAGGAACTTATTGGAAGAATTTTTTTTTTTTAGTTAGAATATTGGAAGTACCTTGATGTGCGGCATTGTTTAGATGTAATACACATTGAAAATAATGTGTGTGCAAATCTGATTGACACATTGCTTGATATTCCCTGTAAAACGAAAGATGGAGTAAAAAGTCGATTAGATTTGGTGGATTGAACATTAGATTAGAGCTAACCCCTCAAGTAGGGGAGAAAAAGATATTTTTACCCCTAGCATGTTATACATTATCTCGAGCAGAGAAGTTGAGTTTTTTTAAGAAACTATCTGAACTTAAAGTACCTGAAGGTTATTCATCGAACATTCAAAGTTTAGTGTCACTCACAAATTTGAAAATTTACGAACTTAAGTCGAATGACCATCACGTTTTTATGCAACAATTGCTACATGTGGCAATTCGTGGTATTCTACCGAAACATGTAAGACTTGTAATCATTCAGCTATACTTCTTCTTTAATGCTATATGTAAGAAGACAATTGATTCATCACACTTAAAAGGAATGCAAGAAGATGTAGTTGTCACTTTATGCCTATTAGAGAAGTATTTTCCACCATATTCTTCACTACAATAGTACACCTTGTAATGCATCTCACAAGAGAAATTGAATTTTGTGAACTTATTCATCTAAAGGTGCATGTATCCTTTTGAATGATATATGAAAGTCTTGAAGACTTATGTGCGAAACAGAAATCAACCAGAAGGATCAATGGTAGAAAATTATATTATTGAAGAGACTATATAGTTCTGTTTTGAATTTATGGCTAGAGTTAGTTTTGTTTTGAATTTATGGCTAGAGTTAGTTCTATTGGACTTAACTCATCTATAATAAAAAAAAGGATTCAAATGTGGATAGAGTATTATCAACTTCTTCTTTTATCAGATCGAGTAAGGAGTAATTAGATCAAACTCATCTTTACGTCATTTAAAATGTAAATGATGTTCTACCATTTGTCGAGTACGTGCTAAACCCTATATATTCTCATACTACGTAAGTTGGTTGTGTAATTACCTAATGACTTGTAATTTATGACAGACAACATATGGAGAGTTTATGTAAGCTTAACTCTGGTAAAGTTAGAAGTAAAAAATGGATTCAAGAAAAGCATAATCGCACATTCAGTCGGTGGTTGTCCACACGGGTAATCACTAGAATCATACTCTTTCATGTTTGTTATGGATCTAACAAACCAAATCCAATATTATTTGTAGGTCTCTCGAAGTTCCCAAAAATTTCATCACGCCTTCTTTAATATGGATAGCTTACAAACCTTCTCCAGATGTGGCCACTTATTCTGGTTACATTATTAATGGTTATTACTAGCACACAAAAAGGCGTGATGATATTAGGAGAGTTCAAAATAATGGAGTTAGTATAACAACCACTACGATGCAAGTCTCTAGTTCTAAAAATAAAAAACCTATCATGTTAGATATGACATTTTATGGTGTAATATAAGAGATATAGGAGATTGATTACCATCATTTATCCTTTATTTTATTTAAGTGTGATTGGTTTGATAATAGAAATGGAGTCAAAGTGGACTTGCTTGGGTTTACCATTGTGGATCTCAAACATATTGGTCATAAATCAGACTCATTTATTTTAGCCACCCAAGCAAAACAAGTATTCTATGTCTAAAATTCTTCAAATCCTGAATGGTTTGTGGTTTTAACATCTCTACAAAGAACTATTGAAGAAGATTTCTTCGAAGATGAAATAGGAGATATTCTTCAAGAGTGTGGTTATGGAGTCATTCAAAGGATGCCTAATGTTGATACACCTAACGAGAATGATGATACAACTTCAACATATAATATTAGACATGATTGTAAGGGTAAATGGGTAGTTAAGTAATGATTGTGATAAATGTTCCGTAAGGGTATGTCATTACTTTGCTTTATAATGTATTTATGTTTAGAGTTCATAATATTATTACTATGCTTATGGTATGTGATTACTTTGCTTTCTAGTATGTCTGTTTTTTTTGTAGATTCATAGATGGAGGATTCGAACAAAATGGGCAAGTTTTGTTGGCCGATTTGTGTAAGCATTTCATGTTTTTTTTTTTTGTCAAGTTAAGTTAGTAGTTGACTTTAGTTTGTGAAGGAACTGGCTGTTGTATATACTTCATTTTGGGTTTTTCTGCTTGTAGTTTTGAATTACGTTTTTGTAAGGACGGGCGATCCTATATTTTCTGGAAGGGCGGGCGGTCGCGTATTAAATTGTTGTTTATTATATAGTTTGTACATATACTTTAGTTAGTGGAAGAACTAGCTATTGTACATATACTTTAGTTATTAATCACGATTTTACATATTATCTTTAGATTTTGAGTTTTCACTTATAGTGGTTGGATATAGTGCGTTTATTCAAATATGTGATTATACATAGGTGTTGGATGATTGCATTTGTTGTAGTACTACATGGAAGTGAGGAAAGTGTGCTGTTGGATCTTATGCATTTAAGTTGTTTATTATTGGTTTGCCATGGAGGACAACATGCGTTGTTTGATATGTGATTATATATAGGTGGATATATTGAAAGATTTGGAGTATTTGATCTTATAGTGTTGAATATAGTTGTGTTTACTGATATGTGATTATATATAGGTGTTGAATGATGTGTATTTGTTGTAGTTCTATATGAAAGTGTGGAAAAGTGTATGTTGGTATTTTAGGTGTTGATCTTGTATACATTGCAGGTGAAATAGAAATATAAGGTTTGCCATAGAGTAGTATGCATTCTATAGCTAGCATGCAAGCAATTTTTTTTTTTTTATATTTTTCACAATATATGATGACGAACATTTCCTAACGTAATTCGAGACAAATAATGTTGGTTTCGTCTAATAAAAAATGGACAATAATGCAACAATTTGATAAAAATAAATTTGAAAAATGGACCCAGAAACAAGGCATTTATGTCGTTTTTAAACAAACATTAAAGATGCTTATAATTTCGGTTTTAAACCGACATTAAAGGTCTTCAATAACACTATCAAAGATGTAAGTTTAAAACCAACATTAAAGATAGCTTTAATTTTGTTTTTAAACCGACATTAAAATCTAACCGACATTAAAAACCTTTAATAACACTAGCGAAGATGTTAGTTGCCAACCGACATTAAAGCTCAAATTTCTTCTAGTGTCAACATCATTAATGATTATTCAAGATATTGCCTATTTACCTAATACATCATAAGTCTGATCCTCTTTAAAAGTTCAAAGAATATAAGGCTGAAGTTGAGAACGAATTAGGTAAAACAATAAAGATACTTCGATCTAATCGAGGTGGAGAGTATATGGACTTTCAATTTCAAGTCATTTGATAGAACATGAAATCCAATCCCAACTCTCTGCACCTAGTACACCTCAATATAACGGTGTATCAGAAGGAAAAAACAAAACCTTGTTGGACATGGTTCGCTCTATGATGAGCTTAGCTTAGTTGCCAGATTCCTTTTAGGGATATACTTTAGAGATGACTGCCTATATTTTGAATAGTATTCCCTCTAAAAGTGTTTTAGAAACATCTTATGAGCTATGGAAAGGGCATAAAGGAAGTTTATGTCACTTTAGAATTTGGGGATGCCCGCACGTGTTGGTGAAAAATCCTAAGAAATTGAAACATCGATTAAAATTATACCTATTCGTAGGTTATCCAAAGGAATCAAGAGGTGGTCTATTTTACGATCCTGTAGAAAATAAAGTATTTATATTGAAAAATGCCAGATTCTTAAAAGAAGACCACATCAGGGATCATCAAGCTCGCAATAAACTAGTATTAAATGAGATTTCCAAAAGTGCTATAGATAAATCTAGTTCATCCACTAAAGTAGTTGATAAAATTAGAAAATCTAGTCAAACACATCCTTCTCAAGAGTTGAGAGAGCGTCGACATAGTGGGAGAGTTGTTCATCAGTCTAATTGTTACTTGGATTTAAATGAAACTCAAGTCGTCATACCTAATAATGGAGTAAAGGATCCATTAACCTATGAATAGGCAATGAATGATGTAGATTGTGACCAATGGATCAAAGTCATGGAACTCGAAATGTCGAAGTCATGGAACTCAAAATGGAGTCTATGTACTTCAATTATGTCTGACCCTAGTAGATCAACCAAATAACGTTAACCTATTGGTTGTAAATGAATCTACAAGAGAAAACAAGACCAAGCTGGTAAAGTACAGACTTTTAAGGATCGACTAGTGGCAAAAGGGTTATACTCAAAGAGAAGGAGCAGACTATGAAGAAACTTTCTCTCTCGTTGTCATGCTGAAGTAGATTAGAATACTCTTATCCATCGCCACCTTTTATGATTAGGAAATTTGGCAGATGGATGTCAAGACAGCTTGTTTGAATGGCAATCTTGAAGAGAGTATCTATATGGCTCAACCAGAGGGGTTTATAGAATGGGGATAAGAAAAAAAAAACGTTTGTAAGCTTGAAAAATACATTTATGGATTAAAGCAAGCATCTTGATCCTGGTATATAAGATTTGATACTGCGATCAAGTCTTATGGTTTTGAGAAAAATGTTGTCGAACCTTGTGTTTACAAAAGGATCGTCAATTTCATTGTAGTATTCTTAGTTTTGTATGTTGACGATATCCTACTCATTGGGAATGATGTAGGTTATCTTAATGACATTAAAAAATGGCTAGCTATGCAATTTCAAATGAAAGATTTGAGAGATGCACAATATGTTATTGGGATCCAAATAGTTCAACACCGTAATAACAAAACACTAGCCATGTCTCAAGCATTTTCTATAGACAAAATGTTGTTTAGATATAAGATGCAGAATTTTAAAAAGGGTTTGTTGTCGTACAAATATGGAATTCATTTGTCAAAGGAAGAATCTCCTAAGACACCTCAAGAGGTTGAGGATATGAGAAATATTCTCTATGCTTCAGATGTTGGAATTTTGATGTATGCAATGTTTTGTACTAGACCTGACATTTGCTACTTAGTAAGGATGGTCAGTAGGTATCAGTCTAATCCCAAACGTGATCATTGGACAACTATTAAGAATAAAATATCTTGGAAGAACAAAAGAATATGCTTGTGTATGGTACTAAGGATATGATCCTTATTGGATACACTGATTCCGATTTTCGAACTGATAGAGATGCTAGAAAGTCTACATCAGGATCAGCATTCACTCTAAACAGAGGAGGAGTAGTGTAGAGAAGCGTAAAACAAAGTTGATAGCCGACTCCACAATGAAAGTTGAATACATATCAACTTGCGAAACAGCAAAAAAAGCAGTATGGTTAAGGAAATTCTTGATAGATCTGAAAGTTGTTCTAAATATGCATCTGCTAATCACTTTATATTGTGATAACAGTGGTGGAGTTGCAAACTCACAAGACCCTAGAAGCCATAAATAGGGAAAGCTTATCGAACGCAATTTACCATCTTATTAGGAAAATTATACATCATGGTGACGTTGTAGTGACCCAGATATCTTCTGAGCAAAACATTCTTGATTTTTTAACAAAAGCCCTTACGACTAAAGTGTTTAAGGGTCACCTATAGAATTTGGATCTACAATGTTTGTAAATTAGGACAAGTGAGAGACTTATTGGACATGTGCCTTAGTTTTTGCTTATATTCATATGTTTATTGTACTAATATGTATTATTCTCTCTCATGGTTAAATTCAAATGTTGTTTTATCCCAATAGAAGTTTTAGTCCAAGTGGAAGATTGTTAGAATTTATGTCATAAAATTCGTAGTTTGTAATCATATTCTATTCAATAAAGTCGTTATTGAGAAATTGAACTTTATGTCCAATAAACTAATGTCCCAAGGCTATTTTAAGTATTGAACTTTATGTACAGACATAAACGTGGATCAAGTTCGAGTTTATAGCCTAAATAGTCTATAGTATATGAATAAAGGTTGGGTACCTTATTTAGAGAAACTATGGATGCAGCTCGCTTTGTAGTTAGTACAAATAAGGTGATCATGAATCGTTCATGTAGAGACATGAAAGTGGGGGCATCTTATGTATAGTGTTTACATAAGACTAAACCATGAAATAGTCACATTTACTTTATAACGTCGTTTACTATTTAAAACTAACTATATCGATTATTAATGACCTAAGTAACTTAATCTTAATTCTAAGCTAACTATGAACTCCTATTCACACGAGATAATCCTTAGATCTACATAGTTAAGGGTAGCTCATTAGCGTTAGCCTAATAAGCCTCTCATTTTAAAGGTAAGATCGGTGGATAGCTAGGGACATAAGGTGCAAGACATATTCACTCCTATCCACTTTAGGGTTAGTATATAGGTTGTTCCCTTAAAGATTGAACCCAAGTCTTGGACAAGGGGCCCCACACTCTCATTGACCTGAGATGGATTCGGTTTATAGGTTGGATATTAAACCAATTGTTAAATAGTGAATCAGTGCGACTTAAAGAGCAAGATGTAGTCTTAGGGGTAAAATGGTATTTTGACCCAACCGAGGTGACGAACAATTTGTGGAGGATTAACTTACTGATCATAGTTATATCAAATGGACACAAATATATCTACAGTGAGGGAGTGCAACTACAGAACTTTAGTGGAATGACTCGTTAGTTAACAAATGTTGATTAGCTCGTTTTAAAAGAGTTTAGCCAGTTAATCTCAAATTGTTGGAACTCATGATCTATAGGTCCATGAGGTTCCCCTACTAGCTCATATGAAACTTAGAACACTATGATGGAATGAGTCAAATTGTTTAAATTAGGCAAGGAGAGAGAAACCTACAAGTATATGTGATACAAGTGTCGTATTTCATATTAGAGATAGAATTTTATGTTTAAATGGAATTTAAATATTAAAAATATGAATGCATATTCATACTTGGAAGCTCGAAGATGATGGAAGTAGTCAAAGTTGTAAAAAGTCAAAATGAATGCGGATTCATGCTCGAGAGGCCAAAATTAGTCAAGACGGACAAAATTATAAAAAGTTAAAATGTTGACTTTTTGTTTGAAAAGTCAAAGTTTGACTTTTGACCAAATGACCATTTTTCCCTTTGACCAAAGTTAGTGGAAAAATCCAACATTTTGTTGGACAATCCCACTAACTCTAGTGGGCTAAGTGTTAAGCCCGCGTGGGAGAGCCTGTGCTTGAGCATAATTCCCTCTGTTACCATGAAGTGACACTTCTCCCACTTCAATATGAGTCGTGTCTCTTTGCATTCCTTTAAAACCACTTCCAAGCTATTCAGACATTTATTGAAGGATTCTTCAAAGACTGAAAAATCATCTAGAGAAAAGCTGCCAGAAGTTCGAAAATATCGACATCATGCACCTTTCGAATGTCTCAAGCGCATTACACAACCCAAATGGCATACGACGAAAAGTAAATATGTTGTAGGGACACGTAAACGTGGTTTGGTGTTGATCTTTTGGTGCAACTATGATCTAGTTTTATCCAAAATAGTCATCTAGAAAGCAGTAGTATTTCTTTGTAACAAGCCTATCCAACATTTAGTCAATGAAAGGTAGGGCAAATCGTCTTTCTTTGTCATCACGTTTAGCTTGCAGTAATTCATACACATTGTATATTCCTTTTAGTTGACATCTATTAGGGTCCGACCTGTGAACAGAAATGGGCACCTTAAGATGATTGGTATTTCTCGATCAGCCTCGTAATCTAGAATGACAAAGTATGCGAGAAATATAAATTTGTCCACCTTAACCAAAACATCTTCAATCTTGCCCTCAAGATATGCAATAGATATGTCTGCCAACTGAGCACCATTTTGGTCGATTCAGTCTTCCTTATCCCAAATTTCATAAAGATAGAGAGAGGTATCAAGTTGATACTTGCTTTAAGGTTGCATAATGCTCAACCAAGATCAACGCTGCCTATTGAGCAGGTCACCATGAAGCTTTTAGGATCAGTCATCTTCTCTGGAACCCCATTCTTGAAGACATCGCTTGTTGCTGCTATAGAGCTACAATCTCATATTCTGTCATCCTTCGGTTTTCCGCAATTATGTCCTTCAAGAATTTCACTTACGGAGGTGTCTGCTCTAATGCATCAACAAATGAGATATTAATGGTGAAGCTACTTCAGGACATCTAGAAGTTTTTGAAATTTTTTTCATTGCTTTTTTTTTAAGCGACCAGGAAATGAAGGATCCAACAATTGATCAGAAGAAGATGCCTGTTTGGATGCCTCCCTGTGTTTTTCATCTCGCCTGGAAATCTCCACTTTCTTATTTTTTTCGTACATCATTATTTTGCAAAGAAGAAGTATTGTCATTTAAAGGAAAAATGAAAGGATCATAAATATTACTTGGAGGGTCATTCATGGTGTTACAACTAGAAGTAGAAGTTTTACATTGTGAGTTTGGGTCGCAAATGGTAAGATTTCTTCCGCTTCTCAATGTCACCACCTAACACTGATCTTTTTCAAACCCCCCTGCCTAGTTAGGCATCTAAGTATTTCTCGAGAGGGATCCCTTTGATCTTCTAAAGAAGTCACTGGTAAGCTGCCCCAACTGTACTTCTAGATTTTGGATGGATGTGGCTTGGCATTTCAGAAGGACATCATTCTTCTACATATACTCCCAAAGGAGGCTTTTTATTGACAAGGATGAGAGATGGAGTAGTGGTGGTGTGTTGTTTTTGAGGTGAAGGATGATGTGGCCTATTGGTGCGGTGTCTTGGGTGGTAGCTAGATGCTTCACTGCAATACTCACCTTGACCACCATATTGGCCTTGGTTTTGTTGATCTGCTCCTCTCCACCCAAAGTTGGGGTGATTCCTTCAACCTTGGTTGTATGTGTTGGAGTAAGGTCGTGATTGACGTACACAATAGTCTCAATATTTAATGGGTATGTGCTTGTTGAATTTAGGTTCGAATTCTAAGATTCATTGTTGTTCTATTTAGTTTTAATCTTTACGCGGTGAGTCATGGTCATTGCATGCGAGATGCTTACTATGCCTCTAATCCTTGTGTAGTTACTAAATCCTCATTAGTACAAGTTTTCCTATTGCTTGCCCAAGTGTAAGCGAAACAATAGGTTTCCTGGGAAGTCCAAGGTCGAACATAGGGAATTTATATCAAATCTTAGTTATAAAGCTCACTTCTTCATCTAGGCGGTATACAATGTCTATCTATACAGTATAGTAAATTATATCTAAGTGCTAAACCTAATATTTACACTAAAGAATCTATAAAAGATGATGAGAATGGTGGACAGATGAAAATGTGAACTAACTTGTATTAAGAAAGAGTGAAGGAATGTCTCCATATTACTAAGCAATTAAGCCATGTGGCAACCTTGATTCAATAGAGATCAATTAACTAGCTTCTTATTAAAGCAAGCACCTCTTAGTGCCTTAAACACCACACTTGTTCGCCTCTCGAGATGCAAATGATAAATCTTGGTTAAGCAATATCTATCTAGAAGTGTTTACCTATAAGACTTATATTACCTTTCTTTTAAGGGTGGGAACCTTTCAACACCAAGTCACTACACTTGTTCTCCTTTTGGGACACAAATGATGAAGGTTTAATCGCCAAGGTGGAGCTTGTCTCCAAACTTCCTCTTGCACGCATAAGCTATATCCTTGCTACTTACTCTCTCAAGTAGTTGGCAACAGACGTTGGCCAAGTGATGATTACAGCTTAACTAACGCGATAAACCTTATAAGCTAAACTTCTTATCAAGAACTTATCACAAACCTAAATGACTTATAAACTTGTAATGTATTAAATAATGTAGGTCTTAGGCCACTATACAATATGAACAATATACATGATAATGAAAATAAAAAATAAAAAGTAAAGAGAATGAAGAATATTACAAGTTAGGGGAAGGGAAATGGTGGAATCTCTCTAATCTTTCTCAAAGCTCTCACTTACAAGATAGATTTGAGAGGAAGAACTTTTACAGGAGGCGAAAAGGCTAGTCCTTTCTGTCGGCTCCAATAGAGCTCTCTGGGGTTTGGCTTGTTCAGGTTAGTCGTTTCACTTTGTAGAGATGGACTCATTTTATAGGCTACTTTCAACAGAAAACTTCTATTCTTGTGATCATGTCAGCTTCGCTTGCAGCCTTTTTTCAAGTCACATCAACTTCAACTATGATTCTTGTCTTCTAATGATCACTTCTTTGCGTGCTAATGTAGATTCTCGCCAAGAGAGATGTTTGGTCGCCAAACAAGCTACTTATCGCATAGCACGTGCTTCTTCATGATTCACTGACTATCTTCTTTTCTTTCTAATCCTACGATAAACACTGAAAAATAGGGTAAAACAAGCATGGAGACTTATGTAAGTTGTAATCTCTAATAATTATGAATTTACAATAGAAGCTTCGCGTTTTGGCTCCATTGTTCTACCTAAAAGATCATAATACTTGTATTTCTAGAAGTTAAGTTATCAGCATGCATCGGTGTTTTGAGGACTGCCGCATCCCACACATCTATTTCATCCACCTACTTCACTACCTAAAACGAACTGCTAGCAGCATTGACTTGCAATAACGCCATTGATTGCAATATATTGTTCATCACGATCATTGGACCTTGCGATGCCACCACTACATTCTTATCAAATCCTTTTTCATTACTTCCTGATAAGGAAATCCTAATCCTCAATCAAAAGATCATTTGAAATAAGAAACTAACACCTCCTTATACTAATTTAGATCAACCAAGAAAAAAGTTAGGATTAGATTAGCTATTAGATCAAAGATCTAGAAGCAAGATTTGAAAGTTTTGTTCTAAATTAAGTCACTCTACAATCAAACTTGGTCAAGGTTAGATTGAATGACTTGCATGCATTCTATCACAAGAATTGCAAATTAAGGGAAAAGTCTCAAAATGAGATTTCAAATTGCAGTCATCAAAGGTCTTGTTTTTTTTTTTTTCTTTAAATGGAAGGATAAAGGAATTATATAGCCGTGTAGAGATTCTATCATAATTAATGAAAATACCAAAAAGTCAAAATAAAACATTAACTAAGCTTATTTTCCAACAACTACTTTCCAACCACCATCTTTAATACTAAGCTATTAACGGTAGTTACTCTAACTTATCAAAACAAATGGAAATACAATAAAAATGTGATATTAACTAAATCATGAGGTATTCAAAGTGTTGGGTTCATGGAAGCTTAATGTGTACCCCATTGTCCGCTTCAATCGAGAAAACATTGACATTCAAAACTCTAAATTGTCCTTCGTCTCTTGTATTAGTATGTGGCACATGGAATTGAGGATGAATGATCCTATCTATTCTTGTACATGAGGAATGAATGATTGGTTAATCTTTTGATGTCTTCGATCTTATAATTGGTCCGTATGGACCATCATGATTCTTATCCTTCCCTATTCCTTCTTGGCGAGAGTCGAAGTCGTCATCATCCCACTCTTCATTATTGGTGGCCATAAAGCCCGATGTCGTCTTGATCTGGGTGTAGGAGCTCTTCAACATTCTTTTTACAAACACACCATCAGTAGTTAGATGTGTGCTCTTGTTTTAGTCCAAAATAAAACACCTCCATAAATATGCATTCAGGAATGCCATTGTGGGGACATGATTTCACCACGCGTTTGAACCTACTCCATACGTCTTACAGGTTCTCTGTATCATTTTGCTGGAAATTGTAATGTCTTTCCTTCTTTTGGCGTTTTCATGAGGCATGAAGAACTTCTTCATGAATTTCTCGATAACTTGTTCCAATTCCTTCTGTGATATGCCATGCATGTGAAAAGATACGCAGATAGAATAGAAGCTTCAAACATGTTTGTGTGGGTCTCCACCCTGATAACCGCCAAACTGTTCGATGTTCTGAATCATCTATATCATAACACGCTTCATTTTGAAACATGTTGTCACACCCCCTCCCGAACCACCTGTTGTCTTAGCTCGAAAGACGACGTGAAGCCAACAGACATCGTCTCCTCTAACGATCCCTGTTGACTCTAATGAAACGTTAAACCTGATAAACATACCAATCCTAGATAAAGAATATTCAACATGGAACACCACACAGCAAAATCCACGAAAACCTTCCGAACATACACAAGATGCAGTCCTGACATCACTTGGTTTGTAAAATAACTTGATATAAATACACGACCAAAACCTATACAACAAGATTTTTACGACCACGACCTCTAGGACGATATTATACAAACCTTACAATACATTTCAACATGAATAGACTCAAAATACAACTCCAACCACGTATTGGAGTTTGATCTGAAACTTTCAGCAGATGTTGGCAGTGTATCAGGCACCGGGAGCTCAATCTCTACCTGAAAAGTGGGAAACATTTTGAAAAAAATGAGCTACGAGGCCCAGTGAGTGACTAAATTTAAAACTCTAAATACAGACGTCAAAACATGTGATAAACCTATTAGACGTATAAATATGCTTAATCAAAGCATTTAACATAAACGTGTAATAAATAAGGCTTTCTAAAATATCTTCCAAGTTCGTCATAAAAAATATAGCAAGGCATAACAAGTACATCAAACGTTTTAACTAACATGATCGATCTACGTGGTGTAGGACACGCCCAGTACAACCAACGTTTACTAGTCCTACGATGTAGTGGGACCCGTTCGGCACTTCCATCGTCTGTGTCGTAGTGGGGCCCGCCCAGCACTCACGACAGCATCGTTGTCACGGAGTACACTCAACGTCGACAACAGAAATATAACCTGTGTGCACATGGTACCATATAGCCTCAGGCTCAATATCTCAGTCATGTAGTCAATGGAAATCTCCATGAAGTCACACGAAATCATTTAAACATGCCTGTTTATCGTTATCTTTTGTAAACTCAAGTTTATTTAGCTTGCTCGTGAAAACCTTTAAATCATTATAACAATATTTGCTAACACATGCTTTACTTTAAAAGATATTGTTTCAACTACTTTTCGTGAAGCCATTAGCCAAGTGCTCGAATATAACCCTTATTAGAAAATCTAAGCTCAAAACTCATGTTTGAAACCGTTCACAAAAACCATGTATTATTCATAGAAAAACATGTAAAACATATAATTATGAACAACTATTTAATAACATTTTAGAAATTTATTTTGTCACTCACAGTCTTATCTAGTTCCCCGGTTTGTAGACTCAGCCTATTTCCTTTTGGCCTTTCAACAACCAAAATCGAGCATTAGAACCATAGATAGCTTTGTCTTTCCATGCTCATGAATCTCGAAACAATTAGATTAAGAATCACATTACATCCCACTTTCTAGATTTTTCAGATTCGATATTCTATCTTTCAACACCCATAACTTCCTCAAAACTTAACCAAAATTAATAAAATATATATATAGAACTCTTTATTTTCGAATACTCTACAACTTACCTGATGAAATGAAAACGAGATTCTCAACCAATTCGTCTAGAATTTCCTCGAACGCAGACAATACAGAATTCGAGGTTCTCTAGCACTCTTTATCTATCTCCTGCAATTAACCCCACGTAAAGTCATTTTTTGCTCACAAAATCTTCATGAAAGTTGTAGGATATTGAATAATCTTTCCAACCATACTAAATAGAGCTTCTAATTCGACTTGTGCACTTCCATAATACTCAAAGCATCATAGAACACCAGAAATTCTCCTGGTTTGCTCGAAAATCCTATGCTCTGTTTTCCATTTCAAAAACCATTAACTTCTCATACTATTCAGCTCTAGCTTCCTTCATGAAGTTTGTTGAAAAATGAACTAACTTTCAAAAAAATCAAACCTCACCTCTGAGTTCCTTCTGGATAGCTCAAACCGAACAAAACAAACCAGAGGTTGACAGTTGCACTCAGATTCTGCAATGACTGGCTTTGCATGAACTTTTTCCTATCTTCTTCAACCTCAAACCACAAAATTCTTTTTCTTCTTCTTTCACTCTCTCCTCAATGTATTCTGAAAGTTTGGATGGAAAATGATGGAGGAATGAAATGAAATTGGGCTAAAAAATGAGCTTGTCGGTGGTGGGTTTTGTGCTGTCCAATTCCATTTCCTTTCTGTTCTTTTCTTTCTTCTTTTAACTTAGTAATCCCAACAATAGATGACAAGAGAAAATGATCCTAGGGAAATCTCGAGTTTACAACTCACCTCCCCCTTATGAAATTTCGTCCTCGAAATTTAGAAGTCCTTAGGTGAAGAGTGTCAGGTAACTCCTCCTTATTTGATCTTCTGACTCCCAGGTTGCCTCCTCTATTCCATGATGTCTCCAAAGAACTTTCACGAGCTGGATCATTTTGTTCCTCAAAACTTGCTCTTTCCTATCGAGGATCTGAACTGCTTCCTCTCTATAACTCAAGTCTTCTTTCAATTCAATTGGTTGTACTTGCAACACATGTGATGGATCTGAAATATATTTCCTCAACATGGACACATGAAAAACATCATGTATTCGAGCGAGTTCCGCTGACAATTCAAGTCCATAGGCTGCTGGTCCAACTCGTTCTATTATCTATTACAGACCAATATATCTAGGACTCAACTTACCTTTCCTCCCAAAATGAAGAACACCTCTCCATGGAGATAACTTTAAGAAAACTTGTTTTCAAATCTGGAACTCTAAGTCTCTTCGTCGCTTATCTGCATAGCTCTTCTCTCGATCCTGAGCTATTTTCAGATTTTCCCTAATCAGCTTAATATTGTCTGACGTAACTTGTACTAACTCAGGACCAACTAGCTTTCGTTCTCCCACTTTGTTCCAGCACACAAGAGTCCTGCATGGTCTTGAAGGGATGAAAACCCTTTACAGCGGAATAATTACAGAAACCCAATTTTAATTGGAACCTTAAAAATACCAATACATTTGCAAAAAAATACAAAAAATATTTTTTATGGTTAAACATGCTTTGAATAAAAATACAAAGAAGAAAACATACGCTCGTTGACGACTCTGAATCTATTAATCACCAATTTGGACACCACCACTTGGAAACCTTCCTATTCTTTGATTGAGATGGTTTGTGGGAACCAAAAATTGAAATAAGGAAATGGAGAGAATTTTTTTTAGAGAGAATGGAGAGTCTTCTTCTTCACATAACTCATCCGTAGTAATTGTTACGCAAAGTATTCCCACTTCTTCAGACGGAAGAAGTAGGAAGTTGGAGATAATAAATGGGAACATGGGAAAACCACCCACGTTCCCTATTAACTTAATAATAATTATTAAATTAATATATATATTAAATTAATTAATTAATTTAATAATTAATTAAATCATATTTAATTAATATTTTCATTTAAATCATATTTAAATGAATATCTCTCGCATAACCTATAGTTTTAATTTAATTAATTTAATGAAATCAAATTTAATTAAATCAAATTAAACTAAACTATTAATTAATTCTCCAATTAATTAATTTCTAAATTAAATATCTTATATTTAATTTAATCCATAATTTGAATCATATTCAAATATAAATTTCTCTCATAACCTATAGTTTTAATATGTATCATATACACATTAAATTTTAACTTATAGTTTTAATATGAATCTAATTTAAATTAAACTAATATTTGAACTTATTCAAATATTTTATTCTCTTGTAATTTAATTTTGAATCATATCCAAAATTAAATTTATATAATAAAGTCTAATAAACTTTATATTATAATGTATCAATGATACATTATATTAATTCCCAAAGTAAATTTGAACATTTCAAATTACAACCAATATAAATAAATCTCATTACTCTTTATGAGCTAGGAAGGTGACCTAATGGACCTATAGATCAGAAGGTACAACGATATGAAATTAATTAGCTAAACTCATTAACTACATTAACCAACATTCGTTAACTGTGTGTACCTCCACTAAATACTCACAGCTGAACTCTTCTCACTGTAGATATATTTCTGTGTTCACGCATATAGACCAATACCAGTAAGTTAGTCCTTCACAAGTGTTCGTAACACCAGCTGGGTCAAATTACCGTTTTACCCCTAGGTTACCTCTAGTCCTTGAATACCAGTGCTCATCTAATGAACAACCTGTTTATGGTCCAACCACTAAACAGAAAACCCTCTCGTGCCATAGAGAGGGTAGGACGCTTTGTTCAAGTCCCAGAGACACCATTTAAGGGAACACTTATCTACTTACCCTAAAGGTAGGAAGGAGTCAATTCCATCTTGTGTGATTATGTTCCCAGTTCCCCACTCGGTCTTGTCCTCAAAATGATAAGCATATTGAGTCGACAATTTGGCCACTCTCACCCGTACAAATCAAAGGACAATCCCTCGCAAACAGGAGTTCATAATACACTCAGGATTAAGACTAATTCACCTAGGTCATCCTAATGAAATAGAAATCCAACTAGTTAACGGAGTTACATCTAGTGATTACTATTTCGTGGTCCAGTCTTATGCAAACTCATT
Organism: Cucumis melo; assembly: GCF_025177605.1. NCBI lineage: Eukaryota > Viridiplantae > Streptophyta > Magnoliopsida > Cucurbitales > Cucurbitaceae > Cucumis > Cucumis melo. The sequence continues at coordinate 23,884,066 of NC_066860.1, read as the reverse complement.
GCATAGGATACACTCACTAGCATGTCACATACATGAACACATTGGATCAATGTATTTGTATCAAATACAAAGTAAGTCGTATCCATAGTGTTAACAGGATAAGGTACCCAACCTTAACCCTATAGTATAGACCCTTTAAGCTGATCTTGAGCATTGATCCCTGTATGTCTCTACATACTGTTCAAGACTCATCAAACAGCTTAGGATTTTAGTTTATTGGATTTAGGTTATTAAGACAAAACTAATAATATAATCAATAACACTTATTGAAATTATAATAATAAAACACTTTATTAATGGCAGTCAATTGATTATATTTACTATCTACGAGTTTTAGGACATAAAACCCAACAAACTCCCACTTGGACTAAAACTCTAGTCCTTATGTGATGTACATAATAAAGTAATTCTCAAACATTGGAAATGGTAAAATGTACAAGTATATTACATAAAACGTATATATACAAATTCAATAAACTAGGGCATCATCATACCCATAACACATCTCCCACTTGCCCTAGGTTACCTAATGTACATATCTCGTAGACCTAGACTTTCTAGATGATCCTCAAACACTTTAGCCGTAAGAGTCTTCGTAAATGGATTAGCAATGTTGTGCTCCGAAGAAATCTTGGTGACGGTCACATCCCCTCGTTACACAATCTCCCGTATCAGGTAATACTTCCTCTCTATGTGTTTCCCTCGTTTATGGCTGCGAGGTTCTTTAGAATTGGCTACTGCCCCACTGTTATCACAATATAGAGTGATGGGCAAGTTCATGTTTGGAACAACTTCCAAATCATGTAGGAACTTTCTAAGCCAAACTGCTTCACAAGCAGTGACATATTTAGCCTCCATTGTAGAGTCTGCAATGCATCCTTGCTTGATGCTACGTCATACTACAACTCCCCCATTTAGGGTGAACACTGATCCCGATGTGGATTTTCTAGAATCCTTATCGGTTTAGAAATCAGAATCAGTGTATCCTGTAAGGATCAAATCCTTAGCTCCATACACAAGCATGTAGTCTCTCGTTCTCCTAAGATACTTGAGAATAATTTTAACCGCCGTCCAATGGTCTAACCCTGAGTTGGACTGATACCTACTGGCTATTCCCACTGCATAACAAATGTCTGGCCTAGTGCAGAGCATAACATACATTAAGCTGTCCACAGCTGAAGCATAGGGAATACGTCTCAAATCCTCAACTTCTTGAGGTGTCTTAGAACACTGTTCCTTAGACAAGTGAACCCCATGCCTGAAAGGTAATAAACCCTTCTTAGAGTTCTGCATCGAATATCGAACCAACATTTTGTCGATATAGGTTGCTTGAGACAGTGCTAGCATTTTGTTCTTACGATCTCTTATGATTTGGATTCCAAGAACATATTGTGCCTCTCCTAAATCTTTCATTTGGAATTGGGCTGCTAGCCAAGCTTTAACGTCAGTAAGGCATCCAACATCATTCCCAATGAGGAGGATATCGTCCACATAAAGTACTAAGAAAGCTACTTTTCCTTTGTTGATTTTCTTATATACACAAGGTTCATCAACGTTTTGGTCAAAACCGTAGGATTTGATCGCAGTATCAAACCTAATGTTCCAAGATCTAGATGCTTGTTTCAACTCATAAATGGATCGATTCAGCTTACAAACTTTTTGCTCTTAACCTTGGGTTATGAACCCCTCGGGCTGAGACATAAAGATACTCTCTTCAAGATTTCCATTCAGAAAAGCAGTCTTGACATCCATTTGCCATGTTTCATAATCATAAAATGTGGCGATGGACAAGAGAATCCTTATAGACTTTAACATAGCAACAGGAGAAAAAGTTTCCTCATAGTCAACCCCTTCCCTTTGGTTATATCCTTTTGCTACAAGTCTAGCTTTGAAGGTCTATACCTTCCCAGCTGAATCTCTCTTTCTCTTATAGATCCATTTACACCCTATAGGTTTTACCCCTTCAGGTACATCTACAAGCTCCCACACTGAATTGAAGTACATAGACTCCATTTCAAGGTCCATGGCTTTGACCCATTGGTCCTTATCTACATCATTCATTGCCTATTTATAGAACAATAGATCCTCAACACCATCATCTGGTATGACAACCTGAGTTTCAGTTAAACCCAAATAATGGTTAGGTTGTGATACAACCCTCCCACTGCGTCGAGGCATTCTCAACGATTGATAAGGATGAGATTGACCTGATGTGGTGGTTTCATCAACTCTTGATGAGGGACCAACTTCATCAACAACCCTTGTTGATTCATCAGTAGCTTCATTTAATACTAATTTGTTTCGTGGTTTATGATCTCTCATGTGGTCTTCTTCCAAGAAAGTAGCATTTGTCGATACAAACACTCTATTTTCTTGTGGATCTAAGAATAGACCACCTCTCGTCTCTTTAGTGTAACCAACAAATTGGCATAACCTTGAACGAGGTTCCAACTTCTTGGGATTTGTCACTAACACGTGTGCTAGACAACCCCAAATTCTGAAATGACTTAAACTAGGTTTACGTCCTCTCTATAACTCGAAAGGTGTTTCAGAAACACTCTTCGAGGGAACATTGTTCAAGATATGAACTGCAGTCTCTACTGCATACCCCCAAAACGAGCTAGGCAATTGAGCGTAAGTCATCATTGAACGAACCATGTCTAACAAGGTTCTATTTCTCCTTTCTGATACACCATTTTGTTGAGGTGTACCAGGTGCTGAGAGTTGGGATTGGATTCCATGTTCGATCATATAGTCCTGGAATCTCAAATCCATGTACTCTCCACCTCGATCGTGTCCACGGATATAGACCAATACCAGTAAGTTAGTCCTTCACAAGTGTTCGTAACACCAGCTGGGTCAAATTACCGTTTTACCCCTGGGTTACCTCTAGTCCTTAAATACCAGTGCTCCTCTAATGAACAACCCGTTTATGGTCCAACCACTAAACAGAAAACCCTCTCGTGCCATATAGAGGGTGGGACCCTTTGTTCAAGTCCCGGAGACACCATTTAAGGGAACACTTATCTACTTACCATAAAGGTAGGAATGAGTGAATTCCATCTTGTGTGATTACGTTCCCAGCTCCTCACTCGGTCTTGTCCCCAAAATGATAAGCATATTGAGTCGGCAATTTGGCCACTCTCACCCGTACAAATCAAAGGACAATCCCTCGCAAACAAGAGTTCATAATACACTCAGGATTAAGACTAAGTCACCTAGGTCATCCTAATGAAATAGAAATCCAACTAGTTAACGGAATTACATCTAGTGATTACTATTTCGTGGTCCAGTCTTATGCAAACTCATTGCATAGGATACCCTCACTCGCATGTCACATATATGAACACATTGGATCAATATATTTGTATCAAATACAAAGTGAGCCGTATCCATAGTGTTAACAGGATAAGGTACCAAACCTTAACCCTATACTACCCTTTAAGCTGATCTTGAACATTGATCCCCGTATGTCTCTACATATTGTTCAAGACTCATCAAACAGCTTAGGATGTTAGTTTATTGGATTTAGGAAATTAAGACAAAACTAATAATATAATCAATAACACTTATTGAAATTATAATAATAAAACACTTTATTAATGGCAGTCAATTGATTATATTTATTATCTACGAGTTTTAGGACATAAAACCCAAAAGGTCTGCCATACAAAGCCTCGAATTGTGCCATGCCGATAGTAGACTGGTAGCTATTATTATAAGCGAACTCGATAAGTGATAAGTGGGTAGCCCAACTTCCCTTAAACTGAAGGACACATGCTTTCAACATGTCTTCTAAGGTCTGGATGGTCCTCTCTAACTGACCATCTGTCTGGGGATGGAACGCAGTACTGAACTTCAACTTTGTTCCCATTGCTTTTTGCACACTAGGCCAAAACTTAGAAGTAAACCTTGGGTTCCTATCTGAAACTATGGACACTGGCACTCTATGTTGACTCACAATCTTGTCGACGTATAACTTAGCTAGCTGATCTAGTGTAGACGTCGCTTTCATCGGTATAAACCGCACTGTCTTGGTGAGTCTATCTACTATTACCCATATACCATCATATCCTCTAGATGTACGAGGTAATCCAAACAGAAAATCCATGGTAATATGCTCCCATTTCCACTCTGGCACTGGTAAGGGATTAAGGAGTCCTCCTGGCCTCTGCCTCACTGGTTTAACCTATTGACAGATCAAACATCTATCGACATATTAAACTATCTCTCGCTTCATACCAGGCCACCAATAAGTCTTCTTCAGAGTTCTATACATCTTGGTGCTTCCTGGATGCATAGCATAAGCTGAATTATGAGCTTCTTCTAGTATAGCACCCTTAAGCTCACTAATATTCGGAACGCATAGTCTTCCCTGCTTAACTATGGCTCCGTCCGTTCTCAACTCAAATTCTGCCTCTAGGCCTTGCTTGGCCTTTGCAAGCATCTTCTGCAAATTACTATCCTTTGGCTGTTTCCTACAATCTCTGCTACTAAGGAAGACCTAACCTTAAATTGAGCTAAAAGACTCCCTGAGCTTTTTGCAGTCATAACTGCTTTGAAACCTCTTAACTCACTTAGCAAGCTTGCTCGAATATCACACAAGGCACTCTTCGGAAGTCTCGACTTCCTACTTAATGCATCTGCTACCATGTTAGCCTTACCAGGATTATATTCTATGGTACAATCATAGTCTTTGATTAATTCAAGCCATCACCTCTGTCTTAGATTCAGCTCTTTCTGATCAAAGATGTACTTCAGACTTTTATGATCTGTGAAAATGTGACACTTCTCGCCGAATAAATAATGTCTCCAAATCTTCAGTGCTAGAACAACTGCTGCTAGCTAAAGATCATGGGTAGGGTAATTACACTCATGCTTCTTCAACTGCCTTGAAGTATAAGCTATTACTTTCCCTTCCTGCACGAGCACACAACCTAATCCTTGTCTCGAAGCATCACAATAGATCACATACTCCTTTCCTGTTACAGGAAGTGTTAGAATAGGTGCTGTAACCAATCTCTTCTTCAGCTCCTGAAAACTTTGTTCACATTTATCCGACCACTCAAACTTAGCATTCTTCCTTGTCAGAGCTGTCAAGGGTAATGCTAACCGCGAGAAATCCTCAACAAAACGTCTGTACTATCCGACCAAGCATAGGAAACTACATACCTCTGTTGCACTAGCTGGTCTCTCCCAATTGACAATAGCTTCCACTTTCTGTGGATCAACACTAACTCCGTCCGCTGAAACCACATGCCCTAAGAACACCACTTGATTTAACCAGAACTCACATTTGTTGAACTTAGCGTATAGTTGTTTATCATGCAATATTTGTAGAACAATCCTCAGATGTTCCGCATGGGCTTTCTTGTCCATTGAGTAAACTAGTATGTCATCGATGAACACTATCACAAACTGATTTAAATACTGATGGAAGATCCTGTTCATGAGGTCCATGAAAACTGCTGGCTCATTTGTTAAACCGAATGGCATTACTAAAAACTCATAGTGCCCATACCTTGTTCTAAATGCTGTCTTAGGAATATCTGATTCCCTAACCTTCAACTGGTGGTATCCTGATCTCACATCAATCTTAGAGAACACTGCAGATCCCCTTAACTAGTCAAACAAGTCATCGATGCGTGGTAGAGGATACTTGTTACGTATCGTGACCTTGTTTAACTGCCTGTAATCAATGCATAATCTTAGGGTACCATCTTTCTTCTTCACGAATAACACTGGAGCTCCCCAAGGTGATACACTAGGCCTGATATATCCCTTGTCAACTAGTTCTTGCAACTGCACCTTCAACTCCTTAAGCTCGCTCGGAGCCATTCCGTATGGTGCCGTGAAATAGGTGTTGTTCCTAGTAACAATTCAATAGTGAATTCCACTTCTCTATTAGGCGGCAAACCCGATAAATCAGCTGGAAAAACATCTAGATATTCATTCACTACAGGAACATCTTCTGGTTTCAACTTTTCTTTATGCACCTTAACCACGTGCACAAGAAACGCTATGCAACCTTTCCTCAACAACTTCTCAACTTTCAGAGCTGAAATCAAACTCGTAGGGATAATCTTTCTCTCACCCCTAACAACAACTTCAGTCAAACCTAGTTTCCTAAAAGCCACCTCTTTCCTATGGCAATTCATCGAAGCATAGTGAGTGAATAAGAAATCCATTCCCAGAATTACATCCAATGCCTGCAACTCTAAGGGAAAAAGATCCACCAACATACATAGACCTTCCACTATAACCTCACAATCACGTAACACTTCACCGACTAATAAAACGTCGCCAACTGATGTGCATATGACTAACTCCTCAGATAAAGGCTCTAGCATCCTATTAGCTTGGTTAAAAACATACTAGAAACAAAGGAATGCGTAGTGCCAAGATCTAATAAAACACGTGCAAGTACATTACAAATCAAAATCGTACCAGTGATTACATCTGGTGCGTCCTCTGCTTCTTGTTGAGTCATGGTGTAGACTTTTCCCTGCTGGCTAGGTCTCCCCACAACTCCCTTTTGTCTTGCACCACTAGTTCCCTCCCCTGCTGCTGCTGAGATTCTGGGCTGCTCAATTGTGTGGGACTCAACTCCCTGGTCCCTCTGAATTGCTACTCTCAGCTGTGGACAATCCCTCTTGAAATGCCCCGTTTGTCCACACTGTAACACACACCGGTACCAACAAGACACTGACCCCGATGACTCTTGCCACAACTTACACATGGGGTTCTCCTGGATTCAGTAGCAACAGACTCCTGACCCGTCGGCGGTTTTGCTACTGAGTTTGCAAACTGACTGGAAGCTCTCTGACTCTGCCTCTGATAAGCACTACCTGGACTCATCTGCCTCAATGGTTTGCCACCCTATCGACGCTTGAAGTCTTGACAACCTGAAACATTCACTCCATGTGTGAACCTCCGTTGCTCTCGACCTCGAATACCACTAGTTGTTGAAACTCCTCGACTAAGCTCAATTGCCGACTTTTCCTCTACAATACTCTGCTCCACACGTAAAGCAATCTCTACTAGCTGGGAAAAATTCGTCCACTTGGCAATAGCGGTCACTGGGGTACGTATCTCAAAACGTAGCCCTCTCTCAAATCTGCGACACCTGTCACTCTCAGATGCCACAATCACTTTAGCACACTGTGAAAGCTCGGTATACTTCCTTTCGTACTCGGCCACTGAAAGTGACCCTTGTTTCAGCTGCAGAAACTCATCTCTCTTTGCTTCACAATATGTGGTAGGATAGTACTTTTTCTCAAATATGCCTCTGAACGTCTGCCAATCTAACGTACGTGCATCATTGCGCCTGGCTATAATGGATTTCCACCATGCCTCGGCCTCTTTCTGTAATAGAAATGTGGTTAATATGACTTTCGCTCTTGAGGATAACTCATTACGTCAAAGCATTTCTCCAGCATATTTAACCAGACCTCGGCGTCAGCTGGATCCATGGAACCCTCAAACACTGTGGCTCCTAATTTCTTCAACCGTTCAATCCCATACATCTTTTCTAAATCACTAGGCCCTGCTCTTCTGGCCTACCGATCTCCTGTGCAAATCTAGCAAATCACTCACTCCCTGCCTCATTCTGACCTCTTGGGGTACTAAATCCCCTTTCAGATTGACCTTGGGTAGGATCCTGCGTCCCGTCTTGATTCTGCCTGCGTCGTCTGCTGGTACGTGGTGGCATGACTTTCTATAATATACCAACACATTAGACATGCTATAGATACTTAACTCAGATATATGATACTAAACTTATACCCACATTTTAGTCCTGACTGGACTCCTTCTCAATAATACTCGGACCTTATTTCGCTAATTCTATCTGAACTGACCCAACATCTAACCATTTACTTCCTGGATTTTTCTTAGCACTAACTACCATGTCTCTTTTCCCATTGAGCTAACTGCTCTGATACCAAGTTGTCACACCCCCTCCTGGACCACCTGCTGTCTTAGCCCGAAAGACGGCGTGAAGCCAACAGACATCGTCTCCTCTAACGATCCATGTTGACCCTACTGAAACGTTAAACCTGATAAACACACCAATCTTAGATATAGAATATTCAATATGGAACACCACACAACGGAATCCACGGAAACCTTCCCAACATACACGAGATGCAGTCCTGACATCACTTGGTTTGTAAAATAACCTGATATAAATATCACAACAAAAACCTATACAACAAGAGTTTCACAACCACGACCTCTAGGATGATATTATACAAACCTTACAAAACATTTCAACATGAAAAGACTCAAAATACAACTCCAACCACGTACTGGAGTTTGATCCGAAACTTTCAGCAAACATTAGCAGTGTATCAAGCACCGGGAGCTCGATCTCTACCTGAAAAGTGGGAAACATTTTGAAAATAATGAGCTACGAGACCCAGTGAGTGACTAAATTTAAAACTCTAAATACGGACGTCAAAATATGTGATAAATCTTTAGACGTATAAATATTCTCAATCAAAGAATTTAACATAAATGTGTAATAAATAAGGCTTTTTAAAATATCTTCCAAGTTTGTCATAGAAAATCTAGCAAGGCATAACAAGTACATTAAATATTTTTAACTAACATGACCGATCTACGTGGTGTAGGACACGTCCAGTACAACCAACGTTTACTAGTCCTACGATGTAGTGGGCCCGCCCAACACTTCCATCGTCTGTGTCCTAGTGAGGCCCGCCCAGCACTCACGACAGCATCGTTGTCACGGAGTACACTCAACGTCGACAACGGAAATATAACCTGTGTGCACACGGTACCATATAGCCTCAGGCTTAATATCTCAGTCATGTAGTCAATGGAAATCTCCACGAAGTCACACGAAAACATTTAAACATGCCTGTTTACCGTTATCTTTTGTAAACTCAAGTTTATTCAGTTTGCTCGTGAAAAACTTTAAATCATTATACAATATTTGCTAACACATGCTTTACTTTAAAAGATATCGTTTCAACTACTTTTCGTGAAGCCATTAGCCAAGTGCTCGAATATAACCCTTATTAGAAAATCTAAGCTCAAAACTCATGTTTGAAACCGTTCACAAAAACCATGTATTATTCATAGAAAAACATGTAAAACATATAATTATGACCAACTGTTTAATAACTTTTTAGAAATTTGTTTTGTCACTCACAGTCTTATTTAGTTCCCCTGTTTGTAGACTCATCCTATTTCTTGTTCGCCTGTCAACAACCAAAACCGAGCATTAGAACCATATATAGCTTTGTCTTTCCATGCTCATGAATCTCTAAATAATTAGATTAAGAATCACATTACATCCCACTTTCTAGATTTTTTAGATTCGATATTTTAACTTCCAATACCCATAACTTCCTCAAAACTTAATCAAAATTAATGAAATATACATAAAAATCTTCATTTTCGAATACTCTACAACTTACCTAAAGAAATGAAAACGAGATTCTCAATCAATTCGTCTAAAATTTCCTCGAACACAGACAATACAGAATTCAAGGTTCTCTACCACTCTTTATCTATCTCCTGCAATTAACCCTACTTAAAGTCATTTTTGGCTCACAAAATCTTCATGAAAGTTGTAGGATATTAAATAAGCTTTCTAACCATACCTAATAGAGCTTCTGATTCGACTTGTGCACTTCCAGAATACTCAAAGCATCAGAGAACACCAGAAATCCTCCTGGTTTGCTCGAAAATCCTGTGCTATGTTTTCCATTTCAAAAATCATTAACTTCTCATACTATTCAGCTCAAGCTTCCTTCATGAAATTTGTTGAAAAATGAACTAACTTTCGAGAAAATCAAACCTCACCTCTCAGTTTCTTCTGGATAGCTCGAACCGAACAAAACAAACCAGAGGTTGACAGTTGCACCCAGATTCTGCAATGGCTGGCTTTGCATGAAATTTTTCCTATCTTCTTCAACCTCAAACCACGAAATTATTCTTCTTCTTCCTTCACTCTCTCCTCAAAGTGCTCTGAAAGTTTGGATGGAAAATGATGGAGGAATGAAATGAAATTGGGCTGAAAAATGAGCTTGTCGGTGGTGGGCTTTGTGCTGTCCAATTCCACTTCCTTTCTTTTCTTTTCTTTCTTCTTTTAACTTAGTAATCCCAACAATAGATGACAAGAGAAAATGATCCTAGGAAATCTCGGGTTTACACATGCATTCTCACCGAACACAAGGTAGGCGATCCCAGGGTTGAAGTTATAAAGACTATTGAAATTTATGTCCTAAAACTCGTAGTTTGTAGTTTAAATACTATTCTATTCAATAAAATGGTTATTCAATATTTATTAGTGAAAATATAATACTATAATCTTGAATCCATTTGTAACGTCCCGAAAAATTTAAGGTAAAATTTTTCTCGTTTTATGTAAATTGCAAGTTGATATAATAATAATATAATATTAATTATATTATTATTATTAATATTTATTTTATTTGTTATAATATTAATATTATAATAATTATTTTTATTAATCAATATTATAGAAATATTGTTATTTATAAAACAATAAAATAAATTATTATTTATTTAATATTAATATTATTAATATATTATATTTATTACTTTATTATTATTATTATTATTATTATTTAATATATATATATTATTATTTAATTTAATTTATTAATATTATAAACTTATTTAGAATTATATATATATATATATAATAAATTTTTTTAAAAACTAAACCCTAACCGCGCGCCGCCTAACCCCCCCCCCCCCCCCCGATTTTCGTCTTCTCCTTCTTCCTCCCCGACGCCGCCTCCGTCTTTCTCTTTCTCTTCCGTCTCCGTCTTTCTCTTTATCTCCGTCTCCGTCCTCTGCCCTATCTCCATCTCCGTCGGTGTGCGTAGCCTCGCCGGACGTTCGCCGCAGCCACCATCCGCAAGCCGCAACCCGTCTCTTCGTCGTCGTCCGTCGAATCCCAGCCAACGCCACCGCCGCTCGTCGCCGCTCCACGAAGCAGCCACCCGCATCCCTCGTGTGTCGTCCGCGAATCGCCGCCGCCGTCGCTCGCCGGGGAAAAATCGATCACCGTGGCTGCCGTTTTCATCAACCCGATCCGGTTCCAAGCTGACCCGACCCGAACCCGTTTCCAGTCCGAGCCACACAGATCCGGGTGAGCCGAGTTGAGCAAGCCGAGCCGCGAGCCGTACCCGAGCCGCCATCCTTGTCCGAGCCGAGCCCTAAGCCGAGCGAGCCGCGAGCCGAGCCGCGAGCCGAGTGAGCCGAGCCGCGAGCCGAGTTGAGCCGAGCCGAGGCCAAGCCGAGCCGAGCCACAAGCCGAGCCGAGCCGAGACCAAGCCAAGCCGAGCCGAGGTGGAGCCGAGCCGAGCCGAGCCGAGCGCCTTCAAGCCGAGCCGAGCTCCTTGTTTCACCAAGCCACCTAAGCCTTCCTTCCTCCGCTCCGGGTCACGGTGAGTCTTCGGTAAGGATTGTTTTCGATGAATTCCCTAATGTTGCTACATCCGATTAGAGCTTGAATATTAGAATAAGTTATGGCCCTACTTTTCTCCCTTGAAGGTAGTTCAGATTTGACACTTGGGTTCTCGGGTCTCGCGGTAGGCTTGGTTGGAGATAGCTTCTTTTCCTTGGGTTGATCTGTCGAGCGTGGATTTCGATCGAGGGGCATAACCGAGTATCAGGTAAGGGTTTTTCCTACTACTGGACCCCGAGTCCAGGCTAAAACCGTAGTAATCCACAGGGGATTACACGTTAGTGACTGTACTGAATATCTGTATGCGTGTTGACTGTTAAGTACTGATATTATATTTTGTCTGATGAAAATATACTGTGACTGCTATTTGTGGATTGAAATTATATGTTGATGGACCTTAAAGTTACGGTTTAGTATGTATTAAACACTGGTCTGGATGTGGTTCATGAAGTTTGGACGGGGAAGGACAGTGAGTCCGGTTTTGGTTGGTTAGTCGATTGGACCTAGGGTTTCCCTATTGGTGTGCGAATCGGTAATGCGTAAAGCAACTGAGGGTGTAGATGTTAATCCTATACTATCTGACTGACAAAGCCTATGGCGGGACTGTAATATGAATGCCGTTGAGATGTGACTGATGTAGACAGTTTGGTAAGGGCTGAGGGGTAACGGTTAGCTTCATCTATGGGGTAGTGTACCTTACGGATACGTGCATCCTTCGGGAGCACTAGACTGATATGTGTATCCTTCGGGAGCACTAGACTGATATGTGCATCCTTCGGGAGCACTAGACTGATATGTGCATCCTTCGGGAGCACTAGACTGATATGTGCATCCTTCGGGAGCACTAGACTGATATGTGCATCCTTCGGGAGCACTAGACTGATATGTGCATCCTTCGGGAGCACTAGACTGATATGTGCATCCTTCGGGAGCACTAGACTGATATGTGCATCCTTCGGGAGCACTAGACTGATATGTGCATCCTTCGGGAGCACTAGACTGATATGTGCATCCTTCGGGAGCACTAGACTGATATGTGCGTTCTACGGAACCACTAGACTGTTATGTAGGGTACCCCCGAATAGGAAGTTAACTGTTGTTCCCTAACGGGCCCAGTAGTGGGTCCCTTACTGGGTATGTTTATACTCACCCTTTCCCTTCTTTAACTTTTCAGGTAGGGGTACAGCGAGGGGCAGACCGACGAGAGGCAGGAAGGATGCGTGAAGGCCATATGGACGCGTCTGGTTTTCTTTTCGCTTCCGCTATGTATTTTGTCAGAATGTTTTGACTGTGATTTTGGACTAGTGACTTGACATTTTATTTTGTGATTTTTTTTAAATTATTTAAAATAGGGCCCGAAACTGTCTTTTGTAAGGTTTATAATGTTTTAATGAATCGTATCTGGTCCGTTTTAAATTTTATGTTGAATGGTCGAGTTTTGGTATTTGGTAGTGACCTCAGCTTAGTCCGGAAAAGTTGGGTTGTTACACCATTAAACTAATGTCCCGATGCTATCTAGTGTAGACTTAAACTTTATGTAAAGACATAAACGTGGATCAAGTTCGAGTTTATAGCCTAAACGGTCTATAATGTTTGAGTAAGGTTAGGCGCCTTATTCTAAGAACGCTATGGATGCGACCCGCTTTGTAGTTAGTATAAACGATGTGATTCTGAATCATTCATGTAAAGACATGGAAGTGGGAGCATCCTATGTAAAGAGTTTACATACGATTGGAACCATGAAATAGTCACTTTTAAGTTATAACATCGTTGACTTTATAAAACTGTCTATTTCGATTGTTAATGACCTAGGTAACTTAATCTTAATCTTGAGCTAACTATGAACTTCTGTTCAAACGAAATTATCCTTAGATTTTTATAGATGAGGACAACTCAATAGAGCTGGTTCAATAAGTCTTCTATTTCAGGGGTAAGACCAGATGGATGGCTAGGGACATAGGGTACAAGATGAAATTTACTTCTATCCGCTTTAGGGTTAGTAGATAGTCGTTCCCTTAAGGATTGAATCCAAATCTTGAACAAGGGGCCCACCCTCTTATTGGCCCTTGAGGGATTTGATTTATGGGTTGGATCTTAAACCAATTATTCATCAGTGGGACTTAAGAAACAAGATGTAATCTCCGAGGTAAAACGATATTTTGATCCAATCGAGATTACAAAAAACTTGTGAAGGATTAACTTATCGATCATGGTTATATCAAATAGACAGAAATATATCTATAGGGAGGGGGAGTGCAACTGTGGGACTTTAGTGGAATGACTCGTTAGTTAACGAATGTTGATTAACTGGGTCTAAAAGGGTTTAGCCAGTTAATGTCGGATTGTTGGAGTCCATAATCTATAAGTCCATTAGGTTCCCCTCCTAGCTCATATCGAATTAACTTCGAACAATATGTTGGAATAATTCGAATTGTTCGAATTAGGTAAAGAGAGAGAAAATGACAAATATATTTAATATAGTCATCGGTTATATGTTTAAGATAGAACTTTATGTTTAACTGTGATTTAAATATTAAAAATATGAATACAGATTTATATTCAGAAGCTTGAAATCGATGGAAATGGTCAAAATTGTAAAAATTCGAAATATTGACTTTTGACTTCAAAAAGTTGAATTTTGATAGACTTTATCTTCAAATGTGATTTGAATTTTAGAAAAATGAATATGGATTCATGTTCGAGAGGTCAAAATTAGTTAAGATGGAAAAAATTCTAAAAAGTTAAAATGTTGACTGTGGCTTGAAAAGTCAGAGTTTGACTTTGACTAGAATGGTCAAATGACCATTTTGCCCCTTAACTAAAATTAGTGGAAAAATCTTACAATGGGCTAAGTGGAAGCTCATGGTGATGACACCAAGCCCACTAAGAGAAATTGGAATGGTGAATATTATATATTGAATTTGGGTGAACTAATTACATGTAATAGTTGCATGTAATTAAGTTATTTAAAGGGTTTTTTTCAAAAATTAAAAGACTTTTGTCATTTTTTTATAATTTTGATTTACAAAAAGTTATTCCATTTTTTCTCTCTTCAAATATTTCGACCCTAAACCCGAACCTTCCAAATTCCATTTCTCTCTCAATTTCCTCCACCTTACAGGTTCCATAACTCGATTCTAAGTCTAGAGAATAGCGGGTCAACTCTAGTGGTCGTCCCGAGAACGTGTTCGAGATGAGATTTCGAGGAATGAGAGTCTTCAAAGGTATGTTTCTCACTTTATCCCTAATTTCATTTAATTAGGGTTCTTTAAGCATGATTAATCTCTAAATTGTTTAGATGCAATTAGAGTAAGAATAGATCTGTTTCTTCCGTTGCACTTGTACGCTTTCCAACATAGACTAGGTGAAGCATAAGACCGGATTGGTCTCTCTAGATCATGAGCTATGTAGGCAAGGTTGTTTAGTTCTTAGGCAGCTTGATGTAGAGGGACGCTATGGTTATTCTTATTATTATTCATTATGTTAGCTTGTTGCCTCTGAAATGTTCATTCTAGCTTAGGGTCAAGCTCGAATTCAGGTTGTTCACCCTCACTCATAAACTTGTTTGCACGCTCTTCGGTTTAAATGCATAAATTTAGTTGAAATAAAACTTCTGCGTAAGATTAGTGCACAAATTAAATCTAAAAGAGAAATCACTAATTCCCATGAACTGCGCCAAAAACTTGCTTGTTTCATAATTTGCATTACAAAATTAATTCGTGAATATGCATGATAGGTTCTAAGTATGCGACTTAAGTAGGTGGCTAGGTTAGGTCGATGCAGTAAATCATGCGAAAGGGAATTATTCTTAAGACTATAGAGTGATGGTTGGGAACAAGCATTATTCTGATAACCTGTAGAAATACAAGTTGTTGAAGCCTTTTAGGTATAATTGCTAAATTAAATATCATATATTTAATTTAATCCAAATTTGAATCATATTCAAATATAAATTTCTCTCATAACCTATAGTTTTAATATGTATCATATACACATTAAATTTTAACATATAGTTTTAATATGAGTCTAATTCACATTAAATTAATATTTGAACTTAATTCAAATATTTTATTCTCTTATAAATTAATTTTGAATCATATCCAAAGTTAAATTTATATAATAAAATTTAATTAAAATATAAACTTTATATTATAATGTATCACCATAAATTATATTAATTTCCAAAGTAAATTTGAACATTTCAAATTACAACAAATACAATTAAATCCCATTACCCTTTACGAGCTACGAAGGGGACCTAATGGATCTACAGATCAGAAACTATAAGGTAATGAAATTAATTAGCTAAACTCATTAACCACATTAATCAATATTCGTTAACAACACACTCTACTAAAGACTCACAGCTGAACTCTTTTCTCTGTAGATATATTTTTGTGTCCATAAATATAGACCAATACCTGTAAGTTAGTCATTCACAATTGTTCGTAACACCAGTTTGGTCAAATTACCGGTTTACCCCTAGATTACTTCTAGTCCTTAAATACCAGTGCTCTTCCAATGAACAACCTATTTATGATCCAACCATTAAATAGAAACCTCTCTCGTGTCATAGAGAGGGTAGGGCCCTTTGTTCAAGTTCCAGAGACACCATTTAAGAGAACACTTATCTACTAATTACCCTAAAATCGGGAAGGAGTGAATTCTATCTTGTGTGATTATCTTCCCAACTCCTCACTCGGTCTTGTCCCCAAAATGATAAGCATATTGAGTCGGCAATCTGGCTACTCTCATCCGTACAAATCAAAGGACAATTCCTCGAGAATAGGAGTTTATAATACATTCAGGATTAAAACTAAGTTACCTAGGTGTCATGCTAATGAAATAGAAACCTAACTAGTTAACAAAGTTACATCCAATGGTTACTATTTTACAGTCTGGTCGTATGCAAACTCATTGCATAGGATACCCTCACTCGCATGTCACCTACACGAATGCGTTGGATCATTGCGTTTGTATCAAATACAAAGTGAGTCATATCTATATTGTTACCAGGATAAGGTACCCAGCCTTATCCCTATGCTATAATCCTTTTAAACTGATCTTGAACATTGATCCCTGTATGCCTCTACATATTGTTCAAGACTCATCAAACAACTTAGGATGTTAGTTTATTGGATTTTGGTTATTAGGACAAAACTAATAAATCAATAACACTTAATAAAATTATAATAATAACACTTTATTAACAACGGTCAATGGATTATATTTACTATCTACAAGTTTTAGGACATAAAATCCAACACATATTATGTCACGTCTTATCATACCTTGCCTATAAATAACGGTTGCATCTTCAAAACAAAGTGTGCGCAAATTCTTCTAGGAGAGCAAGCTTTCAACCTCCATCCCCTTCCTTTGTTTAGGTGAAAGCTTAGAACAGAGAGAGAGATCCTCCCTCCGCTTCCCCTCAGTGTAAAAGGCAAAAATCAAACCCAAAAAAGTATGAAAAATTATACTCTGCCGTTTGCCTCATTCTTGTGTATCTCAATTTGTACTTTCTTTGTATTAATTTATAACGAATATTTCATGGCCGAAAATCCTAAAGCTTTGACTATGAATATGATGCATTCCTGCTTTCATGCTCCTATTTTCTTATCTCGCCATCTCACTTACATTTAAGTAATCATGTGTAAATTATGTAAGATGCAATTAATACTAGAGAATTTAGATGTCTACGTTATTTGTCTTGTTCAGTTAAATGCGGCCATTAAGGCCTTGTCCTATTCGAGAGAAAAGATAAAGTGTTAATTGTTGTCACTTGATTTAGCTAAATAGGCGGCAATAGGATTACAACAATGCAATCTTGTCGTCGAACTTATCCTTAGTATACATATCAGAAATGCAAGTGTGTGTGGCGAAAGAAACCAAGGGTCACTCACCTTAATTTAGTATGAGTTGCTTTTAATTCAGTTAGAAATATTAGATACAAATCATCTGTTCACTTTAAGTATTTGGGTCCCAAAAGGCGAGCAAGTATGGCGATAGCACCGAGAGGTTGCTTGCCTTAATTTTGAAGTTAATAAATGTTTTGTATTGCCTTAACGTATTTATTATTCTTGCATTACACTTAATTAGTTAAATATTCTTATATGTCAACACCTAATACTTGAATCATATTTCATTTTATCTCATCGCCATCATCATCTTGCTACTCTATTACAAGTAGTGTAAGTATATAAGATAAAATATACATACTGTCCATATCAATATATTGTATAGATACCGCATAAGGTTGGAATGCGTGATTAACCCATTAGAGCACCAATTCCCTTGTTTGACCTTGACTTCTCCAAGAAACCTTTCTTTTCGCTTACATTTGGAGAAGATAGAAGAAAAACTTGTACTAAAATGCTGAATTAACGTAGTTAGCAATGCATATGCAAGATTATGTCCCTTTTATGACATTTCCCAATTATTACTTTTGGGTCATGATTGAATTAGTTTATACGCTTATGTGAAATAAAACTTGAAGTAACCAATGAGAGTAAGCCATGTAATTCGACACGTGGCTGGTCAATGCGGCCAATTACATTTGCAGCCAGTAGAAACGGTGGTGAGCTGAATTAAAAAATCCACCCTTTTTCAAAAACAACAACAAATCATCCATAATCTAAATTCCAACTGATAAATTGTTGAAGTTTTGATTCGAATTTCGAACAATCATAAAAACCCATTACTGTTTTTGCTTCTTCTGTTCTTCCTTCAGTACAGGGAAGGGAAGGGAAAGGGAAGAAAGGGAAATGAAATTTCTTCCTCAATCCTATTCCTCCATTGATGAAAATCAAACCTCCGTTACTCTAATCCCAGGTCTCCCCAACGATGTTGCTGCTTTACTCCTTTCCTTTCTCCCTTATTCCCACCATGATCGTCTCAAATCCACCTGTAAATCATGGCGTCTCTTCTTCTCTTCTAAAATCCTTATTTCCCTTCGATTCACTCACACAAATTCTCTCTCTCACCTTCTCTGCTTTTTCCCTCAAGACCCTTTAATCGCTTCCCCTTTTCTTTTCGATCCATTTTCCCTTTCATGGTGTCCTCTTCCTCCTATGCCTTGTAACCCCCATGTTTACGGTCTCTGCAATTTCACCCCTATTTCCCTTGGCCCTTACTTGTATGTCATCGGCGGCTCACTCTTTGACACTCGCTCTTTCCCAATCGATCGTCCTTCCTCTTCCTCTTCTGCTTTCCGATTCGATTTCCATTCCTCCTTTTGGGAACCCATCTCGCCGATGCTCTCTCCGCGGGGGAGCTTTGCGTGTGCTTCCGTTCATGATTCCGGTCAGATTTTGGTTGCTGGAGGTGGGTCTAGGCACAGGTTGTTTGCAGCGGCTGGGAGTCGAATGAGCTCCGTCGAAAGGTATGGTTTAACTCAAAAGTTTGAGCTGATGAGTTACTGTAAATTTGATCGGATATTGATATTATTTTTGCAGGTATGATGTGGAGAGAGATGAGTGGATTGCACTTGATGGGATGCCGAGCCTTAGAGCTGGGTGTGTTGGGTTTTTTGTGGGGAATGGAGAGAAGAGAGAGTTTTGGGTGATGGGTGGCTATGGTGAATCCAGGACTATTTCAGGAGTGTTTCCTGTAGATGAATATTACAGAGATGCGGTGGTGATGGAGCTGATGAATGGGAGGTGGAGGCAAATTGGGGATATGTGGGAAGAAGGGGAAAGGAGGAGGCTAGGTAAAATCGTAGTGATTGAGAATCATCATAACTATGGACAACCTGGAATTTTCATGCTTGATGGTGATGAATTCTTCAGGTTAGTCTTCTTCTCTTTACTCGGTTATGTGTTTAAGATTCTCATAAAAGTCAAGAAAGGTTTTAAATTTTTTCACGGTTTACTACTGCAAATAGCTTTCTGATCTTGATGTTTATAGGTGGAAAACGTTTCATGAACTTTGTAGTATTTCTTCTTTGGGTTGTTTTAAGTATTTGGCAACTTGTTACTTTTCACATTATTGACTGGAAATCCTTTTTTGAAATTTAGTTACTTTTTACCTATTTAGAGAGTAAAAAGACAAAGTGTTAATTGCACACATCTGTTTGCTATCGACAAATAAAGGAAACAGGAAAGTTGTGAGGGTAAGCTGTTAGACCTCCAATATTGTTTCAATATAGCAGAAAAAATAAAAGAAAGAATTAGAAACAGAAGGGCATTATTGTAATAAGATGATCACTGTTAAGAAAGTTGTTAGATGATCACTGTTAAGAAAGTTGTTAGAATTAGTTACAGTAGTTAGTTAGTTGAGCAGTTAGAAGGAGAAGAGTCTATATAAAGGGGCTTAGGCATAAGAGAAAGGCAGACTTTTGAGTATAGAAGTTAGGCTTGCATTTCTTGAGAGAAGAAAGCAAGAGAGATTGTAACCTGTGATTGAATTGAGATCTCCTCAATTCAATCCCTTCATCAAATCATCAATAAAAAGCTGCTGGAATTTCCTTTTGAATTACGACTCCTATCAAATTGGTATCAGAGCCAAAACGATCCATAAAACAGAGGAAGAATGGTGCAGACCAGAATTGAAGAGAGAATGGAACTCTTCGAACAAGAAATAGCCGGAATCAAGAAAGAACTGATGAAGATGCCGGCGATCGAATCAACGCTGATCGAAATAACAAAAAACATGGAAATGATGCGACTACAGTCCGAAAAACAACAGCAAGCAATTCTATCATACATGGAAGCAAATGCGAAAGAGAGAGCGATGACCGGAGAACGAATAAACGAATCGGATATTCAGAACTCACCGGCAACGAAATCGAAGAATGGCAAGGCGTCCTCCAGTCACGATATCGGGGAGACCAGTGCGGAAAGAAAAACCGATTCGGACGAAAACACTAATGACCGAAGTAAATTCAAGAAAGTTGAGATGCCGGTATTCACCGGAGAAGACCCGGAGTCGTGGTTATTCCGAGCAGAAAGATATTTCCAGATTCATAAGTTGACGGAATCGGAAAAAATGCTGGTATCAACGATTTGCTTCGACGGACCAGCACTGAATTGGTACCGATCACAGGAAGAAAGAGAGAAATTCGCGAGTTGGACGAATCTGAAGGAAAGATTGCTGGTACGCTTTCAATCGACCAGAGAAGGCACTGTCTGCGGCCGATTTTTGAGAATCCAGCAAGAAACGACGGTGGAGGAGTATCGGAACCGGTTCGACAAATTAGTCGCACCTCTATCCGACTTAGAAGATCGAGTTGTGGAAGAAACGTTTATGACTGGCCTATTTCCTTGGATTAGAGCTGAAGTCATTCTCTGCAAGCCAAAAGGATTGGCAGAAAAGATGCTCACTGCTCAACTGGTAAAAGATAGAGAAATCTTGAGAAATGCGGCAAATTTGAATAGCTATATTGGCGGGAAACAATCAGCGATCACATCAACAGGTATGAAACACTCTTACTACCAGCAAAATAAAGAAAGTAAAACCAATGCTTCATTTCCGATAAGAACAATTACATTGAAAAGTCCAAATCCTGGAGAAATACGGAAGGAAGGAACCTCAAAAAGACTACCAGATGCAGAATTCCAATTAAGAAAAGAAAAAGGGCTTTGTTTCAAATGCAATGAGAAGTACTCTGCTGATCATAAGTGTAAAATGAAAGAACAGAGGGAGCTTAGAATGTTTGTAGTGAAAAATGACAATGAGGAGTTAGAGATCGTTGAAGAAACAGAAGCTGAAAACGCTGAGATGAGAGTTGCAGAAGTACAGCCACACACGACAACTTACGTAGAGTTGTCAATTAATTCGGTGGTAGGATTGAATGATCCGGGAACGATGAAGGTCAAAGGATCATTACAAGGCAAGGAAGTTGTGATATTGATTGACTGCAGTGCGACACATAATTTTGTGTCTGAAAAGATAGTCACCTCATTACAATTACCAATTAAAGAAACAGCCCATTATGGAGTAATCCTCGGATCCGGAACAGCGATACAAGGGAAGGGGATCTGTGAATCAGTAGAAATCCAAATGAAGAACTGGACAGTAAAGGAAGATTTTCTGCCACTAGAGCTTGGAGGCGTCGATGTGATCCTTGGAATGCAATGGTTGTACTCATTAGGAGTAACAATATGCGATTGGAAAAACTTGACACTAACATTCTATGACAATGAAAAGCAGATTTGCATAAAGGGAGATCCAAGCCTCACTAAGGCAAGAGTAAGCTTGAAAAATCTAGTGAAAACTTGGGAAGAACATGATCACGGCTACTTGATTGAATGCAGATCCGTTGAAGTGGCTGAACTGAAAACCTCCCATAAGGAAGAAAAGGAAGAAACAAAAAAAAAACTGATTCCAATATTAGATCAGTTTAGTGATGTATTTGAATGGCCCGAGAAATTACCACCAAGAAGAAGCATAGAACATCAAATACATCTCAAAGAAGGTACCAACCCAGTGAATGTCAGACCCTACCGGTATGCATATCATCAGAAAGAAGAGATGGAAAAACTAGTGAACGAAATGCTAGTTTCAGGAATCATAAGACCAAGCGCAAGTCCCTACTCAAGCCCAGTATTGTTAGTAAAAAAAAAGGATGGGAGCTGGAGATTCTGTGTCGATTACCGAGCCTTGAATAATGTCACTGTCCCAGATAAATTTCCGATCCCAGTGGTGGAAGAATTATTTGATGAATTGGGAGGAGCTTCACTTTTTACTAAGATCGATTTGAAAGCAGGGTATCATCAAATCCGAATGGTAGACGGGGATATTGAGAAGACAGCATTCCGAACACACGAAGGACATTATGAATTCCTAGTAATGCCCTTCGGACTCACTAACGCACCAGCCACCTTCCAATCCTTAATGAACTCGATCTTCAGGCCATACTTAAGAAAGTTTGTCCTCGTTTTCTTTGATGACATACTAATCTACAGCCGAAATTGGGAAGATCATTTAAAACACATGGAGATTGTTTTCTTGGTGCTGCGAAAACACGAGTTGTTTGCAAACCGGAAGAAATGCAGTTTTGGGTTAGCTAAAGTAGAATATTTGGGGCACCTCATCTCAAACAAAGGTGTTGAAGTAGATCCAGAGAAAATTAAAGCCATCACCAATTGGCCTAAACCAACAAATGTACGAGAAACTCGAGGTTTCCTTGGGTTGACTGGATACTATAGAAAATTCGTACATCATTATGGCACTCTAGCAGCCCCACTGACCCAACTACTAAAGAAGGGAGGATTTAAATGGAATGCTGAAGCAGAACAGGCTTTTGAGAAACTCAAGGAAGCAATGATAGCCTTACCAATATTAGCCCTACCCATGTTTGATAAACCATTTGAAATCGAAACGGACGCTTCAGGATATGGAATAGGAGCTGTCTTAATACAAAATAAACGCCCCATCGCGTTTTACAGCCATACGTTAGCCAACAGAGACAGAGGCAGACCAGTATATGAACGGGAGTTGATGGCTGTGGTATTAGCTGTACAGCGTTGGCGCCCTTATCTGTTGGGCAATCGATTCGTGGTGCGAACGGATCAAAAATCATTGAAGTTCTTATTAGAACAACGAGTGGTACAACCACAATATCAAAGATGGTTAGCTAAGTTGTTGGGTTATACTTTTGACGTGGAATACAAACCGGGAGTTGAGAATAAAGCAGCTGATGCATTGTCAAGAGTAACACCCACGATTCAAACACACACCGTAACAACCCCAATCTCCCTTGACTTGCAATTTATTAAGGAAGAAGTGGAAAAAGATACAAGGCTAATGAAAATCATAGCTGGACTAAACAGTGATGACGACCAACAAGACAACAAGTTCAACATATGCAATGGAATGCTAAAGTACAAAGATCGATTGGTAATATCACAATCATCTAAATTGATACCTCAAGTGTTGCATAGTTATCATGATTCAGCAGTGGGAGGGCACTCAGGTTTTCTTCGCACATACAAACGTATCGCGGGAGAACTATATTGGAAAGGGATGAAAACTGTCATCAAGAAATATTGTGCTGAATGTTTGATATGTCAACGGAATAAAACACTATGCCTATCACCAGCAGGCCTACTACTTCCGTTAAACATTCCTACGCTAATATGGAATGACATATCTATGGACTTCGTGGAAGGTCTACCCAAGGCAGCAGGTTTCGAAGTCATTTTCGTGGTAGTAGATCGATTAAGTAAATATGCCCATTTCCTACCACTCAAACACCCATATTCAGCAAAAACAGTAGCAGACTTGTTCGTCAAGGAGGTAGTTCGGTTACACGGATTTCCTACCTCTATTGTATCGGATAGGGATCGGGTGTTCCTTAGCAACTTCTGGAAAGAAATGTTCCGCTTAGCCGGTACGAAACTAAACAGAAGCTCAGCATATCACCCACAGTCCGATGGACAAACCGAAGTAGTGAATAGAGGAGTTGAGATGTACTTGAGATGCCTCTGTAATGATAAACCCAAAGAGTGGATCAAGTGGATAGCATGGGCTGAATATTGGTACAACACCACATTCCAAAGGGCATTAGGAATGACACCATTCCAAGTTGTTTATGGACGAAAACCTCCCCCCTTATTATCTTATGGAACACAAGTCACTTCTAATGCTACCCTAGATGAACAATTAAGAGAACGAGATAAAATGATACTATCATTAAGGGAACATCTGCGATTAGCCCAAGATCAAATGAAGAAACAGGCAGATAAAAAAAGACGGGATGTGGAGTATGAGGTGGGAGATCGTGTCTTTCTGAAGATACGACCATACCGTCAACTATCATTGAGACGAAAGAGGAATGAAAAACTATCAGCCAAATACTTTGGCCCTTATAAAATTCTGGAAAGAATTGGACCAGTCGCATATAAGCTGGAACTACCCGAGGGAACATTAATCCATCCCGTTTTCCACGTTTCCCAATTAAAAAAGTTGGTGGGAGAACATATCAACGTACAACCAACTGTACAACAGCTGGACGAGAATTTTGTTTGGACAACACACCCAGTGGAAGCTCTAGATTATCGGCAGAACAAGGCAAAAGAATGGGAAGTTATGATACGTTGGGAGGGATTATCAAATCACGAAGCAACATGGGA
The DNA here is from genome assembly GCF_025177605.1 of Cucumis melo. NCBI lineage: Eukaryota > Viridiplantae > Streptophyta > Magnoliopsida > Cucurbitales > Cucurbitaceae > Cucumis > Cucumis melo. The sequence continues at coordinate 23,859,526 of NC_066860.1, read as the reverse complement.
ACAATATGACGATATTGCTAACAAATACCCGAACTTCCACCTTGAGGACAAGGTGAGTTTGGAAGGGAGGAGTAATGTTAGACCTCCAATATTGTTTCAATATAGCAGAAAAAATAAAAGAAAGAATTAGAAACAGAAGGGCATTATTGTAATAAGATGATCACTGTTAAGAAAGTTGTTAGATGATCACTGTTAAGAAAGTTGTTAGAATTAGTTACAGTAGTTAGTTAGTTGAGCAGTTAGAAGGAGAAGAGTCTATATAAAGGGGCTTAGGCATAAGAGAAAGGCAGACTTTTGAGTATAGAAGTTAGGCTTGCATTTCTTGAGAGAAGAAAGCAAGAGAGATTGTAACCTGTGATTGAATTGAGATCTCCTCAATTCAATCCCTTCATCAAATCATCAATAAAAAGCTGCTGGAATTTCCTTTTGAATTACGACTCCTATCATAAGCCCATTGGACAATATCATGGAGATATATGGAAGTTTGTTGGCCCTAACACTATGGTTTTATTTGTTTACTAGAGCAAATAGCTTTCTGATCTCAATGTTTAGATCGGGAAACATTTCATGAGCCTTGTAGTGTAGTGGTTACTTACTTTCCGGTGCATCTTTTTTGGTTGTTTAAGTGTTTGCTCTGGTTTGTGACTTATTGTTTTTCATGATTCGTTGTGGAAATTCCTTTTATCACTCTGTTCTTTGTTATGAGGTTCCTTTTTCCCCATTTAGTAAGTAAAAAGAAAAAGCGTCAATTGCACACATTTATTTTGTACTGCGGAAGCCTATGGCTTTACTTATTGATGAAGAAAAACTTACAAACTAGAAGCATATGAGCCCATAAAAATGAATGTTGAGCATTAAATTATTTGTTCCTTTAGTTTGCATGGTCCAAGAAGCTCTGGATTTTGAAATGAAAATTTGGCTGAGGGTTCCATCTCTTTAAAGGGGATACTTTTGGAATGAAAGGGGATGCCTCTCCTTTAAGGAAGTGGAGGAACATGTTCGAATGTTATGGATGTTGGTGTCTAGTTAGTTGAAAGAACTTATTTGGAGTTGGCTCATTAACTATTTGGAATCATCAGGTTTGCTGAGGCAAAAGAAGAAGAAAGCCAAATAGAGGAATAATTCGTTTCAGATTTCCTTAGATATCCAAGGTTAATTAGGGTCGAAAATTGTCTGAAAATTTTCATAGACGAGGCTACTATTGCAAGGTTTTCTCCATTTCGTTGCTCTTAGCTCGCAGATCGAGTTATAGTCTAAATGTTGTCATGGTGTATTGATCGAAAAAAGTTAATTTGGTATACAGGAAAATATATATTACTCATATTCCTACATCTTGAAAATATGGAGTTGTCTATTTTCGAGTTCTAATACTGTATATAAAACTTAAGTTTTAAATGGTTTCTCTTTCTATATCTTTTCTGGTTTCTGTAAAAAGTATTCCTCTATTCTACTTCTCATTTTTACCTCATTGTTAGGGGCGCATTGCTTACTTAGCACAATGATATTATATTGTTCACTTTAGATATAAGCCCTCGTGTCTTTGTTTTTGATTCTACCTAGAAAGCCTCATATTATTGGAGATAGTTTCTTAGATCTTCACCTTCTTTAATTAATGTAGGTCTTTGGTCGTACTAGATACCAAAATTGAGAATCCCATATATGATTTGCTCTTGAATCTTAAGGATACACATGTGTAACAAAGTTCTGAAATTAATGTTTTCTTCTCATTTGTTCTTCTCTGATCTCAATCTTCAATGTTTATAGATATGAAATGGCATCAAATAGATGGGTTGAAGAATCAAGACTACCAAGGAAAACTTCTTCCAACTCATCATATGGCTTGGTTGCATTAAATGGAGAATTGTATGTTATATCATTTCTAAAGACAGAGTCAGCTGAAGCTCGTAGGCTACGTCATCCCAAGAAAGGAGGATCAATGTACATGCAAATCTACAATCCCAAGAAGAAGACGTGGAGATCTCTTGCTACCCGGTCGCCTTTTAATCACTTGCTGGATTTTGATACTGCAGCTATTTGTACAGTTCGTATGTGAATAATGTAATATATATGCAATCAACTACTCATTATTATATGCTTACAGAATTAGGCATATGGTGATTCTTCCCTACTAGCTAAGTGTGGCAGATACTTATTTCCATTGCTTAATGTACATGTTTAGAATGGCTTTACAGTTAACTTTTTTACCCCTTACTGGAAATAAGTTTATATGAACTCAAGAACATAAACGTTGTACATTTGTATATGCTGTTCATGGAAGAGATGAAATAGATAAATTTTTTGTGTATGGTCTTTCCTCATAGTATCTTTAGTGATTCTTCTTGAATCCAAATAAACAGCATTTAGAAAGTTCTTGTTTGTGTGAATTTGTATGTTGAATGAATTTTAATACCTTGAACTAATGTATTTTTTCCTTTCTTTTGATTTGATTTGTAAATTTAATGGTAAAAATAGGGTTCTTTTTTTTAGAGTCAGCAGTTCTGTTGACTGTTGACTTAGGTTCATGTTGCCAGTCGGTCCTCAACTTTGGTTAAATGTTTGAGTAAGTTGAATGTTTGAGTTGATATGCGATTTTTAACATGTTATGGAAATAGGTTATATGCGTTTGAACTTTTGTGTATTGCTTTCTTCTTGCTAATTAATATTGATGTTTACTTTTTTTTTTTTTTTGAAGCTATAAGTGAGGTGAGTGTTGAAATATGAGGTTCTGGTAGATATAGCAAAATTAGTTTGAATAATTAGGCCGCCATTCAAGCCACATTTGAAGAATGCAAAATACAAATCTATCCTTTAAAATTATAAACATTTTCACGTGTCACTTAATATGTTGTCGATACATTTGATGTATTTCTGAGACGCTTGTTATGTTGCTGATACATTCAACAAACTAAATACTACTTGATACACATCATCGGTTTGATACACTTGATATGTTGTTGATACATTTGCTAAATTTTGTAGGTACACTCAATCAATTAAATACACTTGATGCACTGAGTATGATATGCTAGCTTGTTGTATTTCTCGATCACTTGTTATGGTTTGTTCATACACTTGATGAGTTGAATACACTTAATAAGTTTGATATACTTGATACACTACTAATAAACATTTTATATTTCACTGATACACTCGAGATATTTAATACACTTCAGTTCATATGTTTGATACCCTTGATGTACTATTGGTACACTTTCTATTTTTACTGATACATTCAATTGATTAAATACGCTTTGATACATATTATATGTTTGATACTCTTGATATCATGTTTATGATGTATTGATTTGTATACATGATCAACTTGGTTGAATGAATAGTTTTCAATTTACTTAAATAGGTTAATGTTGCAGAAAACCTTGTAAATAAAGTTTATTACCTCGCAAAGTTGACAGTAATACATTTAATTGTCAACTTGAATTTCAATACATATCAAGTTCACGAAAAAATCAAATGACATTATTTCATCAATCAAAACACAATTTGTTTTGTAATCTACATAGCACTATTGCTCATCCCATTGGCCATTATGAAAAACAGTTACTGCAAACCTTAAACATAACTACAATAAACTGCAAAAAATTTGGAAAAATGAAAAACAGGTAGTAAGTATATCAATCAACTTATACATAATAGAAAGATAAAACAAATAATTTGAAATTAGATTCAATTCCAAAATACACATTGAAAAAAGTAGAGCATAACCACAAACGAAGTTAAATTGTTTTTGTAAGGACCCAACTCTTTATACTAAGCTGAGGTCATTACTACTTAAAGAAAATAAAAACTTTATGAAGAAAATGGAAAATAAAACTATCTTTTTATTGAAAACCTCAAACATGCATTAAATCATAAATAAATAAATAATGTAGAAATAAATCTAAAATAAACTCCTAATTCGAGCCATGTCTAATTTTAAAGAAAATAGTCAAAGAATACAACATAATGGTAAGGTAAAAGCGGAAGAAAAAAGTTTCCCAATGGCACGTCATAGTCACTTCTTGTCATTCGCCAGCTTTTTTTTGCCTGAAAGATTAAACATAGAACAAGTGGGTATAAACATAAACTCAGTAAGGGACCTACTACTAGTCCTGCTAGTTGTTTGTTCACTTTCCATTAGAATTTTGTAAAGGATTACCCCTAAACTGTCATGTTCCCAAACATGTGTAATCTAATGATCTTGTAGGAACATCTCTGGTCTTTGATAAACCTAAAGGAACACCTAGGACAAAACTGGTCTTCGGTGATCTTGAAAGAACGCCTAAGACAAACTGGTCTTCAGTGAACCAAAAGGAGCACTTAAGACAATCGGGATGTAAGTAATCCCATCGAACCTCATATACATAACATCTCATGAGCTGATGATCCCGTCGGACCACGCAATCATAGAAGGTGGTGATCCCTAGGGACATTCATGTGGGTACGAATTTAACAGATAAAGTTAACAGAACACCCTATCCATAGCATGTAGCACATCATAACATCATAAACATGACATGAGTATTAATCATATCGTTCAAAATCATGAGATTAATATTTCATGTATTAACATAACATCATCAGTCATCATCATCAACATAACTCAGTCATAACTATTAGTCATCATCATCAAAATAACTCAATCATAACTATCAGTCATCATCGTATGTCATCAATACATTATGCATTTAGCTACATTAATGCATCATAAGAAAATCACATGCAACCTCTCAACTTCATTACGAGGGTCTAGTAAGAGAATCTCTTACCTGGAGATTAGCTTAACCAAATTATTTCTAACAACAACAGTCAGCTTCCCAAGAATAAATCCTAAACATTAAGGGAAAAATAACTAAGATAGTAAATTTAATGGTTGCTTAAAGACCCAAAAATCCATTTAATTCATCTAACCCAAAGTTGAGGTGGAATCCAATTTATCCTTGGTTGGGACAATTTAACAACTCAAAATTTCTAGTTAAATCTAACCAAATTAATCCAAAATTAAATATTTAGGGTCTAATAATTAACATCTCATGGGTATTAACCAAAACCCATTAAAATTCATTAAAACTTACAAAAAATATAGGTAAAAGACCAAAATTAGGGGGGTAGCATGGCTAAAGGGGAAAATGGCTCAAGTGGCTAGAGAAATAGCTTGGCGACTTGCGTGCGGCTTGGAAGACAGGG